>NC_084714.1:5001846-5366846 GCF_033807575.1 Cydia pomonella | reverse complement strand
GAAACGTATATAAATAGTATTTATAGTTGTTTATTTTTTCACTCGTAATATTAATTTCGGCTCTTATTAAAAACACGTGGAAGTGCAGAAAATAATAACGAGTAAAAGGAAAAATAATTGAGTTTTGTTCCTGATGTGAATATAATAATATTTATATTACCGTTGTTTAAAAATGACATTAATGCTGATAAGACACTAGTACTCTAATGACATTTGTTTGAAGTTATGACTGTACGCCGTATTTGTGTGCAGCAATGATTTAGTGTACTTATTTATAATTTTATTTTAAGAAGTTATCAAACTACTAATTAAAAATAGGTAGTAAGCTCCAAGTGGGCTTAGAAATGTTAAAATATTTATAACTACTAAACATTATACGTTTCCCCTGGAAGAGACTCGCGAGGTGGGCTTTTCAATACTTATATACAATACTACACATTATTAGAGAGCAGATTAAGAGCGTTTTCATATTGCCCGATCCGATATCGTATATCGTATGACCTTAGGAGAAAAACAGTTGCTAGAAAATTCCTTATGGCATCAAGTCCTTTATTTTTAACCCCCGACGCAAACAGAGGGCTGTTATATGTTTGACGCCAATATATGTCTGTCTGTGGGTCTGTCTGTGTTCTTCAAGGGATGGACTGATATCAATATAAGTTTTTTTACATCAACGCGGTGGTTCTTAGCTATGTTTGATAGGAATCGATCCAGCAGATGAATTTTTTTGGCATATAGCTTAGGGCGTCTTTAGTTTCTTTATTTAATAGTTGACGCTTTCTTTTGAACACAGAACAAAAAAAAAAAAAAAATGTATATAAATATAAAAACGCACTTTTTTACTTTTTTCTTTTTTATAGTCGTATCCGACATCCGATATCGGATCAGACAATGTAAAAACGCTCTAAGTACTTAAACTTGTTCGCTTACTACCACACCGTGTATAAAAAGACTCACCCTTGTAATTAACGTGACACAATATCACAAAAACATTAAAAACCACTTTAATTATCACAAGTTCCGCTCTCCACCAAACTCAATATCAGACTGAATCGCAAACTCAAAAAAATCGCAACACACTGGCATTCTAAAACCGGAATACATTATTTAACCCTTGAATAATTAAAAATATGCGTGAGCTCAAATAATCGCGGACAATTAACCCTTCGTAATATGCAAATCGAGACGTGTCGGTGAAAAAATCACGACCGGTTCTTTCCAGGTGCTTTATTATTTTAAATTTCGAACGCGAAAATAGTCGTTGTGACACTGGATATAATGCTAGTTTTATAGACATGGCTATATTTAATTATTGTTTAGAAGTCAAAAATAAAATTACATTTATGACAACGCAAAGAAAAAGTAAAATACTAACTACCAGGTTTCTAAATTCTTAGCAATGTTATTGTTTTATTTCTTTATTAAGCAAATAGTGCTGGCACCCAGCATTAAGACAACACTTAAGAGGGAAGATTTGAAGAAAGAAGCTTTGCGATTATAGAGAAATAACGGTATTTTTTCTATGAAATTCCATTTCGAGAAAAAACTTTTCCACTAACCAAATCTTAAAAAATCACTTTGATTTCGATGTCTATCTTTTAAAGGTTTCGCTATTTTCGAAAAAAAAAGGAATACCTATAAACCCAGTTTTGCATTGTGTCAATAACATACTTTACTAATTTAGAAGTGGAAATCGTTTTCTCTTTTTGTATGAAAACACGGTACAATTACAGGTCTTAAAATTTTAAATAAGTCCATCGTATTCAACCTGCATGCAGGTGTGCAAATATTACATGCAAGTACAACATGCAATGTGCTGCTGAGAGCATCGCTTATTTACTAATAAATACAATATTTACAATACTTATTATAACTAATTATATTTATCCAAGTACTCCTTAATACTATAAAAACACTTTACAGTACATAGGGGCTACTTTATAGCACTAGTGCGAGAAGTAGCATATTATGTTACTGTGTCGAACATTTAAAGGGCCATATGTACTGTAAAACGTTGTATGATACATGTGCGAATAGGTAATTCGCAACTCGTGTCGATTTAAAACACTCCCTTCGGTCGTGTTTTAATTTATCGCCACTCGTTTCGAATTTCCTATTTTTCGCACTTGTATCGTAATGTACTATTTCTTGCAACCAGTTTGTCAACTTTATTTTAAACTATCACGATATCGTATACTTATATACTTCCACGACATTACATTCCTATAAAAAAAAAATGTTTTTTACTCATGGGACAATCTCCTCTATATTCTCCTTTTTATCGTGAACCTTAAGCATAGATTGTCTTTTTTTTTTTAAAACAAGTCAGACTGGCAGGAAATAAATGAAATAAAAACATTTTTTTTTTCATCGTGGGAGTAGGTACTCTAAGCACGCATAGATTTGTCTAATTTCTTTTAAAGACAAGTAAAACTGGCAGGAAATACGATACAAAAGACAGGATCCGCGTACACCTGCTCCAAGGGGACATAATTTGAATTTGAATGCGCTCAAGAAGGGTTGCACGTCGCGATTCAATTACGTATGTTAGTCGTAAATTGAGATTCTTGATAAAATATACTAATTTGAAGAAGTTTAAGGAAGTGTTAACATATACATACTATGTAACATTTATTAATGCAATAAATATTTTTAATTTTTTCATACATACTTTTTCGTTTGTCTAAATCATTATAGAGGCAATAGTGAGCGTTAATATGTAAAAGCGAGACCTAATGTCTTAAGGTACTTTAAGTCAAATACAATTATAATTAGAAGGACTTTTATACCAAACTACTATTTTAAATATGTAGTTATACTATTTAAAGTAGTAGTAATACCTACTGAGAAGCGCTGGTGGCCTAGCGGTAAGAGCGTGCGACTTGCAATCCGGAGGTCGCGGGTTCAAACCCCGGCTCGTACCAATGAGTTTTTCGGAACTTATGTACAAAATATCATTTAATATGTACTAGTCGCTTTTCGGTGAAGGAAAACATCGTGAGGAAACCGGATTAATCCCAACAAGGCCTGGTTTACCCTCTGGGTTGGAAGGTCAAATAGCAGTCGTTTTCGTAAAAAAAATGCCTACGCCAAATCTTGGGATTAGTTGTCAAGCGGACCCCAGGCTCCCATGAGCCGTGGCAAAATACTGGGACAACGCGAGGAAGAAGAAGAGTAATACCTACTGAGTATAAAAATACCAATTACTATTTTACTTTACTTTACGTAAGATACTTTACGTTAATTTAAAAAAAACATTCACATCAAAAATCACTTTACATTTATATATATTTAGTAAGTTGACACGTTGGAGCTAATTTGTCGTATTACTTTACTGTACCGTCTATTCCAAAAGGTTATTACACAAATACGTGTTTCTAGTATAAATCACAGATTCACAATGACACGCGAACACTTAAACAGCTAAAACTAACTAAAACTGCAATAAACTGATAAAATTTAACGATGCAAAGTCCTTCAAGCCAACTATTAGCATACAACTACCAATGTTGACACAGCTTTCCTAAACACTCAACCCCATCGATTTACTTACAAAGATGAATTTCTCACATCCAACCTGCGTCCGTTCTCACGACTCCATGAATACATTAACGCATCTATTAACATTTTTTTAATCTTATTGATACTGGCCGATTTGAATAAGAAGGGTTATTCTTCCGAGTGTCAAAACTGCTCTTCCGTGTACGAAATTTGAATATCGAATTTGAATACGAAGACGCGCTGTTTTGCATGCCAGTGTGTTCTAAGAAGGGTTTTTTGGAATATTTTAACTTTTCGCGCTTTGACAAAGGAGTTTTTGCATTGATTTTTACTGCTGATGCGCTGTATGGGTAATGAGATCATGTTTTCGTTAGGTTGTCATATTTGGAGCTTTATGGTCTTATAATGTATTCTGGGTTTTGTTGGAGGTGATATATGTTTGTGTAGACCTTTCCCACGACCGTTATTTTATGCAATTATAAAAGATGGTTGTTTAAAAGGGATTTGGGTAAAACGGGAAGATCCCATGTTTTATATCGCTTCAGTATGCCCTTTATTAAAGGGACGAAAATGTGCCTGCTTCAGGAAAATAATGTAAATGTGTTGTTTTTGAAATATTTCTTCATTTATTACAACCAAGTATATTAAAAGCCCGTTGTTTTAATATTTCAGTAGCAAGCAGTAGGTAGGTACTTTGAATTCGTATACCTATGGTATACCTACTATTTAATTTGAAAATATTATTTCTTTTTCATATAGTTTATTTTTATTTTATTGATACCTCGAAAAAAAGATGTCATAGTTCAAATCTACCACATGATTATTGTCGGTCATGTTATACATATTATCTGAATTAAATAATCAAAGATTCAATATAATAAGAATGCACATTTATATTGATTTTTCAAATAATTACAGTTATTATTTTATTAATCTTCAAATCAAAACTAATTTCAAGCGACATCCACATTAATAATATTGAAGAAGAATTATTATCAAACAATCCGACTAGCTGATAATACAAAACACAAGATTAATTGTTCCTATTAAAATAACAATGAACTCCATTTCTATTATTGCGAAACGTTTAAAACATCAAATAAATAATTGTTATTTCATACAGTTTGCAGATAATAAAATTGGGTATTGAATAAAATTAATATTTTATAGTGACAATTGATTGTTTGATCGAGTTTGGACGGTTGGTACTCGATGAGAAAGAAAGCAATATTCTCAAAAAAAATCGAACTACATGCTTACGTATTTACCCATTCAGAAAAAAAAGACATACATAGCATTTTCTTAAAAAAAGCAACATCAAATGGATAAGCAAATTAAAATAATAGCAATAGGTAATAACAAAAGAAAATAATTATATACTACAATTAGGATTAAGGCGGGATATGTGTATGCGGGATGAGTGTAAACAGGCTTCAATGTGAAGGCTAGCCACACTTAACCCGGGGCCACACTTGTCCCTGTTGACCTCAATACATTTACATAAGTTACAAATTACAACTCAACGATTATTTAAGTTTCTGGTAAAAATATTCACTTTACATTTTATAATCAGTTCTAAAATCTTATTAATGTACAAATAAAACCCTGATTCGTTTTTACTTCCTAGTTGGATAAGATTTCGATATCTTTATACGTCTTTAACGCAACAAAGTCTTTATCTCTAGGGATAGCGGCCGCGGGTAATGGCTTGAAAGTAACTGCTGAAATATTGTCGCGACGGAGCGGTGGTATAATGTAACTTTATGTTACTGTTGTATTATATGACTAGAAACGAAGTAAATATGTTAATTAGTGTATGGGATAGACAGAATATTTGATGAAAATTTAATAACCCAAATTTTTATCGGTTTTTAACAAACAGATATCCATGTTATGTAACGCAGCCGGTTGTCGGTTTGTCAATTATAGTACAAAAATTACATTACAATTTTTGAGTGGAGTATTGCTAGCATTTTAGGTGCGATACCGCGGCGGGCACTTCTAGGTAAAGTTTTGTGTGTAACGATAGAATAATTAATAAAAAAATACACTTTTAATGCGTCTTGGCTAGCCTTGTTTATACTATTCTAATTTGGTAATCGATACCGCAAGTAGTTCCCGAGATATTTAGTAATGTAACAGACAGACGGACGGACAGAGTCGCACAATAAGAATTTCTTTTTACGTGTTTTGGTACGGAACCCTAAAAAGTATGATTTTCCTTGCCTATGCCCCACTGACAAACTACTGTTGGCAAACTATATGTTATAAGACCAATTTTATTATATGGAAGTCATCCCCACATAACGTAGCGGCAGTACGTTACCAAACATGTGATAAGCATAATAAATAAGAACAAAAACATCACATAAAATCTCAACCGACGAGTGACAAAAACGAAATCAAAATAATACCAACATAATAAGCACATTGAAAAAAAAAACACGACTTCCGTACCGTGACATCCGCAAAGCATTTGCATAAATTAAAAGACAAAAGGGCAACCGTCATAATTTTTTAAATTTAATTTTTTACTGTTACAAGTACCGGTTTGTCTATTGTCGCGCGTATAAAATATTTAAATTTAGAACAAAATCGCCGGGTTTAAACAAAAGAACGCACCTTTTCGAACGTTCAGATTCCCGTTAGACAATCGAATATAAATTTTAAGGGGTTTATATTAAGGTGTAAATTTGCTTGTTCTTTTTGGACGTGCTCGTAAAAATTAGTAATAACAGCATGCAAATTAGATTGGAAAGAGTATGCGGATCGTCATTCAATTTATACCGGTGTAAAAAGTAGTTCCTTGAATTTTTTTGCGTTTGCTTTCGCTATTGAGAAAATACATTTTTAAAGTAAGTATTTAGGACAGGTTTGTCAATGATTTTTCTAGTACCTAATGTACTAACCAGTCAAAACAGGTACTATTCCTGATAAAAATGTTAAAATAAAATGATTTGTGTTTCTTAGAAGTTCTATGAGAATGTATTCTGCGACGTCACAATTAAGGCGCTCTTATAGACAGATTTTAGGTTTTTGAGGGGGTGAAGCAGACGAAGTGGTAAAGCAGGCAGGCGGGCGCCCCGCGCGCCGCGCTCGCAGCAAGCCTACGTCCTTATTCTGACGCCATCCGTATTCTGGTTTGTTAGTTCTGGGATCTTTTCCGGAAATTTATATTGATTATGATTTAAACTTAATGAAATTAAAAATTTGATAATTATATATAATACTAGAGTATACCGCGGCAAATTGAGAACCTAGTAAAATGATACCAAATCGTTTTGTGTCGAAATAATATTACTTACTAATTCAGACAAAAGTTACAACTGTCTGCTTTAAATCATATATAGATACCTATTCAAAACTTAGTTGACCTTAAAAATGCAATAGAAGTCAATTTCGGGCAAGTAGTGAAAAAAGGAAGAATACTAGCAAAGCTAAGTAATTTGTGGAAGTGAACGTAAAAAGGTAGCATGTTTTTGCTGGTACTGAGATACCGTAAAACGGTCCTACTTTGCTCCCCACCAGGTAAATGTGCTCCAATTTAGTATTAAGTTTATGGCCCTTATAAGTCGATGTCTATGGTTCATACAGCAAAATTTCCGAACGCATTTGTTACACTGGACTATCTAGTTGGCAACACTGAATGTCAAAATTTCGTTTCGCCATTTTCTCTTTCTGTCAGATGTCACCGAGTGCCGCTACGAGAATTCGTTTAAAAAATATTATGAGAAAAAGTGACTTCCATCTGAAAAAGTTATCATCGATTCGCGGTAAGTATGTTTTGATGTATTCATAGATATAATAAGCTACCCATTTCTTGCAATATTTCTAGCCGTTTCAATTTTTTTCGACGCTTAACCTCAAATTATTTTTCAAGTACCTACTTTGCACCACGTGTTGGGGTAACTTTGATCCTGGAGCATAGTTACCTCATGAAGTGAATTATGTTTATAAATCCTACAATATTATGGCATTTTGAATTAAATAGTATTTTTGTTTACAGCAAATCATGCCACGGGCTTATAGAAAAAAGGTGGGAGCTCGTAATTATAAAAATTATTCGGAGGACACATTGCAAGAATGTCTGAGAACTATAGTGATCGGTGAACTTACCCAAAGAAAGGCCAGTGAGAAATATGATATAGATAGTGAACCGGAAACTAGTTTTCTAACCAAAGAACCTACTAAATGTATTAGAAACTTCAAGCCACTTGTAAACGCTGTGGGACAATATGTGGTGTTTAAATATGAAGGAGAATTATTTCCCGGTGTGATTACCAAGATTTCCGCAAAGGGAGCAAATATATCCTCTATGAAAAGGCCTTGAAAAGCTGGAAGTGGCCAAAACCAAAGGATGAAATCCATTATGATTGGAAAGATGTATTGGGATGCATAAATCCACCAAAAAAAAATGGACGAAGGGAGATTTATTCCATTCCGGAACTGAACGAAATTTGGGGATAGGTATCTGATATCTAGGTACCCTACCTACCCAATTTATTAAAAAAAACGCTTAATCTCTTATTACATAATATTTAATTACGTTTTTGAGAAGGTTTTTTACGCATTGTTGACTAATAAGTAAGGAAAATGATACCTACCTATTGAGAGTTTTGAGACTGATTCTCTTATTGATTGCTTCAAACTTATCCTAGTTCTGTATTTTAGAAGACTGTTTTTGTTTCTTGTTGATTATTGTCGAAGTGAAATAACACTAAGCCTGAACAATATCGTAATTATAATAAAAATAAAACACTTCAACTAAATTTCAGTTTTTTTTGTACCTATATTTTTTTGGATTTTTGTTTTTCCTAAAATTTACTTAAAAATGTGCACGTATGATTGTAAATTGTGTATTGTTTTATTGATGATGGTGTAAAACTGCACCAAACACTTTAAAGTATTAATTTTGGGACAAGTTAAATTCAGAGGCAAAGTTACCCAAACAATGGGTAACATTGCTCCTAAATTAAAGTTTTTATATATATACGAAACGTGATTTAGGCGTTATATGAGCATTCTGTTACGATAGTAGGGATGATCTACTTTCAAATGAAGTATATAAAGACATTACATACTATATTAATTTTTAGAAAAAAAAGAAATAACAAAAATTTGGAGCAAATTTTGGTGCAAAGTAGGACCGTTTTACGGTAACTGAAAACATAAGCATAAGGTATGCACAAGCATATGTGTAGCTCCAAAAAGTAGATAAATTATGCTATCTTCTCAAAAATGAACCAAGACTAACTGTAACGACTATTTCTATATTATTTTTAGAATTGACGACAATGAAGACGATTATAAATTTTAAATGCAAAAGTCGAGAAAACTGCTATTATTATTTATTATTTAAAGTTTATAATGGCAAAAATGCACTTATACTACTACTACTACTTCGAAGTTATATAGTAATGAGTATAATTGACTGACTTTAATTAATGTCTAGTAAAGAATCAGTCTGTTGTCTGTCTACTCTGTCTGTAATCAAATATTACAAGTATATTTGACCCACTGAGGTTTCAGATGAAGTTGAAAATCTGCATACATATGTAAGTAGGGTGACAATGAAATATTATGGTACCATCGAGCTGATCTGATGCATGAGAGAGGAGGTGGCCATAGGAACTCTGTGTCAAAATATCGCAACCAAATTGCGTTTGAGGTTGTTAGAATTGTCTCAATGAGTATTATTTTCCTTTGGAAAGAATTACAGTTAAGACCTATTCCGTAAATTTAATTAACATACAAAACTTTCCGATGAACAAAATTATTTTATCGTCAACTATGTTATTTATCCCTTCAAGTGGTGGCCCACCACTCACGGGTCGATGCGATAGCCAGAAAGCTGTCGGCCAACAGAGGGTGGTTAGTGAGGTGTTGCCATATTTAGTGGCAAAATTAAAGGCTTTGAAGTATATTTACGCTCTTCTAGCGCCCAAAAGTAGCTAGCAAGTTAGACAAGGAAAATATACATACACACGCTTGTTAACGCTTGGTTGCTAAGGACCGTTCATCCGGGATCGGACGCCTAGGTCGAGTTCTGTCTTGATTTTTAAAGAGGTTATTTTGTAAATACACGGTACCCTCGAGGAAACGGAAAGATTTTAACAGTATATTCCGGATCGTATTTAGAGGCAAAAATGTCATATAAACTTTTTTAATTCGCCTAGTTTCAGAGTTAATACCAATTAAAAAAAAAATTTTCGTTGTGTTTTAGTGCATAACGCCTTTTTGATGGCTATGTCGCCAGTCGCCACTTTGGGACCTAGTCTAGACTACCTTCTTGACAGATATCAAAGTCACAAGATACCATTTGAATAGACTAATTTTTACGAAAAAAAATGTATCAATTTATATTAATCCATAAATTTTCCAAGAACATGAACTTAATATGTTTAAAAACATACAAAAAGTAAAAAAAAAACATGTGGCGAAATGCATAAATATTACAATAATTTAACAACAACAAGGACAACTTCAACAGAAGGACATGATGTCACGATCCTCAGCATTGAGGGACCAAGAAGAAGAAGACAATAATTTAATTGTTCTATTCGAATAGCGTATTTAGTGCTTATTCTAACGATATATGCTTCAATATATACTTTTATACATAGATAAGCTTAAATAGTTGAATTTGTAATATCCTCTAAATCCGCGCTGAACACCCGACGGGGCCCCGCCACGTGACTACTTTTTACGTTTTGGCTTCTGCCACTTGAAGGGATATACTATAGGCCTTGACTAGTGATTCATTTCAAAATAAACTATTTTAATATATACATATTACACATAAGCACCCTAATGCAAAAATGAAGAAAATATATTTTGCGAAACTTTCGATCGATTTTTCCACTTATATTTTGTACTGGCAGGAAAAATAGTAAAAGCATATCACAAAGACATAACAAGGTCCAATGTTTTAAAGAAGAAGGTAAAATTGGCTGAGACCTGAAATTGACGGCAGAGTGTCATCGAAATTTATACTTGAAAAAAGAAATATAATGTCACCAGTTTTCATTTCATACAAAACAGAAATAGCATAGTATAAAAGTATTATACCAAACTTTTACAAAGGACTTTATGTTTAACATTATCAAAAATGGAATTTAGTGACATTCTTGAATTTACAGAATAATTAACCAGTGAAATAAAAATATTGGCGAGAGGTACAAATATATACGAACTTCCGAACCGAGTACTTGCAAAATTTAGAATGGAATTTGAAGGGTAAATATCACTCCTGCTCACCTTACAAAATAAAATAGTTGATAAATGTTGTAAATAAAGTCTTAAGTGTATACCACATGAAAGTTAATAAACCAGAAATACCAAACAAATTCAACACTTATAACATAAACTATTACAGCCATTTGAGCACTTCCACAAAAACGTGAAATGGTACCTTTCACTAAGCACTATTTAAATCCCACATATTTAAATCCAGTATATCTCCTGCAGGGCTAATATGGTTGGCTCTTTATCATTTGTCACCATGCCTGTCACGTTCTAACAAGTATGTAAGTGCGAAAGTGATGGGTATAGTGACAAGCGATAAAAATGGAACCATGCTGCCAACACTGCATCCTGTATGTGTTAAAAATGAAGCTGTTCCAATATACTGACTTATATAAATTAAACAAGCGGATTAATTTTATTTGTTTACGTTTAAAAATAGGTATTCAATTTGATTATTACTGTAATAGCCATTTAAAATAGTACATTACGATACAAGTGCGAAAAATAGGAAATTCGAAACGAGTGGCGATAAATTAAAACACGACCGAAGGGAGTGTTTTAAATCGACACGAGTTGCGAATTACCTATTCGCACATGTATCGTACAACGTTTTACAGTACATATGGCCCTTTAAATGTTCGACACAGTAACGTAATATGCTACTTCTCGCACTAGTGCTATAAAGTAGCCCCATATGTACTGTAATATTATTTTACCTAAATTGATAATTAAAAGTAGGTACCCCTCACGAAATAAGTACTACTGAATTTTATACTTAGCAGTGTTTTTTAAAATGTACATGTATTTTAGCTTCCTCGTATTAAAAATGAAAAGTAAAGTGTTTAACTCGGGTGCAAGGCACCATTTATTTCATCATTTGGTTAATCGTGGCTGTATGCCGGACAGGTGCGTGTGTAAAACTTGACAAAAAAGATAATATGACGGATGGATGTCTGAAATGTCACCGTATTTAAGAATCAATTAGCTTAAAAATTAGTTTTTTCTTCGTAAGAGTGATGAAAACATTGTGTGTATAACATATTTGTGTATTTATAGTGTGATTATCCATTTTATGTAACGTCCGCTAAATTAGCACAGGTCCGACGCTGACAGTGGTCACGGGCGTACTGGCGTACTGACGGTATTGCCGCGCAGGGTAACGTTTAGTAGACAAAATGTTGAATTCATAATTATGAATGAAAAATTTAACGCATCGATAAACTGACAAGCAAAATGTTAGAGTTACTTAAAAGCTATTGAATGAAGTAAATTTCATATTGATATTCATCATAGTACTTCTAAAATATCGAAATAAATACAGTTTTAAGCATATTTTCAAAGCAAAAATCTATCGAGAAAAAGATGAGCCATCGTGTTTCTGACAAGCATACGGCTAGTTCAAAGACTGAAGTTATACATACTAGAAAATAATCGATGAAATCCTTGTACAAGCCTGTAAATATCGATTTAAAAATAGCGCATTTTACTATACACCGCGCCTTAATCACTTTCTTTCTACACGACTGCCCAAAAAAAATTTTTTTATTAATATTTATTATAATTTTAGATTTTAAAAATAATAGAAAGCGTAAGGAAAGTTTAACTTTATACCTATGTAATGCGCTTAATTTATAACAATAAGGTAGTCGAATATCACCGAAAACAGACAAAGATAGTCGAAGCTTCAGCGTAGCGTAGTTTGTACAAACTTCACGGACTATTGCGATTAAACCTAATTACCATAAACAATAACCCATTAATCAACTGTTCCTTCTAACTAGTTTATATCTGATCTCCACTCACCCACATTTATTATAACAAAAGAGGTCATCAAAAACTGGATGTTAATGCAAGTGAGTTTATCACTTACCTATTAACCAGTTTACATCTGGCCCCCGCTTACCTCATCTTACTATAATATTAGAGGTCTAACTATACTGGATAGCAAGTATGCACGGTTACAATGACATTAAGGTGCGAACACACCGGGCCGCGACGAATCGCGCGCAAACATCGAGTGTCGGAACCAATCGCTCATAATAAGATGCTAATCTGGTCGCACCTTTGCATTTGCATACACTAATGTTTGGTATTAAATCTGCATTTGGTTTGTAAACAAGCATATGGGCCATCTGGTAGTGTGAGATCGTTAACTAAAATGATAACTTGCCATATAGTTAGAGTCGGACCAAACTAACTTTCCATGCCATTTACAATGACAAAATGTGGCAATGTCATTATCATTAATGTGAAATTTCTATGAAAAGTGAAAACAAGACGTTTATACAATACAATACAATACTCTTTATTGCACACTTCACATAGTTTACAATAAATGTACAGAAACAAGCAAAGACAACTGGATAAAGGTAATAACAGGCGGTCTTATCGCTTAAGAGCGATCTCTTCCAGACAACCTTTGGGTTGTTTATAATGACACATCCGTTGTCCTGTTAAAATCGATGCAAAGTTAGTTTAGACGGAGGTCATTGATTTAAATTCAAATGGTATTATTATACTTAATTTTTAAGGGTCGGCAACAGACTCGGAACCGGTTAAAAATAGCGGTAAATACAGGTTTATTTCGGTTTTACTCCGAACTTTCAAATGAACGCGAATGTTTTAAGAACTTTATTGTAACTTTAATAAACCGGTTTATTGGACGAGCGATGAGACGGCCGGCCGGGTTGGTTACGTGCTGCGTAAACAAACGGCCCGATTCGAAGAATGATTAAGACACGTTTAAGATCTTGGAAAGATCTTTAAAAGATCGATAACTAAACGACATGTCAAAATTGACGTTTATTTCGATTCCGCTATGATCCCAATAAGATCTATCTACGATATTTCTAACGTCAAAGTGACAGTGGTTGCCCTAATCGAGCTGCTTCTATCAATTGTACGACATACAAACGATATTCGAACGATCATTATCGTATTTCATTCTTCGAATCGGGCCGAAAGACATTGGAAAAATCGGCTTAGCATAGGTGGCATATAGCTTAGACGGGCTCTAGAATAGTAGGTACATTACGATACAAAAAATACTAAACACTTCACATGAAACATGTGCGAAAAATAGGAAATTCGCAACGAGTGGGGATAAATTAAAACACGAGTTGCAAATTGCCTATTCACGCATGGATCATGTGAAGAACACATAAACAAATAAATTTAAGGAAAAAATTCATTTTTGGTACAAGCTGTTATCGCTGACTGTACTTTTCTTTCCACAGGCAACTAATACTCATCTAGCAAATTTAAAAAACCCCAAACACAATTAGGTTGCGTTGTTTTATCATAGAGTTCCTATGTCCACCTCTTGTCTCCATCATCAGATCAGCTCGATGTTACTATAATATTGCATTGTCACCCGACTTACATATGTATGCAAATTTTCAGCTCAATCGGAAAACGGGAAGTGGATCAAATTTAACTTGCAAGATTTAATTACAAACAGACAACGGTCAGGTGAAAGTAAATAAAAGCTTGTAAAAAAGAGGACAAATAAACACAATAACCAAATAATATATTATATGTAAATGTGAAAGAACTATATCTATGCTTAGCTGTCTGTTCTCTCCATGAATGTAGATATAACATAACAAATTATAAATATAAATAAAAAAACTTTTGAATTGGGCTTACAATCGAACATTGACGAAGTGTCTATAGTATTTGAACTGATCGGTTTGTCTACGCTAAGACGATTTGGCAACTTATGCTTCACGTTCTTGAAGAAAAAGTGAACCGAATGAACTCCAACTTACCTATTCATGACGCTCCATGATTATTTTGAATACTTTATTTCACTAATTAAGTACAGCAGTGTCATCATGGTTCCATTTTGTCACTATGCCCATCACTTTCGCACTTACATACTTGTTAGAACGTGACAGGTATGGTGACAAATGACAAAGAGCCGACCATCTTAGCCCTACAGGCCATGATAAAATAACTCAAACATAGATAACCCATTCTCTTTATGTGGGATATTTTCAACTTGATGATCTCTCAAAGTTCCTGACAAAGTTTTAGAATAGAATAGAATAGTTTTTATTCGTAAACACAAACAAAGAAAGTATAAAGTGCCACGAAATGGCCTCATCTAAGCATGTTGCTGGTGGCTTCCAGCGCTGATCTTCCGATGAGACCATCAAGTGAGAAAAGTTTTATAGTTCGAACTATTAAATAATGTTGTCATTTAGTTCAATCCAAAACATCGGTCAACCCCATTTCCCAACCGCTTCAAAACTCAACATAACAACCGAATCCTATAATCAAAACAAACCACAAACAAGGCCATTAGCCAAAAGAAAAACTCAATAAACCATAAACCAAAGCAGTCAACACACACACCTGAACGTAGCATGTGCTGAAAAATCAATACTGCCCGTGTCGCGCGTGAATCCGACGAAAAACTACTAGGGTGGCAGCACCCGGCCCCTTTCTTTACCCCATGGGGGGAGAGAGGCAAAAAGAAGCGCGTTTTTTCTCTCTCGCATGTTTTTGTTGACTCTTTTACCTGTCAAGTTAATCTGAACCTTATATTAATGGAAGAAAGTTGAGATTTGCTTGGGATAATAATCGATATGTGAATGATTGTCTTCAAAGTATTTCAAGCGAGTTTAGACTTTAACATGAAGTGGTTGGGTTTCTTTTAGATTATATGGTTTATTGTCAAAAATGCCTCGGTAAACATGGTATATGGGAGTTTTCCGGGCTTCGGAATTAGGGCCCGTTTGCATGGATGCGTAATGATTTCTTATGATTTTGATGTCACGGAGGCCGTTATGACTTGGGGTTTTCGCGCGCGTTCCGAATTTAAAAATAATTCTAGTTGACAGTCATTCGAAATATGAAAGTGGGGCTGGTTTTATACTTCTTTTGATATTTTGCACGATATTCTTTCTGTTCTATATTATATTTTTCTATTATCTGTGTATAAGTCGTTATTCAAATCTACATTAGGTAATATGGTTTAGCCATCAAATAATTAATCAAATAAGTATCATTATGTTTGGAATCGATGTGTGCCTCTTATTCTACAGCCATGTCGATTTCAAATGATATCGATATTTTAATTTTCGAGTAACGCTTAGATTGTTTCCAACGGTTTTTTTAGCCCTACCTTATCAATATTAAAGTCGCCTGCACTTTCTAAACTCCAACAACATAATATCTAACGGGTTCCGTAGACGACCTAAGGTCACCTAATAAGTCTTATCTTTTATCCAGTATCTTATCTTACAATTAATAGTCAGATAATTCCGGGGTGCAAGTTCAGAGGTTATACGACAAATAGCCGTTACAAATCGAGTGATCGAGAGGCGTGGACGCGGATTACAGATAGCCAAGGCTTGGAAACCGGTTAAATTTCTAAACCGTTATAATGTACTTGGCGCAAAACATTTTAATTTCGGTTTCGCTCGAAAAACCGTTATTATTAATCCGGTTTTTATAAGAACAGCTCTTGTCAAATTAATCGGTTAAGAGCAATAAGAACCGGTTTCTTATGTCGTTGTCTATGTTTACGCGGCACGCTAACAGGCCGGCTGGCCGTTTCGTCGCTCGTCAAATGAACCGTTTTTTTGGTTACAATAAAGGTCTTAAAACGTTCGCGTTCTTATAAAAGTTCGGAGGAAAACTGGAATAAACCGGTATTTACCGGTATTTTATAAACCGAGGCTTGCAGATAGCACGAATATCAGGCCATTTCGAGAGTACCAACATTCATCTGAATGGTATTGAAATCATGTTACTTACTTGTCCGTACATGTATTGGCGCGAGCGAGACGCACGATAACTAACATGATTTATATATTATTCTGATGTCAGTGACCGTTCGAATTGGTCTGTCAGTAAGAACCTACCTAAATACTTCAAAGAATATCTAAATAATAAATATTATAGGACATTATTACACAAATTGACTAAGTCCCACAGTAAGCTCAATAAGGCTTGTGTTGAGGGTACTTAGACAACGACATATATAATATATAAATATTAATAAATACTTAAATACATAGATATCTGTAGGTAATACATATTTTTCAGTAAAATCAACATTAAAATAAATTCACCCAGAAAATATTCCTATAACAAGACCATACAAATTATGTAACATTGTAAAAGCGTACAGTCAAGCGTACATATCGACACGGACAACCTGCCAAAAATATGTATACACGCCTTTATTGCGCATAAATGAAGGTAGTGTATACATATTTGTGGCACTTTGTCCGTGTAGATATTTAATACCTTGACTGTAGCGCAACATTGTATAGAATCCTGTCATATTAACAACATTACGGCAGTCATAAGAATGTTTGCACTACTGTCGTCTATGACAAAGTCCTTCCGTTACAAAGTTTTATTACCCGCGTTAATTACGGGTATAATTACGTAGTCACGGGGTTAATAAACACATAATTCCTATGTAATTATGTTCGGCAGGAGGTCGCTACGGCTTCTGACCTGAAGTACACACAAACGGAGTAATGGCTATTAGTAAATGTTATCTATCCCGTAATGTCTAATGGAGGTCATGTATCCAAGTGCCCATGGTATATCAAACATGTGCATTAATCTAACTATTGTAACTATTTTTATTGTAATTATGAGTCGTTTGTGGATTTGTAATTTGAATTTCCTCTGGAGTTGAAGGCGTACATAGGCTACGGAGACTGCTTACCATCAGGCGGGCCGTATGCTTGTTTGCCACCGACGTAGTATAAAAAAATAAAATTGCATTTTTGTAATTATTTTTAATTTTTTAATGTAGTTGAATTATAAATTTGCTGACGTTATTTTATGGTTATGTGCATTTGAATAATTTATTGACATGTTAATCTAAATTTATTATCATTTCGTAGTTAATTATTATTATGTAACTAAAATTCTATCCACCTATCTATGTAATGATTAATATATTAATATCTGGGAGACCGAGCTTCGCTTGGAAAACATATAAAAACATATAAAAACTCATAAATGCGCGTTTTCCCAGAGATAAAACCTAGCTAGATCGATTTTTCGCATCGAAATCGTTAGAGCCGTTTCCGAGATCCTCAAAATATATGAATATATAAGAATTGCTCGTTTAAAGGCATAAGATCTAATGATAATGAGCCGCCTAATGGTTGACTTGTAGAGAATGTTTTTAGGTATGAAATCTGCCATTTGTACTTTATTATTATTGACCGAGCGTTAGCGACGGACTCCGTTTCAGCTTAAACAAAAATGTTTTCAAGATATTCTATGAGCAGGTTCAACAATTAAACAGTTTTTTTCTTTGCCCAGTGTTTCTAGATTGGCACGATAGAAAATACATAATTTTTCTTTGAAAAAACTAATGATGTATTATCAAAACCCCACATGACTGTGCAGTGGCCGTCCATCGCGCGACCAATTACAAGCGCACAAAGTGATAAAACGCCTTATCTGCTTTATAAATCTGAGCTATCTGCGCCACAGAGTACCGCAGTTACTGCAGTGCTGGTTTATAGCCTGCGGATTTGAATAAAAGATTCTACTATTTTATTTTATATAGGTAAATTTATTTAGGTACTATTACCGAATTTAAAACATCGTATCTGCCTTATAAATCTGCGCTATCTGCACCACAGAGTACTGTAGTTACTACTGCTGCATAGACTGTGAATTTAGTCGGACTCGCCCATGAAGGGTTCCATTGCTGATGACGTATTAAAAAAATACGGTCCTAGATCTCGTTCAAACCAATTTTCGGTGGAAGTTTGCATGGTAATGTGTATTATATATTTTTTTTAGATTTTTCGTTCTGTTATTTTAGAAGTTACAGGGGGGCACACATTTTTCTACTTTGGAAGTGTCTCTCGCGCAAACTATTCAGTTTAGAAAAAAATTATATTAAAAACTTAAATATAATATGACGATGAGTATTAGTTGCCTGTGGAAAGAAAAGTACAATCAGCGATAAAAGCTTGTACAAAAAATGTTTTTTTTTTAGCCAAAAAGTTATTTGAAATACGAACAATAGAAATTGGGAATCGTTTTGAATTCTATTAGTGGAATTTAAATGCCCAGTAATGGAGAACCCGAAATAGAGCGATCGAAATTCAAAAATCGCCTTCAGTACCCCTAGTGTAAATAAATTCGATTTCGAAACGTGACGTACGCGTTTGCGTTTAGTCTCATTTTGTATTGGATTTAGAAAGAGCGCGCCAAGCGGGACGTTTTATAAACTCAAAATCCTATACACAATGAGACTTAACGCAAACGCGTTCGTCACGTTATGATGTCGATCAAATTTACACTAGGGGTACTGGTCGCATTTCTCAATCGATTCCCGTGAAATTTGGTGAGCAGGTTGTAATTTTAAGTTCCTTTTAATAAAACTTTGTAATAGAGTTTTTACTGAGCTACAAAAAGCTATGCAAAAAATGTTTACACGTATAAAATATTAAACATAAACCTGTATTTCTACATCTTCACAGTAATCTATGGATCTATCCATTGGTTTAGCACTTTAGCCTTATCTCATGATCGTCGCGGATACCATCTAGTGTCGCCACTTTAAGAATGACTCGAGTTATAAGCGATTAGCGGAATCCGTTAGTATTTTATTCAGTTACTTTATATGCAAATATTTTAAGTCGTGTTTTTACAATTAAACACATTACTATTTAAACTATAAACGTTATACAAAGGCAAAAATTACCAAGGCCTCTAGTGCCCAGTGCTGCAATCGAACCAGCGTCCTCCGTTTACCAGCGGCCACCTGAGCTCGATGGCATGGGTTGAAATTTCCAAGTAAATGACGATTTCCGAAGGCTCCCTTGGCCATCGCTAAGGCAGAACAGTATGGTTAAACCTCCTAACGGAATCAACTCATGATTCCAGGCTAGCGAAGAGAGATGGCGCTGCCATTAATAAGAACAAATTAAATTACTTTGAAAATATTTGTGTTTTTATTTCGTTTATAGAATTAGATTCCTGGTTCTAGTAGTATTGCCAGAGTGCCCAATACTGATTATCAATTGTGTGACGAAGAGGAAGAGGAACTACATACACAAATGATGACAGACAGTGAATGAAGGACTCCGGAGCAGGCTATTTGGACCGAATAGCATCAGGTAGCAACTATGTTTCAATTTGATGAGTGGTTAGGGACAAGTATTGGACTAATGAACGAGGCCTATGTGTATAAAAACACGACGTTAATAAAGTTAATACATAGAAATCCCGGTGGAGGTCCCGGGTTCCAATCCCGGTAAAGTTATTTATTTGTATCTACTACGAATATTTACTTCCGAGTTGTCTACAACTCTCTACGTCTGCTCTCTACGTAGATATCAACAAAGTATACACCTATTTATATCTTAACACTACTTAACCAACATTTAACTTAAAGGAATGTAAAGAAGAAATATAAAACTGCAATAAATAACGTCTCATTTAATAAATTACTTAAAAATGTTAAAAAAATAATTTAATGATAATGTTCACGTTTATTTTTAAAACTTAAAATACCTATTGATTCGCGTCTGTTTTTACGAGTACACACAAATATGTGAATTTGACGGATAAGTACAAACGAATTTCAACGGCGTTTTAAATATACAGATGCTTATGCAAAAGGGTCATAAATAATTTATTGTATGCTTAACTTGTTCGCATATTTCTTGTAGACATCTACGTCTGTCGCAAAGTAAAGAGAATCAAAAGCTGTTTTTACACTAAACCCTCACCCTCACATGCGGGATATTTTTTTCAGTAATTGAGACACAAATAACAAACATGAGACGTATGTGAACCGAAGTGACATTTTTTAAAAATATGTTTGACCCATACGCAAAAGCACCATAAACGCTACCGCTTATAACTTGCACTGCACCGGCGCATGCGCACAATAGCTCGGATGCCTTCATTACCTCAACAACAATTCGGTTCTTAATTGAACACTAAACTATGCCCAGTACATTATTGTGGCATAGTTCAGTATTTCAATGCCGAATTCTTAAATATATTCTCACGGCATAGGCTTTTTCCATTCTTCCAATCGTTATACTTAGATAAGAAAGGAATTTAACAATGGCTATCTTAAGGCTCCGTAGTTTCAGGTGCTTCTCTCACTCACTAAGTGTGAGCGGTATGGCTGTGAGTGCTCGGAATCGCGGATATCATGTTTTTGATTTTTTTGTGAGTTTTAACAAAAAAACCGGTCAAGTGCGAGTCGGACTCACTTACCGAGGATTTTTAATATTTGTTGTAATAGCGGCAACAGGAATACATTATCTGTGAAAATTTCAACTGTCTATCCCGGTTCATGAGATACAGCCTGGTTACAGACGACCAGACCGACCGACAGACGGACGAACAGCGGAGTCTTAGTAATAGGGTCCCATTTTACCTTTTGGGTACGGAACCCTAAAAAAAGTAAATCAATGAATTCGGTCAAACATTATATACATAGTCATATTCAGAAGCCATTTTCATATTTTAAGCTTTTGTACATTTTTTTCTATAGAGCAAACATCAAAAAATCAAGATTTAAATCAATGAACTTGCTAAAGAAAGGCCTCGAAAATGCTAATTAAATTTTTGGCAAACGTATTGTGATTAAAAAGTTTGCTAAGATTTTTCAAAACTGTTCTTTGAACCTACGGCACCTTAAGACTGAGGTATATTTTTAATCGTTTGAATTCATCGTGCTAATTAGACTCACACCTACGGCCTGATTCGAACTTTATATACGTCAAAAATTTGCTAAAGATATGATATGGATTGGATATGTCGCAAGTGACGTTTTTGTTTGAAGAAACGTCACTTTAGTTAGACACTGACATATCTCATCCATATCGTATCGTTAGCAAATTTTTGACGTATCTTAAAGTTCGAATCGGCTCGCTAGTGTCTGAGACAGGTGTCGTCCATAACTTGATCTTTTAAATGAATATGAAAAAAAAATGTATATGAAATTTTTTTGATAACAATAGTTATAGGTCGTCTCGTTGTTAAGTATATTAAACCTACATATACAAGGTAAGTTTATTGTTTTTAATTATACATATTTACAATCGAAAATTAATTACATCCTTTTTCATTTTGTTGTATTAAATGTATGAAACATTTAATTAGGACGCGTAATCATTGAACTATTATTACTACTTAAATAACCGCCAGAGTTTGCGAGTGTTGATGTTTTAACAACAAACTATAGAAAGAAACGGAGCGTGAATCTCGCGACCTAAACGCGTAAGCGCCATGAATTTTACGGCGCTTATGACGTTTCGGTCGCGTGGTACAGGTTGCATTTGCAACTTCATTGTTTGGTGTGGCTTCTCTATAGTAATAATAACTCAATGCGCGTAATAGGCATTTTTCAGCTTTTATTGGTCCCGGGTATGTCCTTAATCTACGTCCAAAAGAGAGGTATGTTGTGAATGTCATCTCGCGTTGTGTGGTAGGGAACAGCACAGCGGATGTCATTCCAGATCTAGAGCAGAGCCCAACTGGGGAAGTACCTCCACCTTACAGAAAACCGCAGCCAAAGAACACTAGACCCTCATAATATAGAACTCATAGTGTGGTGTTCCTGCCGGTGAGTAAGGTTGCCAGAGCTCAACGAGGGTGCGGAGTGTTGGTGGTATGCTAAACGCATTTCCCCTCTTTAAAAAAAGGGTGCGGAGTGTTAATACAGTCGGCAACGTGCATGTAACTCCTCTGGAGTTGCAGGCGTACATAGGCTACGGAGACTGCTTACCATCAGATGGGCCGTATGATTGTTGGCCACAGACGTAGTATAAAAAAGCGGGTATAAATCGTGTCATTCACGAAGACGCATGCCTTGACTCGTAATATCATGTTAGTAAAGGTAAGATTTGACAAATCTGGATGATATGAATTGTACTAATGCAAAAATGTAATTGTTGTATACAATTTTTACAGGTATTAATCAAGGGTCAACGCCATGAAAAATTCACATGGAAACTAGACCTTTAAAAAGATAGACTATCGAAAACGTTACAAGGTTAAAGGACGACTGACGTTAGAACGGGCCGGGCCCGGGCCAGAACTTCCGGCGCTTACTTTTCTATGACAGATGACCGGTGATCACCGATGCTTTCCATAGAAAACGAAGCGCCGGAAACTCCCGGACCCGGCCGGGTCTAAAAAACGACAAAAATATGTCTAATTAACATTTATTTTTAGTTGTATATCGTTATCCTGCATACCATGGCTGTATAATTTTAGTAAAATAGCTAGTGATATAACCGATGGATCTGATAAGCAATAATTTAAACAGAAGTATATTTATTAAATTATATAAATTTACCTCCGACGTTAGGAGGACGGTAGAAAAGTGAAATTATAATTGGGACGAGAGTTTGGGGATCTCCTCCACATGGAATCCAGTCATTAGTATATGTAAGAGGAAACCAATATCGACAGTCGAAAAATCGAATATTGTTTACTTTTGTGTGTCGACAGAGTAGCATCCCTAGTGCGCAAAAAGTTCAAGTTGATAAACAAGACCAAGTGCGGGTAGTTCGAAAAACTCGCGCGGCTAGATGTTGATGTCAACTTTAGCCAGTCTTCTCCGAGACCACGGGGACAACGCCCTCCTCGAAACGTCGGAAGTAAATTAAGTCCCGTTTCTATAATTTAATAATGTGTAAAAATCGAAAATGTTTAAATCAGTAACAACTCTTCTTCTTCTGGCCTTATCCCATTTTTATTTGGGGTCGGCTCTCCTAATCAATTTTCTCCAGTTATATCTGTTCCGGGTCGTCGTTGGGTCTATATTCTTATTCTCTAGGTCTTTCTTAACTACGGAAATCCATGTAAGTCGGGGTCGTCCACTCTTTTTCGGTTCTTTCATACATTCGAGCACCTTTCTAGTCATGTGGTCCTCCGGCCTTCTCATGACATGCCCATACCATCGGAGTCGTGTTTCTGTTAGCTTGTCCTGTATGGGTCTTATTTTGAACGAGCCTCTGATGTAACGGTTCGGTACTTTGTCCATGAGTGTCACTCCTGCAGACCACCTAAGCATTCGCATTTCAACGACGTGAAGTTGGTCGGATTGTTGCTTCTTGAGAGGCCAACATTCTGCACCATATAACATTGCTGGTCTGACGGCAGTTTTGTACACTTTGCCCTTTATGCGGATAGGCATCCTCGGGTCACAGAGTACTCCTGTAAGTTTAAATCAGTAACAACGAAGTATATTTTCAGATTAATTTATATAATTTATTTATTTGTAGTTTTACATGTATGTTAAATGTATAATTGTTAGTGCAATAAAAATTATTACTAACTTACTTAAAGGGTAAACATTTAGCGCAGAGCACTAAATTGATTGCTCCCTTCTTATTTTCTGACCTTACGACCCTTTAATAGTTAAAAGGACGCCAAATTTAAATGTATTGTTCTTGCTAACGAAAAACTAAAGGCCATAAAAAGCTAGGTACAAATAAAACCAACCACAAATGGATTTTAAGAGTCACGGTGTCCATAAGTGCGTTTAAAGTTTTAATTAGTGAGTTTATTGCCGTGTGGAATAGTAACAAAGGGTTTAATTATATGTACGCATTAAGGGCTAGAGTTACGCGTTTTTATTCTCTTTGTGCGAAGCCAGGACCGTGGAGAGATCGCAATCTGACGCGTACGGTACGGACAGCAAAGTTAGATAGCTATAAGCCAAATAAGAAAAAAAAAAACAAAAGCTGCAAACACTTAAGCGACAATTGCACATGTGTGTAAGCGCCACTTAAGTGTTTAGTAGTAGTAGTAGTAGTAAACTCTTTCTTATTCTTTCTCGCGTTATCCCGGCATTTTGCCACGGCTCATGGGAGCCTGGTCTCCGCTTGACAACTAATCTCAAGATTTGGGGTAGGCACTAGTTTTTACGAAAGCGACTCTGACCTTTCAACCGGGGCTCTGGGTTTAGTTGGGATTAGTCCGGTTTCCTCACGATGTTTTTCTTCACCGAAAAGCGACTGGTAAATATCAAATGATGTTTTGTACATAAGGAGTAAAATCTTTATTGTACAAGTTTATCATTTGTCACCATTCCTGTCACGTTCTAACAAGTATGTAAGTGCGAAAGTGACGGGCATAGTGACAAGTGATAAAATAGGAACCATACTGCCACCGCTGTAGGACTAATATGGTCGGCTCTTTATCATTTGTCACCATGCCTGTCACGTTCTAACAAGTATGTAAGTGCGAAAGTGACGGGCATAGCGACAAGTGATAAAATTGGAACCATACTGCCACCGCTGGTAGTGTTAAAGTTATCGAGAGGTTGTTAAAGATTCTAGGCATTGTTATTTTAACTATTATTTGTTTTGCAGCCATTACTAGTCCTCGCCTACCTACATAGATAATCTGATTTCGTAATTGAATGATCATTAGGCTCGCAGAGAGCTCCTGAATGCGAATGCTCAGTTTCACATCATTCTGAGCCAACTGAGTGGAACATGCGTGCAAACTAGCATAGTATACGCATTATTATACTTTTAACCATATAAGCAGCTATTTATAGAAGACGAATACTACATTCATTATTATAAACTACGAGTATCATTATTATTTACTTTTAACAATATGCAGATATGGTAGAAGAGCCGGCTGCAAAATTTCGTACCGACTCGATACCGCGATGAAATGCACAATGGTGACCCATAAAAGATAAAGATAGTTTATTATTCAAGTAGGCACATTACAATGCGCTTATGAACGTCAAATAAAGCTACACCGGCTCTAACCCTACACCTCTGACCCGAGAAGATTTAAATCGCCGCTCAATTCGAGGAGGCTATCCCAATATGGACCGGCAAGAAACTCGACGGGACACATCTTTTCAAAACATTACATCTTATAATAAACATGCATTAAATAATAAAAAAATACAATTTAGATTACTATAGAAATCATGCAATTACATACAGTTGCTACTTTTCTTTATAGAAATTTGATCAAAAAATATTTGTGTCATATTTCATACAAATACGTAGTAGCTCATTTAGAAAACATATCGAATTCTTACAAAGGGAAAATAAAAATAAAATTAAAATTGATGCTAACGGCCCGATTCGAATGAGATACTATAACGATAAGTTCTTGTTTAGATAAGTTCTCATTTAGATATTATTTGTATGTCGTATAATTGACAGAAGCAGCTCGATTCGGGCAACCAATGTCACTTTGACGTTAGAAATATCGTAGATAGATCTTATTGGGACCACAGCGGAATCGAATTAAACGTCACTTTTGACGTGGCGTTTAGATATCGATCTTTTAAAGATCTTAAACGTGTCTTAATCATTCTTCGAATCGGGCCGTATGTCCGAATTTGATAGTCTGCGACGGCGGAACTTGCCGAAAGTAAAAAAAAAGAAGGCCGCTTCCGGTGCGAAAGAGAAGGCTGATTGTAGTCGTCTGATACCGAAATAATAGTTATGGCAGCAGTTAGAAATTTACATGTAGACACAGAAAAGCGAAATCTGTCAGTATGTTATTTGCCAGAAGTGTTTGACAGACGCTAATTAGTTGTAGAAGTACTAATACAAGTAAAGTCAGACCAAGCTAACTCTTCATTGATTTTGTAAACAAGTGTGGCAGAGTCACCATATGAACAACAAATTTGTTTGAAAGTATTACGCTTGTGGTACCACACTTCCACAATCTGACATGGTGCTGTTGGTTCAGAAAATGTTTTTACAGTACATATGGGGCTACTTTATAGCACTAGTGCGAGAAGTAGCATATTATGTTACTGTGTCGAACATTTAAAGGGCCATATGTACTGTAAAACGTTGTACGATACATGTGCGAATAGTTAATTCGCAACTCGTGTCGATTTAAAACACTCCCTTCGGTCGTGTTTTAATTTATCGTTTCGAATTTCCTATTTTTCGCACTTGTATCGTAATGTACTATTTTAGGCCTAACGCTTTCTTGGATCAGAATACGGCTGAAATAAATTTAATTCTAGCATTCTTGAGGTCTTTATCGATGGACTGTATTGATGACTGAGAGTGACTGACTTTTGCTCGAAATAAAAAATCACAAAGGTTTTAGGTCTAAAATGCACTTAAAAAAATTGACACAAATTATGCACCAATGTAAAAAAATATGAAAATTGCAAAAAATCGGCAATGTCATGTTTGAGGGAACGTATTAATTACTCTTTTTTTATTTAAACTTACTAAAAGCTCAAATTTAAAACATAATATCCGCACTCCCGGGCACGCACTTCCATCTCACTCATAATTTTCAGTGAGAGTGAGAAAAGTACACCTACTGGGCCTCAACAGTTAGCATACTTAGACACGGACACGGATTCTAATTATAGTAGATGTGTATTGTCACATATTGATTTCAATGACCATAGAGCACATTTTTGTCAAGATACAAAATTATACTTATATTATATTTAGAATTATTATTATAATTATACTTATATTTTTATATTATTAGAACGCCCGGTTTGGCCTAGTGGGTAGTGACCCTGCCTACGAAGCTGATGGTCCCGGGTTCAAATCCTGGTAAGGGCATTTATTCGTGTGATGAGCATGGATATTTGTTCCTGAGTCATGGGTGTTTTCTATGTATTTAAGTATTTATAAATATTTATATATTATATATATCGTTGTCTAAGTACCCTCAACACAAGTCTTATTGAGTTTACTGTGGGACTTAGTCAATTTGTGTAATAATGTCCTATAATATTTATTTTTTATTTTTTTATTTTTTATGAATCCCTATTGTATGCATAAAATGCGTTATGACAATTAAAAATATGACAAAAGTTGTTTTGCGACCAGAGGGAGTCCCACAGAGACATCTCTGTTTAGTCCGATGGTTAACTGGTAGAGAATGCCATTAGGATTGAAGTCCGCCATTTGTACATTATTTGTATTTTGAATAAATAAATGTACGGTGCTGTGATGACATCAGTTAAGAGTCCCCAGCAAGCTTGGTTCTCAATTTAAACAACTAGCTAGATTGCTCTGAAACTTTGTACTTACAATAGGATAAGGTATATCTATACCTGTAATTAGTTTATAGGTATAGCTACAGATACCATAGTAAAAAAAAAAATACAAAACTTGTTTTTGCTCCATTTCGTTTTTTTTTAAATAAGTTGTAGCTATATTTAAACTAATTACAAGCATAGATATACTTTATGTCATTGTACGTGTAAAGTTTCATTATAATCCAACACGTAGTTTCAGAATGAAAACGAAACTCCGCTTGTATGGGAAGATGAAATTAGGCAACACAGAAAATAATTACATGGTAGATGATTATAAGATCTTAATACGTGTACGATATTTATAGGCACCTAATTTCGATTATATGATTCGCAACAAAACTAGAACATGCAAACTACAAATAATACATACCTAATAGTTCGCTCACTCGATCCACTCTTGCGCATAGACTGCACAAAAAAACTGCAAAAAAAAACTCCCCAGACAAAAAACGGCAAAAAAGGGGTGGGGTCTCGGAACATGTGCAAAAAATTAACTATAAGCGAGCTAATGGGTTAGAGAGAGACAGATATGTGTTTAGTGTACTTGTTTAATATTGATTATTAGGGTTAGGTTATACCGGGGAACAGGAAACCATTTGAATATGATGCTATGATTAGCTGTTGAAGTTTTTTAATCGATGTTAAGGATAATGTGTCGCTGAATGAACTATTGTTCTACTTAACTAAATTTTATAAATAATTATTAATTAATAAACCTGGAAATGTTTTGGCGACCGGTCTGGCCTAGTCGGTAGTGACCCTGCCTATGAAGCCGATGGTCCCGAGTTCGAATCCCGGCAAGGGCATTTATTTGTGGGATCAACACAGATATTTGTTCCTGAGTCATGGGTGTTTTCTATGTATATAAGTATGTATTCATAGTACAGTCAGCATCAATAGTAACGGATGAAACAACGAGCCAAAAGTATCTGATATTCCAGATAACTTTTCCAAATATAGATAAATCTCTAAAGTTCATTTTCAAAAGTATATCTTTTTCAGTCTAAACTGTTCTACATATAGAACCGTCACTTTTTGTTAAGCTGTTACAGAATGGTAGATACTTTTGAAACCTTGTTTCATCCGCTACTTTTGATGCTGACTGTACCAGCTTTGCTTAGTTAGGGGCAAGTCGATCTGTTGAAGAATGTCCCCAAATATTTATTTATTTATATATGGAAATGAAGTGTACGCACGCACCGGCGTCGTTATACTAATATACCTATTTAAGATTAATTTCAGTATGTGGAAAACGTTATTAAAAATGTTGGTAGAACAACTAACAGCGCGATTCAAAGAATGATTAAGACATGTTTAAGATCTTTAAAAGATCGATAACTAAACGACATGTCAATATTGACGTTTATTTCGATTCCGCTGTGATCCCAATAAGATCTATCTACGATATTTCTAACGTCAAAGTGACATTGGTTGCCTGAATCGAGCTGCTTCTGTCAATTATACGACATACAAGCGATGTCTAAATGAGAACTTTTCTAAACCAAAACTTATCGTTATCGTATCTCATTCTTCGAATCGGGCCGTAATTTTAACAACGAATCCTTAATAGGTACTTATCTAAATTAAGTTTGATTCAATGTAGCTTGAGAAGAAAATCATTTTAGTGCAAATAACATAACATAAAGCTAAAAAAAAACTAAATAATAATCAGAGTTAAAAAGTACATGTGTAACAAATTAATCCTAACAGCGTTACAAACAATACTAACTAAATTTAAAAACAAAATACAGTAAAAATAAAGTAATTTATTAAGAAATAAGTTTAATATGTATAAACAGATTTAGTAATAGTGATTATTAAGTAATAATAAACAAGATAGTACACACTGTTGTATTGTCTTGTTTGCCATTGCTATTAATATTAATATTAACAGCTATAGATAGCTAACAGATAAAGAAGAAAGAGCCTCGTCTGCCAACAAACCATATACCTACTCTGGTTTGGCAGAAGCTGTAATTTAGTATTAAGGTTTGTTTTGTTGAATAATCATTTATTTATTTATTTTTATATTATAAATAACCTACCTATTTAGGTCCTTAATATAATTACATAAATATAAATTGTAATGGAGCTAGATTCATATAACCTTCATATTATTCTTATTACCTACTTAGATCTCAATTTCTTATTAGATCGCATAGGATAAAGTGATTATTCATACTATGAATTCTCTAGTTCTATTTTGGCGTAATTTTAGCAACTAAATTAGCAATGCATTGAATTTATTATATATGTATTCAATTTTGTATTTACACAAAACTAAACCCTTAGGAACGCAGTTAAGTACAATAATTGTACTTATTATCAACAATATTATAGTGTACCTATATTATAATTAAAATAGTTCTAATTATATTTTTATTTTATTTCCTGAATTTTAGTAGTTATCTATATAAAATTACCTCATTTGCTTCAATAGAACTGCCTGTACCCTAACATAAGTTATTCGTACTTGGTTTTATGCCCATAACAGAGAACGTTACTCCTAAACAATCTCAAATAATAAAAACAACAAAAAGATTAAGTAAGTATTCGATATGAAAACCTTACCTTAGATTCTGTGAATATTTACTTTTTCTCCAGTTCAAACTCCGATAATACTTTCAAATACATCCAAATAAGACTATAATTGAATCTTATTCGCATCTATTTCTTATTAGGACGGCCCAAGTGCGTATATTCTCATAAAGAGGAGAGAAATGAGTTTGAATGCGTAAAAGCCTACCAAATAAGACGCGAGAGGCAATTTAGATGGAAAATGAGACACTTTGCTTAGAAAGTCACGTACGGGCGCGAAATGGGATTTAAGTTGATGAAACGATACTCATAGCGCCATCTAGTTTCAATACTATGAGACAGTTTTAGTCTGATAGTACAACTAATCGTAAAAACTGTGTACAACAATCAATAAAAATAATAACAACACGAATGGAAGCTTGTATTATTTTTCATAAATAATATTGTCGAGTATTGTATAAGAAAGTATAACAAAACTTAGATGAATATTTTAATAAAAGCGCCCTCTATTGTCGAGTAGCTAAACTAAGCCCTGCTTTACCTTCCGAGTCGTCTTATTGTATTAACACAGGGGGTGATATTTGTATGTGTGCGTGAACGACGTCGCTCCCGCTCGAAATTCAAAATGGGTACTTGAAGTTTGCACGAGATTTTAAAGGGCCTTTTGTTTCAAAGAGACGCGGAATTCGCTTTTTATTTTTGCTTCGTTACTGGTTTGTTGTGAATTAAACATTTTAATGGCGTCGGTTTTGCAGTAGGGTTAATTTTGAAAGTATGAGTCGGTATAAAAAGTTTATGTACAAAAATAAATGCTAACGTGATTTTTACTTGACGATATAATTTAAAACTTTTACGCGCTCACAAGAATCTGAAAATGAATGACTGGAAAAGTATGGATTCTATTTCAAGATTTTATTTGTTAATGTGCTAGCTTGTATCGATAGCTCCTAAATACTGAGGCTAGTGCAAAATCAGGATTTTGCAGGAGAGCGGTTCAAACGTAGAACGGAGCGTAACTTCCTTATTTGTTAAAATAATTCTATAAAATTTTGGATTTGTTCTGGCGAATCTCTTTGATTATTTCTGCATTAATGGAATTCTACATTTTGTCGTAGTTTATGATATAAGAGTATATACTCCAGTATACACGTATTTTAGCCGAACCAACAAGCACTTGATCCAGTGTACGTCAAAATTTGACAATTTTTTCGATATAATTTGATTGAAAGATGAAATGTATATTATTAGTAATATTAGTCAGAAATCATTTCAAAATCAAGTAATTGTAATTTCAATTGTTATTATCAGTTTTTTTACTATTTCGACCCAGTAAGTTGTATCAGTATGCCATACGTTTGTTACGATTTTCCGCGTTAACTGTCCCGCGTAGGTACCGGTAGTGCAAGTGAGTTGCCTTAGTATACAATGTTCGAGTACCTATGTATACAAAATGTAGTTAGTTGTATCCATATACTTACGTCAATTTATTGCCAAAACTAATATGAATTTCAGCATGAAATTTCAGTGGAATATTTACCATATTGGTATTTTAATAATGAATATGTAAAAAACGCAAAATCATAAAATGTTGACTTTGCCGCAGTACACTTTGGAGGAATTGTATATTTGAAGGCGAGATTGTGAAACTCATGCTTAAAACAAATGCTTCACCACTGCTAATAGCAGCCTTGAGTGATATTTGAAATGAGTGACTGCAATGCAATTTTACTGTTTAGTGAGGAAACCCGCATGCATCTGCGAAGAAATTCAAAGGTGTATGTGAAATCCCCAATTCGCATTGGGCTAGCGTGGGGGTTATAGCCCAAGCCCTCTTGTGCATGAGAGGAGACCTGTTCCCAGCAGTGGGACGAGTATATTATATAAATGAATGAATTATGATATTATTTTATTATTTTAGTATTTACGCGTTATAAATTGAAAAATTCAAAATAGGTTTCTAATGTCAGTTTTTATTTATTTATGGCGAGTCAAAATTACTGCGTAATAGTTCACCATTACCGCTGCTACTGCCGTTTGTATGCCGTTACTGCCGTATTTCAATAAGTTCAGCAGTAATCTTAAAGTCGGTTAAAAAGTGGCGGATAATTCCAAAGAGGGTCTTTTATCGCAACGGAAAACGAGTGATTTTGAAATTACCCATTTTTCCCATTAAATGTAATTTATTATTAGAATGTCGCTCTCTTAGAACTTAGAAACACACCGATATTACATGATTCAGAACTTAAAACTTCCCATTTTCTAAAATTACCCGAATAGACCTTATCTTTGTTGTTGATTATAGGTATATCAGTAGCTATTTTATAATCTTTAGTAACTAAATAATTATTTTGCTGTGTTATACGATCTAACGATATAGGATGTATAACATGAAAATTACTAATAACGACGAGAATTATTAATGACGACCGGTTTGGTTGGCCTAGTGGGTGTGACCCGGCCTACGAAGCTGATGGTCCCGGGTTCAAAACCTGGTAAGGGCATTTATTCGTGTGATGAGCATGAATATTTGTTCCTGAGTCATGGGTGTTTTCTATGTATTTTATAAATATTTATATAAAACATATATCGTTGTCTAAGTGCCCTCAACACAAGCCTTATTGAGCTTACTGTGGGACTTAGTCAATTTGTGTAATAATGTCCTATAATATTTATTTATTTATTTAAAATTAGACATAATATATCTTCGTGATTTTTTCTTATCAGCCAACGTTAATCTTTGAACGTTTTGGTTGAGTCTATCCTAGCAAATAAAGTCTAATTTCTGTTTTTCATGCCATTTGCCGATGATTTTATCGTGTAAATAATCAACATAAAAACTACAATTTTGCGTTAGCGGGGCTTAGTTAATTGTTTACCGTATTTGGGTCAAAAGTCTTATCGTTATAGTAACTGCAAACACCCCTATAATGGAACAGGCACCAGTAATGGGATGGTATAGAGAATTCCTGTAAAATAAGTATTTATCATCAGTATTTAAACTCTGGCAATATTACCATAAACAGAAGATAGAGCTACTTAAGTTTGATGTTTCATTTATTTTTATACATCCCATGACTGGAGCAAAAAAACATAGTTTTAATTAGTTAACAATATTGAAACAAATTGCAGTATCTTTCATTAAATACATTGAAAACATAAAGGATGAATAGAACATTCAACTTTTAACGCATAAAGTGGTAGAAATTTTACAGGTGCCGGGAAAATTTCAAAATACTTTCTCCAAATTTTCTCTTAAATATTCCATTACTGGTGCCGTTAACATATATTGCTTCTGACCCCTCTGTCACGCTTGGATTTCTGTCTTCTAAAATAAAAAAAAGACGAGTGCTATTTCATGTCTTTCGAGGTGTAGATTATAATTTACGTGAAAAAAAAATACATTTCATACAAAAAGCTACACTCCGTCACATTTTTTTGGGACATAAATTTTTTATCCCATTTATACGTATTACATTCCAAAAAATAAGTTTCTAATGTCCGCTGTTTTATTTATGATCAGACAAAGCAAAATGGTGAAATATAAAGTTGTGAAGTCATACAAAACTGGCCAATATAAGTGAGAATAGTATCTAACCAGGATTAACGCAAGGCCTAGCCGACTAGACTTACCTTACTTATGAAGCGTAAACTATACGCTTAATATAACCCCTTTGCGAAAGCTTCGCCTTATTTTATTACACTTTGACGAACCTGAGCCTTGCTTTTCTTATTCTTCAATATTTATAGAAAGGGTTAAGCTCTTTGATCGAGTTCATGAATTAAGCGCTCCGAAGACCCTATAATGGCCACTTACCGACACAAAGAGAGAAAATAAAGAGATACTAATAATATCTGGGTGGATCAACATTTTTTTGTTTTTTTTGTATCCCGTCAGCCAGGCGACAATAGTAGATGACCCATTATGGAAAGGGGTCATAACTGCAATAATGTATGATTAGCTATTCCAAGTTACTATAAAATTAAGTGGGACCGGGCTGGACAATTATGACCTATCCACGCAGTAGAATGCGTTATCATATTTTACAGTACATATGATGCTACTTTACCGCATTAGTACGATAATTAGCATATTAGGTACGTAACAATGTAGAAAATTTTAGGTCCATACGTACTAGTGAAAGGTTGTACGATACATGTGCGAATAGGAAATTCGCAACTCATTCGGTCGTGTTTTAATTTATCGCTCTCGTTGCCATTTTTCTATTTTTCGCACATGTATCGTAATGTACTATTACAGTACATATGGTGCTACTTTTCCGCACTAGTGCGTAAATTAGCACATCATGTAACTATGTCGAAAATTTAAAGGGCCATATGTACTGTAAAACGTTATACGATACATGTGCGAATAGGTAATTCGCAACTCGTGTCGATTTAAAAAACTCCCTCCGGTCGTGTTTTAATTTGTCGCCACTCGTTACGAATTTCCTATTTTTCGCACTTGTATCGTAATGTACTAATTTACTATGTCTCCTACTGTTGTACATAGTCTACTGTTGTCTCCTGGCTAACATAAAAAAAGAATTGTACTATAAATTATGAGTTACTAATAATTTACCAGTTGAGTATTTATTTTATTTTGTATAACAGTACCTATTTGTGTATTTTATATATAGTGTGACAAGTTTTTCAGTTATTTTCGATAGGTCTGATAAATATCATCTTTCTTTCCCTTTGCATCATTTTTACATGTCTCTGTTTAGCCCGATGGTTGACTGGTAGAGAATGACTATAGGCATTAAGTCCGCCATTTGTACATTGGTTTTTGTATTCTGTGCAATAAAGTTTAAATAAATAAATAACTGTAGGTGTTAGCCGGGGATCGTGAGTTCAACTTTAAACCTAGACTTGTACCAATAAAGGTAACGTTCTAATTCAGACTACACTGCAGCAGCATTACTGTTGCATTAATTTCATTACTGCCGCTAATGTCAAAACTCCGGACATCGAATATGACATAGTTCGTGTCATCCACGATGACGCGCAGATTTGTGAAATCTAACCTTTAATAACATGTCAATACGAGTGAAGGCACGTCGTCGTGAATGACACGATCTATATGCGATAATCTGGCTGTCAAAACTTGATGCTACTTTTGCATTTATAGATTTACTCCTTATTTTTTTCTTTGGTTGTCAAAATAAAATGTTTAATATATGAAAGGTAGAGGCAAGGAACAGAATCTCCATATACCAAAAAGTGTCCGACAAAAAACCATAAATAGGTGGCGCTACAATACCCAGAATACTTGAGAAAAAATCTAATCATGGAGAGATTTGGAACTATTATTTATAGCTGACAGCTGAACACTTTTGCAACCGTTTTGCCTAAGGAGATTCTGTTCCTTGCCTACCTTCCATAGTTTAATAATTCAATTACCACAAAACATATATGGCGCCGTATAGCAATATCATCTTCAATTATAAAACTGAGGAACACGATTTTAAATTAAATTTAGGCTGCCAAACATTAAGAATAAATATCTAAAATATCCATAGTGGATATACAGAGTGGATTTTCTATGGACGTGGGCAGCTGCCTATTATAGCGAAACAGCAATAAATTCAATTTAATTTAAATCGCAAATAAAAAACGCAAATACAGATTAATTATACAGTGTTTAAATCCATTAAATTAAAATCAAATATGATTTATCTGTGTAATCATTAATTAAAAAGTTTTTTTAATTAAGACCCCGTAATTAATTTTTGATAATTTACCGAGCTGCAATGTACTGCAAACATTACGAGATCAGTAAAAGCTAAAAAATAAACGCCGACTTTTTATTGCACTTTTTTTGTCCAAAAAACGTTACCCCGGCAGGTAAATCAGATAGCAAGCGATGCATGAAAAATGACTCCACGCTACTTGTAATTAAAAAAAATACATTGACAAAGGAAAACTAAATTTACATTCAAATGTTGCAAAAAATCCCCTTTCGTTCTGTGACGCTACAATGAAACAAAGGGCGAAATTTGACGACTGCTTTTGATAACGTGATTTAAATCCGTTCGAACCGTGTAACTAAATTAAAAATAAAAGCTAACGAAACAAAAGATTTTAGAACGGGTTAAGTGTGAAGCTTCTTGTGTTAATCGGAATTCCGCAATTTTTTATTAGGCTGTCGATTTTTGTATAATTTGTTATATCGAAATTTTGTTCAAATGTTTAATTATATAAATAAAACTGTGCAATATTTTGTTTATATAATAAGAGATTATATTATTTGGCTGAGATTCACATCGACAGACTTTGATGGCTCGAGCACGTAGTCCGGATGGGTGATGATTGTGAGGGTGTACTTTGGAGTATAAAAGAAATATATATATAGGACATTATTACACAAATTAACTAAGTCCCACAATAAGCTCAATAAGGCTTGTGTTGAGGGTACTTAGACAACAATATATATAATATATAAATATTTATAAATACTTAAATACATAGAAAACACCCATGACTCGGGAACAAATATTCATGCTCATCACACGAATAAATGCCCTTACCAGGATTTGAACCCGGGGCCATCGGTTTCATAGGCAGGGTCACTACCCACTAGGCCAGACCGGTCGTCAAATTGCCAGACTCCGTTGACTCGAGCACGTAGTCTGGATGGGTGAAGATTGTGAGGGCGTACTTTGGAGTATCAAATAGCCGAAGACCTGCTGGACTTCCCAGGTACCGCTGAAGAGAAGAAGTGCAAAAATACCTGAGTAACTCGGCGGCGTCGATTGAAATGCAATGGGTTTGGACTCAGAACCATGGCTTCCTTTGGTGTCCGAAGTCAAGATCCATTTTGGGTCATCATGCTGTAAGAAAGTAAGCCAAAGAAGAGGATCTAAGGGGTTGGTGTATACAGATTAGAGTGTCGTACAATTTTTTTTTTCGAACTTACCCAGGCTGGCACACTGCCGTGTATCAACCATATAATTTACAGTTAGATGTAATGTGTACATAAATATCACATATAAATCTAAAAACGTACTTCCAAATACCACAAAACTATCTACGGAACTCTACAACTCAAAATTTTTATTTAATTTTGATTACTTTTTTATACCGTTTCTCGCCTCAGGGTTAACACTAGCATGAATAAAACAGTTTTTTATCATCGCTATAATTTACAGTAGTTGCCACGCTCGGAGTATCATATACATATTATAATTAGAATGTTGTCAATTTGCACCTTTTACTGCGGTCAGGTGTCCGAGGAATAACTTGCAAGTTTTGTTTTAAAACGGTAGCCTTTTACACAAGTGAATGACTATTTTGACCGGTAGATTATTATACAATTAATTATATTACTACAAACTGTCGCCCTAGTATTAACTTTTCCTACTCCTCTACTGTTATCTGTCATTTATACATTCATTAACACGAATATAAGAACATGCATAAAAGGTTTCAAGAAAAGTCTATATTGTCTATTCCTCATAACAGCACTTGTGCTTTAAAACGATATAGCGTTACTGCGATTAATGGCTACCAACCTAATAAAATCAAAACTAATACAGTTTCAAACGAAGTGCATTGCTGCCAACTTACAAAATATTCATTTGGTTGCATAGTAGAAACAATTGCTTCATAAGTCAGAAACACGCATGTGGCACCCTTAATATAGCAACACCCATAGACTACGAAGACCGCTTAGCGTTGCTTGTTAGCCTCCATGGGCTACTGTGGCCAAAATCGAGAAAAAAGCTCTCCAAAAATTTAATTTTGCAAAGAGCAAGTACCAGGGCCTCATGAGTTACGAGAAGGTGTCGATGACCGGCCGCGCCGGGGCGGGCCGGGCGCGTAACAAGGTATGCTCGCGTATCTTAGCTAATATATACTTTTGCTTTGTTTGCCTAAATCAAGATTTTTTTTGTTGACTCGTAGGAAAAGTATTGTATGCAACGTTGTATAAGTAGGTCAAAAAATGCTCGTGGCGTATTCCTTTACAATGTCCGCCTACGCCTTCGGCTCCGGCTCACATTGTAACTCACGCCACTCACCTTTTTTCACCCTTCTTATACAACTATTGCATAAAAATACTATAAATTAACTTGTTAGAAACGAACTGATTACATTATTTTGCTGACAGAAAAAATCAACACAGTAATTTGAGGCTAGTAAGGGCCTGTTTCACAATGTCCAAGTAAAGTCCTGGATAAACTATTTGCCACTAATCTGACGGATAAAGTCATCGTTGGCGTTTCACAATCTTAAAATAAGCTTAATTGGCAGATAAATACCTTTACAATTTAAGGTAGTTTTATTTGGCAGTTAATTTATTTGTTAATTAGCTATCTAATACTTTACTCAGACTTTGTGAAACAGGCCCTAAGTGTATGTAGTGTAAAAAACGGTATTTTTTTTTGTGAAGAAATTTTTGTTTTTAATTAAAAGCGGATAAAATCACTGTCTCGGGCAAGGCTGGAACTCGCGAATATGAATCACTAGCCCAACGCTCTTCCAACGGAGGACAGCAAATATTTCCACCATATGCGCCTTAGGGAGGCGCCTAGCGACATCTGCCGTAAGAGTATTACTTATCGACTTACGGAATCCCAAGTCATGTTATAAATTCACCCGATGATGGTCACCCCATAGGTAAATTAATTTTGTAATAAGCAGAAACGTCTGCAAACGAGTAGTTTTTACGTACATGTTTTATCATATTGGCTTGTGTTAACGGCAGCAGTCATGGGACATTTAAGAGCAAATTTGGAGTATTATGATATTTTCTTGACACTTGCCAAAATTTTCTACCGCTTTATGCGTTAAAAGTTGAATGTTCTGTTCTTCTGTTTCTTCTGTTCCTCTTTTCTGTTCTTAATGACCCTCAGTCCCCCGAATATCTAAAATCTTTCTTTCACTACTATGGTGTCTCTCGTGTCCGTCAGCTTCGCTCTTCTGGCAATCTAACTCTGTCTATACCATCTCACCGAACTGGTTACATGTCCGATTCTCTCTCTAATCAGGCAGCTCGCCTTTGGAATAGTCTCCCTGTCAAATTATAATATATATGCTCCCGACCGTTTTCGGCCACGGCGACTGCTTCAACTCCTTTTTTGGCGTTCATGTGCTCTCGTGTGGCTGACGTAGCCGATCTTGTTGGCAAAGACCCGTGCGCACAACGGGCACGAGAGGACACCATCAATATAATTATAGCTGATCACCGCTGGTGGTCGGGCTTTCAGCTCATCCCTCTTGTCGTCCAGATCTGTTTGACGACGGGATTCAAAAATATCCGTATGTTTTTTAATCAAAGATCTCCACCCAGGGCGGTTGGCGGCCTGCTTTTCCCACTGTAGGGGCTCAATGTCGCAGTTCTTCATATGGCGTTTAAGCACGTCCTTGACCAAACTTGACTTGACTGTCAAATTAGACAGTGTCCGAACGGGTTTGCTATTAAAAATCCTTAAGTGAGCACTTTGCTGGCAGTACTGGAAAATCTTAGTGTTTCTACTTTGTAAGTTCATCTGATTTCATATATATGTATGTAAATGTAAGTATATGTATTTGTATCTATATTATTTATATATATGTATGTTTATGTTTGTGTATTTCTTATGATTGTATTGTGTTCGTACATGTAACTAATTGTATCATTTATACCTCATGTTTTTGCACCGCCTACAACTTATCTGCTTTGCCTAAAGGTTGACTGGTAGAGAATGCCTTACGGCATTAAGTTCGCCTATTGTACAGTGTGTTATATTATGTGCAATAAAGATTAAATAAATAATAAATGTTATATTCGTCCTTTATGTTTTCTATGTACTTAATGAAAGATACTCCAATTAATTTTAATATTATCAACAAATAAAAATGACTTATGTTTTTTTGCTCCAGTCATGGGATGTATGGCGCCATTAATTTTAAAATAAAGAAAAATCAATGACACATCAAACTTAAGCAGCTCTATGTTTATTATTTATGGTAAAATATTGCCAGTGTTTAAAAGCAGATGATAAATACTTATTTTACAGGATTTGTCTATACCATCCCATTATTTACTGTTGCCTGTTCAATTATAGGGGTGCTTACTATATGTTGTTTTTCACACATTGGTTTGTTGGTAAAAAAATGCCAAGTCACATCTTGAACTTGAATTACATCCCAAATAAAATGCATTGTAAAAATGATTTTCTATCCAGAACTTGGAACCCATGATCTCAATTCTTTTGTCGGTGAAGTCAACAACAACGCATATACTCGTACTTCATATTGAACTTGGCTCTCATTTCACATTAATGTTTTTGGTGGGATTAAGTTATCCTGCATTTCGCTCGTACTTGTCCGTTCATGTTTGGTGCGGGCGAGACGCACGACAACCAAATAACATGATTCAAACATCATTCTGATGTCATTGTACATTTGATTAGCCTGTTAGTAAATTCTAATTCCACCTGTGACATCCGCCCTTTTCATTACCATGGACGTCACACGGAACAAGCCAGATAGCATCGCTTTCGAAATGCTGGCCCGATTCCGATGCGGTCCCAGGCATTGTTTGCGAACAATGGTAATTAATTGCCCGGCAACGTACGCATGTTCGGTGTTACGCTAGATTACTATCATGAATAGAGTTAGGATGGCTTAGACATGGCTAGACCCTAGTGTATCGGAAGTCTACAATCGCGTTCCCGAAACCCCTTCCACAAAGCGCGCGGTGGAACACCCCAGGGGGTTTAGTCCGTGGGAGTCGGACATACCCACTCGGCTTCTCCCGTGCCAGTGGGATCCATAACGGATTCCCCCTGGGTCAAAAAAAAAAAAATGGCTAGACCCTAGAACAGAGAATTGGGTACTTGACACATGTTGAATATTATAATAAAATTTAGCTAAATGGATAGAAAATGAGCCATCCATTATAAAAAAGTGTAATTTAATAAGACATATTGAGATTACAAAAAAATACAAGCCTCCAAAGTCTCAAAAAAAAAAAACTTGTTTTACTTTCAAAAAGAGAAAACAAAATGATACCATTCGATTCCTTACATTGTATTGAAAAATAAATTGTATGACAACTATGTACATAAACGCAATATTTCAGGGTGAAAATAGCAATTTTCTTGATCTTCCATACATTTAGGACAGACTAATGTAATGTGACGTCACATTACAATATCATTTTGTTAGAGGCGTTTCAATCGTCGAGTGCGAGCGTCAGACTTTAACTCTCATTTCTGATCTTTGTGTTGCTTAAATGCCATGAGTCCTAGGTATATAGACATTTGATCCTCAGGAAAATCAAGATCGATTATTTTTTTTTTACAAAAAACTGTCATGTAGCCAATTTTAACCTAAATCTAAATAAGAGAGAAATCTAAATGGGGCTTTATGGGGCCCACTGATTACCAGTTCGCCGGACGATATCGGCCTGTCAGTTATTCGCAAAAGCTGACAATCGCGAATAACTGACAGGCCGATATCGTCCGGCGAACTGGTAATCAGTGGGCCCCTTAAAAGTGCCCTTGTGGCCTGTTTGCTGAATAAATATTGAAGTTGAAGAAGTTGAACCCTTCGTCTGTCGAGCGGTATCCAAAAGTTGAAAATTTCAGACGTTTAATTAGGCACTTCTTGGCCCTTATTCGACATGCTAAAAGTGACGTTTCGTGTTGATTTCCATTTGATGTGAGAAATATTGTGACTTGTCGAATTGCTATTATCACCACCTGTCAGTGAACAACATCCACACTAGAGGCGGGGCGTTGTACCGGAATAGTTTTTGGAACAGGTTATTTGTAATAGACTACTTTTAGCTTGTCGAGTATTTAAAAGTACGGACTTTGATTTCTGAAATAAAACAAATATGAAACTTTTATCACCTCGTACCTCCATTCTTACCGTTACTTTAGGTAAAATAAAATTTTGTTAACAGATGGTCGTCTGGGTGTCTGTTGTATCTAAAAATAATGTAATAATATATAACAAAAATATGACAATAGATTCATAGCCTTCACTCAAAACGTCACCATATTTCCGACCCTTACCGAAATAATAAGTCGATATTTGTATAAATAATCCTTATTTGTAAGACGCCTAAGCACGGCAAATACGTAAACTGCCTATTGGGGGTCATACTCGTAAAACTGGTATTTTAGACGTACTTTTGGTACGAGTAACAGAGACGTACTTTTGGTACGCAGTCCCAGCTCTAGTCAGGATTCTAGTTGTCAAATATAAGCGTGTCGAATACGTATTAGTTAACTGTCAAATGAAATTAGATCAACGGTAGACTTTTTTGTCGATGGGTATGGCTGCCATGTTTGGATTTATGACATTTAAAAGGGGATCCTAAGGCAGAGAGTAGTTTTACCTGTACGATTTTGATTCTTCTACTGGACGCAAGATGGAGTTAGCTGCCAAATTCCGATCAGGCTGACGCAACTAGGAAGAAAAAAGTTTTGTATGGAATTTGTTTCGCAAATCATTGCCAACGAAGAAAAAGAAAACGTCAGTGCTATTTATTCTGTCAAGTTTACATCAAGTTTACTGTCAGCCTAATTGCTTTGTTTGTTTTGAAGGCTTCAATGTTTTGTTCGGGTATTTCGTGTAATTTCTTTATTATTTAGTGCAAAAATCGAAAATAGTCAACCGTGATCAGAGTAAAGAGCGAGTTTGTTACAATGCCAGCGAGAAAACGGTTTACTAAGTGTGAAATATGTGGCAAGCGAGCCACTCGAGAAAATCACGAAAAAAGGGTTTTTATGGCGAAATTTCCCTTGGATGAAGACTGGTAAGTATTGCTTTAGATACTTTTGACCTTTTTTGGGTCAGCAGGCTATAAACACATCGAAAATTAGATATTTTACATTATTTTTCGTTGTGAACTAGGGATGTACTATAACTATCGATAACTGTAGTTTTATTTGTATATCAGTGTAAATAATTAAATAAAATATGTGAAATTTCCTTAGAACTAGCATGCAATATGACCATAATTAATTCGTCGAAGCTTAATAATGCATAAATTATCTATTACTTATGCATTAATGGTCATTAGTTAACATATTTTTTTTATCTAGTGATTATTTAATATATTAACCTAAAATGTAACAAAATTAATCTCTGTTTTTATGATAAATAAAGAAATATTATAGGACATTATTACACAAACTGACTTAGTACTAAAGTATGAATGGCATGTGTTGTGGGTACTTAGACAACGATATATATATATATATACCCACAACACATGCCATTCATACTTTAGTACTAAGTCAGTTTGTGCAATAATGTATATATATATGTACATAGACCTAATTTATAAGTAATTATAAATACATAGAAAATACCCATGTCGCAGGAACAAATATTCATGCTCATCACACTAATAAATGCCCGTTCCAGGATTTGAACCTGGGACCATCGGCTTCATAGGCAGGGTCGCTGCCAACAAGGCCAGACCCGTTCTCATGATTAACAGACATATAAATACATAAAAAGTTAAAGCATTGATAAAGGGTTGTTGATAACTGGATGCCGAAAAACATGATTTATAGATGCATATTAGCGCGAAATAATCAGTTGATCATCTCATTAGCAAACACATGGAATATAAACTGTAGATAAAGTCATGTTTTTCCAAGGCTGTATGTTTTCAGATGCAGGCAGTGGGCCAAATTTGTTGGGAACGAAGACCTGATACATCTTCCCATAGAAAAGTTACATTTATTCAAACATGTATGTGCACATCATTATGAAAATCAAGCATTTAATAAAATAATAAAAAACACGACTTAAAAACTGTATTAAAATAATTCGGGTCCACATTAAGCCCGACCAGATAGTAGTCCAATTAAGAACTATTCACTATATAACATACAACTTAAATGTGGACTCGATGCTAACCTGATTTCGAGTACAAAATTTGTAGACAGGAGCCTATGTTTCAACCCTCCCCATTTTATCGATATCGATAAGAATCGTAGGCGTGTAGCGTACTACACTATTTAAATCGCTTATGTTGGTACTATGGTTCTTTGACAGTTCTTTGTCGTACATTTTGGTAATGATTTGCGAAACAAACTGATTCCACTCGCTAGTATGGAAGTCCCATCTCTTAAAACGTACTGATTATATGCTCTTTGACAATGACATGCAGTTGCGTCGATGTAGATCTATCATAAAAACGTACATGTGACGCATGTGACAATTGTCCAGGATGAAAGAAATATCTTGACAATTAACATAAAGCAATACAATACCACAAAATGTCAACAAGAAAACAGATTTATTATAAAAATACAAATTATATACAAAGCTTCATTTTAAAAGCAATGGTCGTGGGTTCTAACCCCGGCTCTTAACAATGTGCATCTTGTATCATGTACCGATTGCTTTTCAGTAAAGTAAAATATATTATCATGAGGAAGATGGAGTAGCCCCAATAAGGTATATTTTCCCCTCTGGGTTAGAAGGTCAGATAGTAGTGAGACAGGGAGATATAGTGAATAATGCGGAAAAACAAGCATTTATTGTGTTGTTAGGCTAGTTCTTTTTTTCAAAATTTGAAAACGAACGCAACAGCATGCTCAAAGCCCCCTGTGAGTCAGAATCTGTTAAATTCAGGCTTAAGACGAAACAGGAGCTGAGCCCGTACACAAATTTGAGATTTTTACGTAAAAGGTAAAAAATATCGCCGTCGCGCTGACGAGTGTGGCACCCCGTACCTAGCTAGAGACTATCCCTTGTGTGTGTACCAACAAACCAAATTTTAGACAAATATGATACGTCTTCTTCTTCTTTGTCGTTGTACTCTTTGCAGAGCGTCGTGGTCAACTGCTGATATCAGGCGCAGATGTTGCTTGCCGTACGATTTCTCGCCATTTTTCGCGGTTGGGGGCCATTCTGGCAAATGCGTTCAGGGGACCCTTCATGGCAGATTTGATTTGGTCAGTCCATCGCATAGGTGGCCTTTTGCGCGGTCTTTTTCCGTTTGCTCTACCCTGCACCACTAGACGCTCTATGGAGTCGTTGTTCCTCCTCGAGACGTGAGCGAAAAAACTGAGTATGCGGGTCTTTACGAGAGTCGAAATGCGCTGCTTGATACGGAGTTCTTTAAGGATGGAGACATTAGTCCGAAACTCGGTCCAGGATATCCCCAGCATTTTCCTCCAGCACCATATTTCTAGGGCGTCTATCGTCTTCTCCTCTGTCTTTCGGATAGTCCAGGTCTCCGCAGCGTATAAGAATATAGGAAAAACGAGGGCCCGTACAAGCCGAACCTTCGTGGTGTTTGTGACGTTTCGGTGATACGTAGCCTATACGTAAAAACTAGCCAAGACAAATCCTTTATAATTTCAGGATTTTCTACACAGCACAGAACATGGCACCCATATAGATCTCAATTCCGTTGTCGGCGAGTCAACAACGACACATATTCTTAATATTGAACTTAATTGGCTCTCATTTCACATTTATGTTTTAAATTAATTATAGGCATAGACATACCATATCCCATTGTAAGTACAAAGTTTCAGAGCAATCTAGCAAGTCATTTTAAAATGAGAGCGTAACTACATTTGTATGGAGAACCGAATTTGCTGCGGACGCACAATGTAGCATAATCGGATTAGGACCAACCTCGAAATCTCTGTAACAGTCATGAAATTTATTATGTATATAAATTAAAGGCCCCTTTTTCATGCCCAAACCATTTAACATTTGGGGACCTCGAGGAATCCGAACCATCTTGGAAAATGTGTACCATCAACACAACAGTCAACATTAAAACTTATTAAATTCTACACAAAAAAGTCCTCGATATCTTTGCAGAACAATACATATTGTTATAGAGAATACTTGCTGAATCTAAGTTTAACGCTTATACACTTCCAGGGGACATTCTCTTAAAAGGAAACTCGGAGGAATATGAATTCTATTTTTAACTATACATTTGTACGTGGTCTACCCCAATATTAACATTTTACTCTACTGTGACTAAACCAGAAAGAAGGGTTATGGGTGTAAGTACTGATGATTCAGTACACCCAGTAGCTAGGTATTAGGATACTGGACGGATTTTTTTAAATGACGTATCGTTAGATTCCTCTTGTCATTCACAACCTACTTTTACTTGTTCTATTAAAGAAAAATCAATACAGCCGCCTTGAGAGGACTCCGAATATTAAATCATATTTTTTCTTCTAGCGCCTAAACTATTGAGCGGAGTACAGTAAAACAGACATCAGTAGATCCACAGTTAGTATACAAGTGCTATGCAATACAAAGTTACTAAAATTAACGGAAGAAAAAGGTTTAGGGCTAAATAATACGTCATTTAAAAAATCCGTCCAGTATCCTAAGCTACAGGGTGTCCTGAATCCTCAGTACTTATACCCATAACCCTACTTTCTGGTTAAGTTGCAGTCAAGTAAAATATTGATATTGGGGTAGATTATGTACAAATGTATAGTTAAAAGTGGAATTTTTATTCTTACAAGTTTCCTATTAAGAGAATATCCCATGAAAGGGTATAAGGGCTAAATCTGGGTTTAGCAAGTATTTTTTAAAGCAAGATCATTTTTTTTCGCAAAGATGTCTAAAACTATTTTATGTTGAATTTTATAAGCTTGAATGTTGCCTTACACGATTATTGAATAAAGAACGTAGATTTAGAGTAAAACGCGAATTTCTCCTGGATGGTCCACATTTTCCAAGATGGCTGCGGTTCCTCGAGGTCCCCAAATGTCAAATGGTGTGGGCATGAAAAAGGGGCCTTTAAGGGGCGTATATACATACCAAATTTCATGACCGTTCAGACATTTCGAGTTTGGTCCTAATCCGACTGTGCTAATGCCACTATGTACGTAAACTGTAACTGTACTGCGGACTCAACCTTCACGTTATAATTTTTTAAGTATTAACGTTGACATAGTAACGAAAATAATAAACACGTCAATTTAAGTAAACAGTATTATTATATGCAAGAAAATTTTGCAAAATAGGTACATTAATGATTAATATGTAAAACACCATTAATTATTGAATTATAATTATGATTTTGTGTTAAAAAATATGAGACCAATTATACAGCCCGATTACACGGGCTACATATTAAAAATGATTATCATGGAAACAGTAAATATACACAGGTGAACAAAGTTATAGTAAAATATGTGCATAATTTCAGAGCTTGCCTGGCCCACCTGTACCACCTACCATGACCACGGCCGTCTCCTACTATTATTTTTTTCTAATACCTATGGCCTTACTAGCGAATAGTATTCCATGTTCTTGATCCAGAATTTAAACCCTTAACTACATATTTGTGGCACTTGGGGTTGAATTTGAAACTCTAGGGCACTAGCGTGGCTCTATGAGAGCGCCTTATATAGGCTTCTGGTGACCAGAGGATCAGCATTGTTAACCAGCGCGGAAATGCACCCAGCCTTCTGGGCACCCTACCGAGCGACCAGAATATAGGGCAAATATTTTATGTATACGTTTTTGACTTAAGTGTTTTTATCATGTTTTATATTTAAACTTACAGATGTCGAACTACCAGCAAAGTTTTTGAAGAGGTGTAGTTTTTATATTTCCTGGTACCAAACTGATACAGGAAATTGGAACATCAGTAAATAATCTACACCGAAGACAATGAAATATAGTCACATAATACTTTAATGTTTTATTTTATTAAAGAAATCGGTAAAAAAATGTGTTAACTGAAAAAGATAAATTTTATTTTATTTGTAGTTGAATAACAAAATATGTATTTAATCTCCTTTTAACATAGGAATTCTCTTTGTGTAGGTACATATAAATAATAGGTACTTAGGTCTTGGTAAGTAATATAGACAGTACAGTAGGTCTTATCTTAATAATTTGAGATCTCATACATGCGTTCCGATATATCTGATGGCGACTGTACATACAATGGGGTCGCGTATACGAGTACAAAGAGCATTAAAATAGTTGTTGATAGACCAAGTGAGCGAGCTACTATGGTACCTATCTTTATATCAATTTTATGCATTATGTAATAGCGCAATACAGAATTTTTTTTTGAGAAATGTAGTATTATTTTTATAGTAATAAAGGTTATTCATGAACCATCTCGTAATTTAAAAAAAACGGACTTTATCTCTAAATCATATGCCTTATATTTACAGATGTGTTAGGTTACAACTTGGTTCGTGAATGTGGTTTAGAAGCAACTTGAGACTGGGTGCGGAGTAAATTGCATCAATTTTTTTTACAATTTTGAGCGTTTGTAGGAGAATATGTGGAGCGAGCATTATTCGACGTGTAGGTGTGGGTTCAACAAAAAGATCGCATGTCAATAGTTCTTTATTGTCGTTAAAATTCAATTAATAATCGCCTTTATCGACCATCAACTGTGTGGTCACTTTTTAATTGATTGACGTTGTCAGGTACAGTTTCACTACTCGCCGCCGCATTGTTCATAGCGCATTACTTATCCTATCGAATACAAGATGTCGCTGATTCCTGTAAACTTATGTTTAAAAAAAAAGACGCTTTACTCTATGCCATATATTGTAGGAAAGGAAGGGTATTCCCTGTCGTACGTCAAAAAATCCAAGATGGTGCCCAAGCCCATGGACAAAAAAGTCTAGCAATAAAATCAACACTTGTCAAAATTTGACATTAGCAATCCACAGTCAGGTGACAATCAAATCAAACCGAACCACTTCGAGTTCAGAGCCATTTCAAACTATATAGTAGTAATAAACAAAGTTGATTTTTGTTTGATTATTTTTTCTATGAATGAGTTTTGATTGTTCCAAATGATAATATCCACAGTTGATAGAATCAACACTTGATACAATCAACATGCGATAGAATCAAGTGTTGATTTGATGTGGACGCGAAATTTGACAGTTGTGCATCTCGAATAAGGCCCCTTAATTAGGTCACTATTGACAGAAAACAAGAAATTTCTCTGCACTTCATAAATATGTATACAGTGGTTTTGGCTAATTGGCACTTTTAATAAACACGTTTGGCTTGAGCTAACTACGGGTACGGGTTACTCGTATGTTTTAGTCGCTCTTACTTTAACAAAATTTCTACTTTTTAAATTTTGGGTTTAATCACGAAAATAAATGGAGTCAACACTTTGGTAAATTATATGACCATGTAGTGCAGATATAATTCCAGTCAATAATTCCGTAATAGATCCCTAAAAATCAGAAATTTAGAATGACGCTTACGCTTAATAGTACATTACGATACAAGTGCGAAAAATAGGAAATTCGAAACGAGTGGCGAAAAATTAAAACACGACTGAAAGGAGTGTTTTAAATCGACACGAGTTGCGAATTACCTATTCGCACGCGACGTTTTACAGTACATATGGCCTTTTCAATTTTCGACATAGTTACGTAATGTGCCACTTATCGCACTAGTGCGGTAAAGTAGCGCCATAGGTACTGTAAAAGTACATAACGAAACAAGTGCGAAAAGTAGGAATCGAAACAAGTGGCGAAAAATTAAAACACGACTGAAGGGAGTGTTTTAAATCGACACGATTTGCGAATTACCTAAAGGCTTGTGTTGTAGGTACCTAGACAACGATACATATAATATATAATTATAAATTCTTATATATAGAAATACCCACGACTCAGAAACAAATATCCGTGTTCATTACACAAATATATGCTCTTACCAGGATTTGAACCCGGGACCATCAGCTTCATAGGCAGGGTCACTTGGCCACTAGGCCAGACCGGTCGTCGAATTCCAATTCCAATATATCCGATATATCCGTCATTAGCGTCATACTCGTATTAGGTTAAGTTTTATGATAACTGAATCGTCAACGTAAAAATTTGACGGCTATTTTGACCGCATAAGCAGTTTAGAGCCATTTACTTTCAGTCAACACCTCTAATAAAAACAATGAATTTAAATGAAACCAAAAACATTCTTAAAAAAATAAGTAGATTTAAAATTATACAAAAAATTATATGTTCAAATAAAAATGATAGATACAAGTTTATTTGGATATGCTATATCTATTTTTATTATGAAATTAATTGAAATTATGTACCCAACATAAATATATATTGCATTAAATAAGTTTCACTATCGCCTCAGGAATGCAGGAATAATAAATGTTCATTAAAAAATATCAACATTATTAATTAAGGCACAAACTTTTTACTTGGCTGGTTAACAAATGTTTTTATAGTACCACTGAATATTTTGCTAATGGAAGTATTTAATAGGTTATTAGCAAGTAAGCTAAAAATGTAAAATTTGCATGACTTATTTTAAGTCTAGATATATGGACCTGTATACACCGTGTTTTTTTTGATTTGCGTTAATTTCGAGGGTGCATTCCTGAGCTTAAATTAAGTAACTTTCTCAAAGACACCGATATTCTAATTAACTCCATTTCGGAGATAATCAATCATTAATTTTTATCTTATAAGGCCCTTACGAGCGTGTACAGTTGCCTTAGGGCCTGTTTACTTATTGATTAGTGTTTAGTGCGAGTTCATACATTTGCTACTAAACGTAAGTACTATCTCGGACGATCGACGTTCGAAATGACATTGATATGTCACAGTTTTCAATTGTTTGGTTGAGTTAAATGTAATGCCCGTGTTACAACAACGCTATATGCAACATTTAGTTATTATTTATAAAAAAAAAATAGTAAAAAAAAAAACAAAAAAATTCTTTTTTTTTTGGAAATTAACTATGCCATTTAGTTTCCTTAAACGTACTTACTGATACCCCGAAGTTAACGAAATTCAATAAAAACACGGTGTATATTAGCCTAAGATCTGTTAGTACTATATCTATTGCAAATAAATATTTATGATTTATGATTTTTATGAATAATTTTAGTCAAAATAATATACTTCATTTTTCACGACAATTCTAGGTCTAATCATAGGTCTACGCTCAATACTAAGTCTGCAACTACCGTTAAGCACCAAGTGGTTTTTACTAGGAACGTTAGATGCTTTTTTTTATGTACGCGTATCCACTGTTGCTAGTAACACGATAATTTCCCGTCAGAAACACTAGTTTACGATAAAAACGGCCTTGAATACGAGATTTTCCCGCAACACATCTGAGGGAATGATTTTCAAAGTTTCCATACAAATTTTGCTGTCACTACGATATTGGATAAAATCTCGTATACGGTAGGTATACGAGCAAAATTAACGCCTTGTGAACCTAGTGATGTGTATTTGATATTTCACGACATGTATTTCAAGCTCCTTAAGAGTCAAACGAACCCGCAGCGAAAAAGCCGCTCCCATACAATCAAAGTTACGTTGTAATTTTTATTCAACGTTATGCTTAAATTACATTAAACTTAGCATGAACATTTACGTAACATATATTATATATATATGTGTCTAGTATAAATGCGGGATGAATGAAATGGCGACAGGTCTCTGGAACAACTTGCGATCCACGAATGCCCCTTAAACTTAAGGGGAAAATCTACAAGACGATCGTGAGACCTGTTGTAATGTATGGATCGGAATGCTGGGCGACGAAAGTGACGGATGAAAGAAGAGTGCACGCAGCAAAAATGAGAATGTTGAGATGGATGTGTGGAGTGACGAGAAAGGATCGGATTAAGAATGAGTATATAAGGGGAAGTTTGAAAGTAGCACCGGTAGCGGAGAAGATAAGGAGTGGTAGGTTAGCGTGGTATGGGCATTTAATGAGGAGGGATGAATGCCATATAGGAAAAAAAATGTTAGGAATGAATGTTGATGGACGGAGAGCGGATGGTAGACCCAAAAAACGATGGATGGATTGTGTGAAAGAGGATATAAGAAAGAAAGGAGTGAGTGCTGAGGTGACGAAAGATAGAGGAGAATGGAAGAGAAGAACATGTTGTGCCGACCCCACATAACGTGGGATAAGGGCAGGAGGAAGAAGATATGTGTCTAGTACTAGTTTTCGTATCTAAACCTTGTTATCTCTAGAGGCCAATTCGAACGTACCAACACTGACAGTTCTCATGTCAATGTAGGTAAGTATGTTTACCTCTATTACTTAAGTAGAAATTGTATTGTATTTAACACTTTTATTCGCTCTAAATTCTTTGTATGACAACACTTGGTTTAGATGCCAATTAAATATTTTTAGTACCAAGTTTAAATTTTACTAGCTCATTACATGCCCCGTATTTATCTTATTTCAGTATTTGTGTTTTTGTTATTTATTTCCTTATTATGTCAACATACCAATCCTAAGAAAAAATATACATGGTGTAACAAAAATATTTTTGTTACACCATGTAGGTATGTCAATGATTGACTAGTAGAGAATATATTTTGGTATTAAGTCCGTCATTTATACATTTTTTCTTTATTTGTGCAATAACGTTTAAATAAAGAAATAAATATACAACACCCTATCACTTTATCTGTCTGCCTGCAGCCACATTTGGTACGTAATTCCCGCTATACAGCTATACAGACGGATTGACAGATTTGTAGGCCTTATCAAACCTGTGAAATCTTGAAACTAAAACTTAAAATCACAATTAAAACTTTACCAATGAAAAAGCCTGATTAACGGCGCGACGGACCACTAAGGAACATGAAAGACGATTTCTTGAGATAAACTTGATTTATTTTAACGATAGGTGTGCACATTTATTAGTGAATGAATATTATGTTAACGGCACTAATAATGGAACATTTAAGAGAAAATTTGGTGTGTTTTTGATATTTCACCGACACCTGTAAAATTTCTACCGCTTTACGCTTTAAAAGTTGAATTTCCAATTCGTCCTTTATGTTTTCTATGTATTTAATGAAAGCTAATGCAATTTGTTTTAATATTATTAACGAATTAAAACTGTGGTTTTTTGCTCCAGTCATGGAATGTATGGCGCCATTCATTTTCAAAATAACAAATATCAATGAAAAATTTAACTTATGCAGCCAAAAGGCTCTTGTTTATGGTAAAATGTTGCCAGCGATTAAAAACTGATAGTAAAAACTTGTTTTACAGGATTTATCTATACCATTCCATTACTGGTGCCTGTTCCAATTCTAGGGGTGTTTACTGCTAATGTGGCAAATGAATAATATGATGCCTTTGCAATTTACTTATACGTTTAAGTCCTATTTTCTACAGTTGAACCTATTCATGACACAGTGGACACAGCGCCTACCCCTCGTGCCTCGGGTCGCGTGTCTCCGCCATTTTGATCGGCGTGGTTTTCTAATGGCTTCGCACCGCGTGCGTTTGACAGCTGCCCCCGGGTCAACGAACTCTTTATGATAGGAGGTAATCACTATTCTACGTACTGCAACTGTTTAATGTAACATACCTAATTATTTTATCTTTTTATTCGTTTTATGAGTGGACAACGAGTGAGTACTATTTGCATATTTTATGTCATAAGTACTTGTAACTAGTATATGCACTTGGCAAACAGATAAACACTTGTATTTCTAGTACTATTTGCAACTGTTTAACATATGAATTAGTTATTTGTTTTATTTTTAACGTAATAGTAAGGTAATGAACTTTTTATGAGCGGTCTAGCTTAGTGGGTAGTGACCCTGCCTATGAAGCGGATGGTCTCGGGTTCAAATCCCGGTATTTTGTGTGATGAGCACAAATATTTGTTCCCGAGTCATGGGTGTTTTCTATGTTTTTTAGTATTTATATATTATATATATCGTTGTCTGAGTACCCACAACACAAGCCTTCTTGAGCTTATTATGGGGCTTAGTCAATCTGTGTAAGAATGTCCTGTATTATTTATTTATTTATTTATTTACGCATTTTATAAGAACTTAAGTACTCCTTGAAACGGTTTCTTAGACTTGTGCACGCATTTTGGCATTTTTAGGGTTAGGGTTGATAAACTAAGAATAGACACATAATCACTTGAATTCGAAGAATTATTTTCAACTTATTATTTTACTATGTAAGTACTCCGAAAACATTATTATTATTTTTTTATTATTTTTTATTATTTAAGCCTTTTATTTCCAATAGAAAAAAAAATACATACATGCACGAATAAATTTTAAAATCATTTAAAAGTATTTACGTTTTTCCTTAATTCTCTTAATCTAATTAAATTATATTATTTTGTAATTATTGTTTTTTTTTTTCATATAAATAATATTGAATATTGCGAAATAATAATTTACAACAATTTAAGTTCTATTGGATGTCCATTTATGGACATAGGCCTCCTCCATACTATGCCATATTTCCCGATCGGTGGCGGCACGGGTCCACGTGACGCCGGCCACGGCCTGGATGTCGTCTCTCCAGCGGCGTCTCGGGCGGCCGGGGGGGCGGCGGCTGTCTCTAGGGTACCAGTGTAATATTCTTTCGCTCCATCTTCCGTCCTTAATCCTAGCTGTATGCCCAGCCCATCGCCATTTTAATTGACATGCCTTTACTGCTGCGTCTATTATTTTTGTTTTGTTGCGTATTTCAGTATTCTTCACTCTGTCGCTCAATTTAATGCCTAAAATAATCCTTTCGGCCTTTCTTTGGAAGATTTTAAGCTTATTTATAGTACTTTTTGTTATTGGCCAAGTTTGACATCCGTAAAGCAGAGTTGGGGTCACAACAGAGTCCATAACTTTCTTTTTGAGTTTTATATCCATACCCGACTTAAGTATATGCTTGTATGACCAAAATGCGCTCCACGCCTTTTTAATACGCCGCTCTATTTCATTTTCAGGGAAACGATGTTGTAGTGATATTAATTGTCCCAGGTACACGTATTCAGTTACATACTGAACATTTTTCTGATTAATTGTAATCGGTTCGGGATTGCTGTTCGTCATAACGCATGTCTTTTCTGGGTTCATCTGCAGACCTCGCTTTTCGCTCTCGTGGTTTAGTGATTTGAGCATATAGATAAGGTCTCTTCGATTTTCTGCCATTAAAACTATGTCGTCGGCGAAGCGGAGGTGATTTAAACGTTGCCCGTCTACTTTTATACCGCAATACGACCAGGCCAAGTTTCTGAAAATGTCCTCCAATAGGGCCGTGAATAGATTGGGTGATATTGGGTCTCCTTGTTTTACCCCGCGGCTTACCTTAAATTTGTCACTCTTTCTTTCTAGTTTTACTACCGCCTTACTTCTTTTGTATATTTCCCGTATTAAATTTATATATTTCGTTTCGATTCCTTGATTTCGCAATGCAATCCATAGAGCCTCATGTGATATTGTGTCGAAGGCCTTAGAATAGTCGACGAAGGCTATGAATAGGCTCTTTCCGTGTTCTTTGTATTTCTCTATCACTTGACGTAATGTAAATATATGATCTATTGTAGAGTAATTCCGCCTAAATCCCGCTTGCTCTACAGGCTGTTGCGACTCAAGTTTTTGTAGCATTCTGTTCCGTAGTATACTCGTGAAGATTTTATATATGCATTGTAGGAGGCTAATTGGGCGGTAGTTATTCATTTCGAGAGGGTCGCCCTTTTTATATAACAGAGTAATTACTGATGTTTCCCATTGCTCGGGGATTATTTCTTTGTATATAATATTGTTAAATAATTCCGTTAATATTGGTGTAAGAGGTTCTTTTAGGGCTTTTACGATATCGTTAGTCACTCCGTCGTCTCCTGGGCTTTTCATTCCTTTGAGCGAGTTAATTGCATTCCGTACTTCACTCTGCAGCAACGGAGGCACAAGGTCAAAGTTTTCAATTTCGTCTTGATAGAGCGGTATACTGCTGAATTCGCACGCTTTGTAGAGATCCTGGTAATACGAAGCGGCTATTTTTATTATATCTCTCCGGTTGCCATGCTTCTGTCCTGTGGTGTCTTTTAGAGATGGGATCCAGGTCTTATAATCTATCAAACGCTTGTCACCTCTTTTCGCTGATCCCCTTTTGACGAGTTCTTCTTCTATGATTTTCATCTTGTAGTTATTTTTGGCATCTCTAAGTTTTTTACGTATTTTATGATATAGTTTAGTAAGATTCCTTTTTTCAGATACGGTTTTCACTGGTTTGTTTTTCAATAATGTTCTTTCATTTATTAATTTTTGGATACTTTCTGTCATTATTAATTCACACTTAGTGGTTTGTGATGAACAGGGTAACTTAGTAACGCAATGTTTAATTTTATTACTTATAGTGGAGTATGTTTCTTGGACATCTATGAAGCTTTCTGATTTTATAGAGTCTTCGAAAATATTCTTAAGTGATTCTTTTTCTAGGTCGTTGAATCCTGCGTTTCTTTTTTTGAAATTCTTCCTCGCTTTTTTGTGTATGTGACTTATTAAATATGTTGCTCGCACAAGCCTGTGATCTGTAGGGTGCGAGGTGTCAATAACTTCTACGTTTTCGAAAGCTCGTATTTTCTCCTTTCTCGTTATAATAAAATCTATCTCATTGAAAGCTTTTTCGTTTGGAGATTTCCAAGTCCATCGGCGTTTCGACTTTTTCTTGAATTGTGTATTCATGATGTAGAGCTCATTTTCCTGGCAGAAGTCAATCAATGCTTTCCCTCTGTTATTTCTAGAGCCATAGCCCCACGGTCCCATGCATATAGCATCTTCAGCGGTTGGGTGTCCAATTTTGGCGTTAAAGTCACCCATTAAAATGGTATTTTCGTGGGTGTTTTCCAGGCTACGTCTTATTTCGTCATAAAATTTATCTACGTCCTCGTCGGAAGCTTTTATTGTAGGCGCATATATTTGTATTATATTTAAATGAGTATTTTCAACCATCAAGTCTAATCTCGCCACTCTGTCCGATATCGGTTGAAATTTTATAATGTTTGCATTAAGCTCCTTTTTTACGATGAATCCGACGCCATTTTTGCCATTTTTTCTGCCAGTGTATAGTAAGGTGTAGTTTTCATATTCTTCGATATGTAAGCCTGCTTTTTTGACTTCAGAAAGCCCCAAAATATGCCATTTAATATTTTTTAAAGCAAATTCTAGTTCCTCTTGACGACCGACTCCGACTAGGGATCTGACATTTAGTGTTCCAATTATTAATTTATTTTCAAGGTTTTGTTTTTTTAATTTTAAGTCTTTATCACATATATTAGTATGCTTTATCTTTCCTACGATTGTCTGAGTTTGTAACATACTTTTATTTAAAAAAAAATCTCATTAGGTCCTTCGTCTGTATCACGAGCTATTTTACCTAAACTAAAATTAAACTGCTATAATGGCATGCGGGGTAACGACATACAATACAACTCGAAATAAATTAAAATTAGACGTTTTCGTGATTTTTTAGGGTTCCGTACCTCAAATGGAAAAAACGGAACCCTTATAGGAATAATTTTTATGTCCGGCCGCTCGTCCGTCTGTCTGTCAAGACTCTTTATCTCGGGAACGCGTGAAAGTATCGAGTTGAAATTAAAACTATTCACTCAGGCAGGTCTACAGCCCCTTGAAGCTGTGAAAAAAACAAACTTCTAAGTTAACGTTAAATAAGTTTTTGGCAAAAATTTCATTTTTGGTACAAGCTTTTATCGCTGACTGTACTTTTCTTTCCACAGGCAACTACTACTCATCGAGCAAATTCTAAAAACCCCAAACACAATTAGGTTGCGTTGTTTTATCACAGAGTTCTTATGTCCACCTCTTGCCTCCATCATCAGATCAGCTCGATGGTACCATAATATTGCATTGTCACCCGACTTACATATGTATGCAAATTTTTAGCTCAATCGGAAACCGGGAAGTGGATCAAATTTAACTTGCAAGATTAAATTTGATTACAAACAGACAACGGTCAGGTGAAAGTAAACAAAAGCTTGTAAAAAGATATGGCCGTTCAGGCCGGAAAAAACCTAAATTTTGATAATCTCAAGGGAATCACAATTCATATGGTACTTTCTGTTAACCTATAACTATGAAATTTAACAAGTAATATCTTACACTACAAATACAAGGAAAACATCTCAAAACTATAAATTTGTATAACAAAGTTATATCTGTAAGGAAACCTCGGTGGGTGAGTCCAACAAGCACTTCGGTTTTTTCTGTCAAGCCCACTTTATTTTTACAAGCTTTTATTTAACTTGCCCTGTTAGAATGTATGGGACAAATCTTGCAAGTTAAATTTGACCCACTTCCCGGTTTCCGATGAAGCTGAAAATTTGCATACATATGTAAGTCAGGTGACAATGCAATATTATGGTACCATCAAGCTGATCTGATGATGGAGACAGGAGGTAACCATAGGAACTCTGTGATAAAACAACGCAATTGTGTTTGGGGTTTTTAGAATTGTCTCGATGAGTATTAGTTGCCTGTGGAAAAAAGTACAGTCAGCGATAAGAGCTTGTACCAAAAATGATTTTTTTGCCAAAAACTTATTTAAAATATTTTGATTGCCTAGATTCCATGTGATTTTTTTCATATCATTTGCTTTTGATTAAAACGAGTAAATAACTGAATATTTGCGTTACGTTAAGGCTTAACCACATATTGCTAAACACCTAACGTATTTCTAATAGGTATATTATCGGGCTGTTACATCGTATATTGATAATAATCACCCACTATATTCGCTTACATCTGCCTAATAGCAATTATCTTTTAAAAGCGCCTATATATTTTTAAACTACTTACAAAAAAGAGACCTAATTCAAAAGGACAAAAAGTCTAGTTTTAATTGAAGTATATTTAGTGATAAGGCCTTTTTAAGGTAATAAATACGTAAGGACAAAAAAAAAATAGTTCTAACGTTTGTTCGTAATCGATCTAATTATTATGGAAGATGGTATCGCGAATATGTAGGAAATGTCAGCGTGAAGTCCCGGGTTCTATTCCCGGTCGATGTGTATTAGTAAACCGATATGGGTGTCACAGAACCTAGGGCTTGTATTTTACATGCTAATTAGCTAGGTATTCAATGAAGAATTTCTTTGTATTTTTTGCATGCATATGCAGCATATTATACTATTATTTGTAATTGCCTTGCAACGTTTTTTATAACGTCATTTGATACATTTTTTAAATAGGATTAAGAGTCCGCAGCAAGCTCCTCGGCCGAATTTCACCTTTCCATACAAACGGAGATTAGTTCTCGTATGTATGTATGTAAACACTTTATTGTACATACGGGACAGGTAAAGATACAATAAAAATAAAAAATAATAATGTTGGCAATGTACAAAGGCGAACTTATCCCTATAAGGGATGTCTTCCAGTCAACCTTTGAGCAATTGAGAGTCAAAAACGTTCTCGTTTTAAAACTACGTGATGGATTGTAATGAATTTTTTCACATACAATGAAATGAGGTATATCAATGCCTGTAATTAGTTTATATAGCCCAGCTTATAAAAAAAATCGAAATAGAGCAAGGACAATTTTTGTATGAAAAACTTAAAATCCCTGTATTTTTTTTAACTATTGTATCTGAAGCTACATAAACTAATTATAGGTAGATATACCTTATCCTATTGTAAATACGAAGTTTCATAGCAATCTAGCTAGCCGTTTTAAAATGAGAGCTTAACTAATTTTGTATGGAGAACCGAGCTTGCTGGGGACTCTTAAGAGAGGGCTAACGCAAATATGCAGTTTTTATATTTAATTTTTACACGTTTTGATCAAAGGCAAATACCATGAATGTCAGGAAATTAAAAGGAAACCGGGCCATACTTGAGACGGAAGATATGAATAATCTATTCAGCCGTTTTTATTTATTTATTTAAACCTTATTGTACAAAATATATATAACAATGTACAAATAGCGGACTTAATGCCAAATGGTATTCGCTACCAGTCAACCATCCCTATGGTTGCAAACAGAGGCACTTACAAGAGAAAACAGAGAGAGAAAACAAAATCAGTGAATTAAAAAGAAAAGAAAACTAATATACTTATAAATTACATATATCACATAAATACAAACATACATAGACACTATAAATATAAGACACACACACATACATAAATAGTGTGTCCCTAGCCATTGGACAAAGCTGAAATGTACATATGCATTAGGGTATTTAGAACCAGTGTACAAAGTATCATAACAACCGGTGTAGCGGTTTCGAAGAAATTAACAAATTACCATTTTTTACTTTGGAGCAGCCTGTATGTGTTAGTAGCTCCTAAGGTAATATCTTCAAAGAATAGTATGGAACCTTCTTCTACCTTTTTGATTATCTTTTTTATTTATGACACTAATAAGCTTCTGACGTATGAAAAATTTCATCATTATCAAATATCACAGTGTGTTTCTTTTTGTTCTCGATTATTGCAAATAAATTTTGTTCGAAAAAAATATTTTTTTATCTTTAGTTCTAATTAAAAAATATTAACGTCAGAGCATTCCTGAGAAGAAACCGTACGTGGGATTTCAGGGTTTGTCCAATGGCTAAGGTCACCCTGTATTTGTGTTTTTGTGTGATTGATGAACTAAACATCCAAACATTAAATTGAATTAATAAAAAAAACCAAGTTCAGAAAGTAGAGAATGTTTATTCGTGACAAAATAAAAGAAGAAAACAACAAGTAACAAATCATGACATAAAGTCACGAAATGGTCCCGACTCAGCACGGTGCTAGCCTGGCTGGGCTAGCGCTGGTCTTCCGTCGGGGCCATGACCGTCTGCAGCACGAAGCGTAACACAATATTTAAAAAAAAATTACACCTCATTAGTATAAAAAAAAATTGAAAGTTAAGAAGTAACTTCCCGCAACGAATTTACAAAATATACATTAAATGAAACGTAGCGATAAATCTAAAAATCGTGAACGCGACCAACTAGTAGTTTCATATAGGTCGTTTGAAAAATATATGCCACATAAGGTACCCGTAGTCTCACCTTCAACAGTCAAGGCTGTGTGTCTGTCAGTATCTTTAACAATCCACTGCCAGCGACCCGCTAGGCGGGTTCTCTGCTCGTATTATGTGCTTTTCGCTACAAATGAGTTTTTCCATGTTTCGGCTACGAGGGTCATTTTTTTTTACTAAGTCGGTGGCAAACAAGCATACGGCCCGCCTGATGGTAAGCAGTCTCCGTAGCCTATGTACGCCTGCAACCACAGAAGAGCTACATGCGCGTTGCCGACCCTAAGACTCCGCACCCTCGTTGTTTTTTTTTAACCACTCTGTCACGATTGTATTTTGTCTTTAATCAAAAAAATAAAAAAGTCGAGTGCTATTGCATGTCTTTCTAGCCGTAAGTCTTATTTAACCAGAGAAAAATTAAAAACCAAATTTCATTCCATACTACGAGCTCCACTTACATTTTTTGGTGACAAAAATTCTTGTTTTGTCAACGAAAAGTATTTTGACCCACGAACGTAGCATGTACCGCTACCAGTGAATACGTTAAAGATGAATTTATGGCTACCATAAAATTAAAATATACGGAACCCTTAAAACACAAAAATAATAACCGCCTGACACATACTGATCGCGCTATTACCCGCAGATTACGCAGCTAATGCAATAAATCGCGCAAATTGACAATTTGATTGCCGCCGCCGGTGGCAGTGATGTAGCTGTTTTATTTACGCTGTGCTAATTGGGTTATACTTGATATTGATAATAATGAGTTTTTTAACGCTAAAGTGAGATAGAATGAGTGTCTTGTCTTTTTTTACTACTGGTTGGAGCGTCAACGTAAATAAGTATCTTTTAATATTCTACATACAACATGAATTTCGTTGGCGAATATATAATGGAAGGGTTAAGGATAAAACAGATTGACTGATGACCGCTGGACATTACGAATAACCTCATGGCTAGGACCAACAGGAACCAGGAAACATGGCAGACCTATCACAAAGTGGGCATACGACATCACCCAAACAGGAGGTAAAAAATGGATGGATGTTGCCAAAGACAGAGATCACTGGTCATTACTGGAGGAGGCCTTCACCTTCACAGGAGGGGTTCTTGCAGAATAAAAATAAATAAATAGATAAATACGGCAGAAAAAAAAAACAAATTTAAACGAAATTTTAATTACATTTATTATTAATTGCATGATATTACAACATAAAAAAAAAAACTATTTAGCTACATGATAGCTCACAACTGCTTACAAGTAATTTAATAAATGATACAAGGTGAACTTACCATTGTAAATAATTTGTACACAAAGTTGAGTTTTCATTTGAATATCAAATATTATTGTAACTAAATACTAAACTTAGAGTTGATTTAAGTGTATTGCTTTCGCTAATTATGTTTGTTAATTAAGTACCTGCGAGAAATAAAAGGCTTTTTTTATTATTTTTTATTATTAAGGATAAAACTTTATAAGTAGTTATGTTAAGACCTTTTACCTACTTCTGTTAAATTAATTAATATGCAGGTTTGCTGATAGCACATTTTTTAAATAAAATTATCTTCAAAGGAACCTCGCGCCACATCATCACACATTCATATTTTACTAAAAATATTTTTATATCCCGCACAAAAAACCTTTTTTAAATATTATCTCAATATCCCTCTATTTTAATCAGATCTTAAAATAACCCTTACTAAAATAATATCTGAAACGTGCATAAATTTCGAATCATATTCAACATGCAAAAACAAAACGTGAAATTCAAATTTCGAACTGTGAGAACGCAGTGACAAACAATTTCAAAAAGAAACCTGTATTGTCTATCTTTTTAATTTTTTCTTTTTAATTTAGAATCATTTGCATGGGTTCGCGGGCGGTTTAGTTTTAAAAGGTCGTAAGTGTTAGGGTTGGCAGATGTTTTATGACTTTTTGGTTTCGTAAGGAGTTTTCTAATGAAATGTGTGAATAAATTATGGAAGGGACAATGTCTTGGAGCGACGGGAAGGAGCTGTAATTAAAATGCGGGATGAAATAGGGTTGTCAAGACATTTTATTGTATTTTATAATTTTATTTATAGATACGGCATAGATGTTTTGTATGTTGTCTTTGTTTAAGTTAGTTTAGAACTTATAATTAGAAATATATACATTTAAAGTTTTAGAATCTGGCTAGCTGTTCATATTATTTAAGCACGTGTCAATAGTAGGTATGGCAGCGTGATAAGGTAAGCAAAAGTTTTATGCCTCATATCGTAACTTTCTTTAGGGAAATATAATTAACCGTAAGAAACACACATATAAATAATAATCCGATTCTCACTTTTTATTTTACAGTAAGGTTCCTAATTTTTTTTTACTGCTAAACAATAAATTAATAAGTATACATTTATATAGTTGGTAAAATAGTAATAGACGTGTTATTGATTTGTAAAGCAATGTAATTTATAAACACTTCATTTTTTACTTTAGATATTTACTATCAAAGTGTTTTAAAAACTTAGGTTGCAAATGTTACTATCAACATTTACGTGTAACAACATTTATTTTAAATGTTAAATAGTACCTATTATAAGATATTGACAACCCTAAGTTTTAAAAGTAATACTCAAACTTACATCTCACTTAACCCTTCTAACGTCAAACCTGTTCGGTCCATAACAATCTATTTTTTGTTTTAACCCGTTACCGTTCCCCTTAATTGTGTCAACCGAACTGCAACAATGGAACAGATGCCAACCGGAACTAAATTTCGCAACGTAACAATTTAAAAAAAAACCTGCTTTGTCTATTGTCTTAATAAAAGAAGGTGCCAGTATGCATATGAGATTAAAATTACTTTTTTTAGTGGGAACGCAAGCGAAAAGGGGTCAGCATTCGGACGTTGAGATTCATTGTTCGAAATTTGAATGAGATTTGAGTTTTGTTCTATTACAAAATGGCGGCAGATGGTGGTTATCTGTAGTTTATCTTTTTATAGTATGTGCGATTTGAATTTTGCTAGAATCGGTCGTAAATAAGCTTCATGGTTCTCGATTGAAAACTACAATGTTTGCGCTTACAAAAGCTTTTTCACCTTACAATGTTTTTAAGAGTCTTTATATTTCTTTATAGTGGATGTAAAAGTTGTTTAGCATTATAAATGTTCCGTAATAGGTTTCTATGGCAACATTTATGATATCACAAGTACTTTATGTACATAAAGCAGAGGCAGGATCTAGTAAATAACGAAGACTGACACCTCCATACAACGCCGCGTGAATCCATAATGTTGTAAATTACATCAAATATTATTCTTAAATTTTAGTTATCTGCGTAAGGAAACTACCACCCTACCGCTATTTATGACGTAAAATTGGACTTGACAGTTATAGTCACAGAAGTAGATTTAAAATATAAATAAAGCCACCAGTTGACGACCAGTTTGGCCTAGTAGGTCTAGGTAGTGACCCTGCCTACGAAGCCGATGGTTCCGGGTTCAAATCCTGGTAAGGGCATTTATTCGTGTGATGAGAATGGATATTTGTTCCGGAGTCATGGGTGTTTTCTATGTATTTAAGTATTTATAAATATTTATATATTATATATATCGTTGTCTAAGTACCCTCAACACAGGCCTTATTGAGCTTACTGTGGGACTTAGTCAATTTGTGTAATAATGTTCTATAATATATAATATAATATAAGCATTTTGAGCTCTTAGAATGGGTTTATAAATGTTAAATCTGGATGGCGCCTTTGGACGACGCATTATAAATTTAGGCGTCAGGTATTTTGATTTATCTCAGCAATTACAAAAGTCATGAATATACTGTTTAGTGAACTGGATATTCATGGCATCGACTTTATTTCTGCAGTTGCCGTTACACGGTTGTTTAACTTTTAAAGTTAAGAAAATCGAATCAATAATTTCTCTTTATACAAACATTTTCATTCAGGCAAACGGGACCGATTCAAGCCTCTAAATTTTCCATGTACATTAGTCTAATCACACACTTTCATTCTTTAGTTATGATTTTTCCATTAATTTGGTATTTTTTTTTTTTACTTTAAACGGTAAAACCCGTTTTACCTTATAGAATAAGCTAGCGCAAAAGCAAATTCACTACGCGCGAAGTATCGGCATGAGCGCGGGATTTGAGAAGCAAGTGGGTCTCCCCAAACTAGTCGACGCCGTTTCGGCAAATCGCGTACGGAAAAAGCTTTATGTCAACGCAATAAGAGCGAATAAGTCGTAAATCGGCTCGGCCCACGCGAAACGACGTCTTTCGACGGGAAAACGGCGTTTTGCCGTAAAGCTGTTCGCATTCGTACGACGCTGTTTGCAGCCTACCGCACACGTTCGCATTCATAAATCTCCTTATACCGCCGTACGGTGCCGGAAAGAGTTGAACGGCTCCGATCACGGCCGAGTACCTACGATAAGGACCGGTCAGAGGTGGCGGAAGCCGTTCAGCGTCTTCGACGGCCGAACATAGCTGACGACGGCCGAACAGAGCCGATGACGGTAAAAATGCTGGTAAGCCTTTTTTTCCATGCCCGTCTACGTAAAATATCCATCATCACAGGTTATTTATTTTATAATATGTAACAATTACCAAGGAAAATAATCTTACAGGTCTGTTCAATTTCAAACTCAGGTTGTTACTAACAACCAGTCTCCAAAAATGAGATTTACGATTGCCAATCACCCGCTGTCCTACATCTGTTCGTCGGACTCAACGGCTGTACGTGTGCTGTCTGACGTCTCGACGGCAGGACGGAGCACGGGAGAGCCGACCGTCGCTTTACAACTGTTGCGATAGCAAGTCGCAGGCGATCGGGCGTCTCTACGGCCGCAAGGAGGATGAGACTGCTAAACGCAGGTGTCCAACCGCGGAGACGGTCGATCGGCTAAATGCGAATAGTGTGGTGTAAAACATTCGGCGAAAGCCGACTCCGCGTCGACTGGTTTGGGGAGACCCTAAGCAAGCAATCGCCGCATTTTCAGATTTTATTGTTTAACGATGCCTCACCTTAAATACGAATATGCTTAATTTACTTTTACTGTGATTTATCTGACTTTTACTGAAAGTCAGATTTGACGTTTAAAAGTCACAACTAGCAGTAGGTGACCGACTTTATACGTATAAAGGGAAATTAAAGAAAGTTAATGACACACGAGGAAGTGGCGGTTGTCCGTCTTGAATTTTTTCTTATCTCTGGCTGAGGCAAACTAAAGCATCACTGCACTTAGTACAATCATGTCCTTTTTATCAGTCATTAAACAACATCTAGATCCTAGATAGATTTTATAAAATGCAAGTTGCTTTGAGTCAGTATGATAATGGCTAAGTTACTTCCTAGTTTCAAATCATGTGGGCAATTCTAGCTTTTTATTCTAGGGAGGGTGACGTATTTGTTATATATAACTGTGACTAATTGTTTACCTACTTTCTAGAGTATAACGGCACCAATCATGGGACATTTAAGAGAAAATATGTTGTATTTTTGATATATGACCTGTAAAACGTCTACCGCTTTCGTCATTTATGTTTTCTATGTATTTAATGAAAGCTACTGTAGTTGGTTTGAATATTAAATATTAACAAAGTAAAACTATGGTGTTTTTCTCCAGTATCAATGAAAATTTATTAAACTTAAGGCTGCTTAAATTTAATTTTTCATTGATAATTGTAAGTTTGAAAAGAGCTATTTGGCTCTTGTTTATGGTAAAATGTGGCCAGTGTTTAATAACTGATGGTAAATACTTGTTTTACAGCGTTTTTCTATAGTATCCCATTACTGGTGCTAGTCCCATCATAGGGGCGCTTACTAAAAGTGCTTATTGTTTTTTTTTTAACGATACTGGAGGCAAACGAGCAGACGGATCACCTGATGGTAGGCGATTACCGCCGCCCATGGACACCTGCTAATACATAGATATTTGCAATTTTAGAAATTATCTCGCGTCCGAAGTTACCCCAATACTTCTTTCTACTCGATTCGCTGGTTTGTCTTTTTCGTTAAAGAAGTACCTCAGTCTACATCAATGAAAAATCTAATATAGCAAACTCCGGCTTAACCAGCTGATATATTTAACCATATAATAAATAAGTGGCAGTAGATACATATTATATTGCATTAGTTATATATGTAACCCCTAATGTAAATAATTTAATACAGTAGCGGCGGGGGTGCGATTTTAAAAATGAGGGTGACGGGTACTCACGGGGAAAATTATTCCTCCGGTTCTGATCGAGATTTACTTTCAAATTATTACTATTACTAAAGTAAATACTACCTATTTATATATTTCGATTTCACAATGTTTTTAAATTTTAACGTTTCCATTACCGTTATCACAAAAAAAAAGAAAACTCATACAAAAGCTGCAAGTTGACTATTTATTTATATAATTTTTATGTTGACTATTCTAAACCATGATTTTTAGGTTTACATTATTCAAGTATTATTTAATTGTAGGATATTATTCGATAACATAAAATTTATCTTATTTCATTCATAAGAATAAGAAGTAAGTCCATCTACGACTTTCTCCGTTAAGAAGCAGTTCATTCTCACTTTGACAACCATGAAAAAAAAATCTTATAGGAGCTTTGCCACATTTGACACACTATAATGTAGGTACTTGAAGTATCCATCCGTAAATTGTAATACTTCATCCCTAATTATAAATTTACTTCGAACTTGCGAAGTAATATTATTGAGATTTATTTATTTCATAAAAGGCGTTATTATTGTATTTTCATTGCAGTTGCCACTTGTGATGGTTGTTTTCATTGAAATATTAATAATTAACATATAGGTATCTTAACTAGTTATTAATAGTGATAGATATTAAAAGATTTAAGTACGTAAACCGTTCATAAAATCATCGTTCTCCACAAAAAAAAGCGAGAACGAAGAAATTAAGGTAAACTGGTTTGTATACAATTATTCGCTAATTGTATTGAACTCTACTTTAGTAGGTACCTAATTATTTTTTAATATTCAGACAAGTCATTGCTTCCGTTTTAAAAACACTCATTTTGTAAAACAATTTTTACAGTAGCAACCCTAATCATTAACGCCATAACTCCGTTAAAAAAAGAATCAATATTTTTATTGAAATCCTTCATCGCATCGCATTCCATTTTTAAAAGTTCTAGAATTCCATAGAGCAAGCACTCGTTAAAAAAAAACAAAGCTGAGAATGAGAGCTCACTAATGAGAAATAAGATTTAAAAGGGATGGATATAAAACCTTTATCGCACTCGCTCCAACGGAATTTTAAAAAAAACTAAATAAAAAAATTACGTGTTTAATTACCTAGTCAGCCGGTGGAATTTTGAGTTACGATTTCGAGGATATTCTTTCTTTCTTTTCAATTTAAACTTACTCATGAAGCATTTAAATAGGTACATATATTTTTTTGACATGTCGGTGGCCGATCGTAAAATCCGTCAAATAATGCAATTTTAAGTCACACATATCATGAAACCCAGGCGTTTCTTGATTTGGCTACTGACCCGCCATATCGTGCAAACCTCATCGTTTGACGATTTGCCTAGAGACGTTTTGAAATTTCGAATACTTAGTCACAGTATCCAAATCTTTATAAAATTTAAATAATTAGATAAAATACTTAATTTATTTAATTGAACAATAAAATAGATACTTGTATTTATTGAATCGAACTATATTTATAAATATGTTTGCATCAAAATTGCCAAACAGAATTTACAATTACAATCAAAGTACAATTTTTAATTTCTTGTAACACACCGATATTACCATGATATACCTAATTAATACTGGCCAAACGTAAGTCTGTGTAAGGAAAAAATACTAAAAATAAATAATTGGAATGGAAGCACTTTTTTTACTTATTCAAAACATAAATAACGTCCAACGAGCTGTGTTGCCATAGTTAATATTGATTTTCTCATCCACCATATTGAGCAGGGGAGACAATGCAGGGGCACCACCCTCATCACTTTAACCCATGTGCAAAATGGGGTTTTTTGGAGCATTTTAATATGATTAAGTGGGTTATGTAGTAGTATATTTTATGTCTTACGGGGAACAGTGAGTTTGTATTCCGTCTACTCAATAAGTTCAATTCCGAACTTGCTCTTAACTATTCCCTCTTTTAGAGCTGAACTTAAAGAAATATTTTAGTTTTCCACTGAGAGAAACGAGCTGCTAGCATTAGCTAAAAAGGCTCATTGGTTTTTATTTTTCTTATTTATATGCAGTTTTGCCTATAGCACGAACACGGACGTAAAATCTGAACCTATTCATACTAATAAAAGTATGAAATTTTGAAAGAAGGCCTGCTCTTACCGGGCCTTCTTAGGCACAGGGGGTCTACTGCGATAACCAAAATTCGTCAATTGCGGGAATCTTTCTCTTTTACTCTTACTAAGACTTAATTAGAGTGACAGGGAAAAATGCCCGGAATTGACGAACTTCGATTTTCGTGGTTATAGCCCAAGTACCTTATAGTACTTTCATTTCTGTCTCCGAATGATCATTAGAGGTTATTTGTTAATCTTGATTTAATGTTTTTTTTTTGTAAAGATGTAGTTTATTAAAAGTTCAAATAGGAGAAGGATTAGTGCCTGAGGGCCTACCGCGAACCACGTTCGACGTGTTGCCTCTCTGTCGCGCTCGTGAATTCGTACGTAAGTGTGACAGGGAGGCAACACGTCGAACGTGGTTCGCGGTAGCCACTCTGATGATAAGTAGTAATGCTTATTCTAGTGATATATCATATTATCGACCAATCGCACAATTTTTTAATTATATGGCTAATATACTTAGGAATACAATTGAGTTTTTTATGATTAAGTAAAGTCCTAAATACAGAGATAGTCTACCTAAATTAAAACAATAAAAAAGCAAAACAAACCAGCATAAAAACAAGTACTAACTACTAACCTGGGGTTTACTTTGGATCACAGGTAAACATTGATCATGAATTGGTTTCTGAACACTTTCGTCATGTTAATGTTGCCAACATGCCTACCACATCATACAATACTAAAGCTTGCGTTCAAAATCAACTCCTTATTTCTCAAAAATCGATGACCAATTTTTCTCAGCTAAAAACTCCAGTCTACGGTACAATTTTTCTCACTTCCCAAAATAAATAGGACCAAAGTATCACCTTTTCTAAGGCATTAACGAGGTAGCTAAGTGGGCAGATCTGCTAATCTTCAAATAATATCGCCCGCCTGCGCAAGGCAGGGATTCGAACCCAGAGAATTATTGTTGGAGATTGTTTTTAATGGCTTTTCTTTGTAAAAAAACTTTTGCGCCCTTAACATGCTGAGGTGATAGCGGGGATCCGTAGGCAAGATTATTATTTATTTGTGTGATATTTTTTCTTGAGTCATGGATGAACGAAATTATTATTCTTTTTTTTTGATTCGAGATTTTCACTTTATGGCTTAATAGTTATATTTTTTATAACTTAAATATTTTATTCACAAGAATACAAATCCTTTTATATAGTACCTTAATTGATTTTAAAATAGTAGACAAAATGTTAAGGTCTAGTCTCTTAGTGTTAAATTTAGTATTAATTTTAGTTTTTTTTAAGTAAGTAAGTACCCAAGTAGCATTGCTAGCTGTATAAGAGCTGTATATCAGTTTATTTGAATACTATAAGCTGTACATTTAGGCTGTACTACAGCTGTATAAGCGCTTATACAGCCCTTATAAGTTAAAAAAGGGCCCCAATTATACAGCTTTTCGCGTTATTAGAGCTGTACAGTAGCTGTACAAGCAATAGATAAGCTGTATAATAGCTGTAATTCGGCGTAAATGGAAACCTTAGCACTACAGATTATCTCTTATAAATATGATTTAAGAATATCAGTTTTAAATAGGTTTTTAAGAAGAATTACAATAGAATAAAAAATATTCAAGTCTAAAAATGTCTTCTGTTCATTCGTTATATTTGTAATGGCGACAAATGACAAATATAAGTGGAAAGTAATAAAGTGCAGTTAAGATACAGGATCTTGAGAGCAGTTATATTACTATTGGTAAGTGCCGATTATTATTTATTGTGAACATGTGTATCTTTTCTGGCAAAATATTCACGCCCCTGCTTAATAATCAAGAAAAACATAACAAAAATATCTAAAAGTGGTACATAAGTTTAGTTTTTGTTTTTAAGGTTAAGGTTTTTTTTCTTTTAATGTTAATTCTAAGGTTAAAGTCAATTTATTTTAGCTGGTTATCATAATATGACAAGTTTTTGTTAAATATTTGCAAGTTTATCTTTAATTATATTTTCAAATATGTTTTTATTCATAGTAAAATGGCGACAGTATTTAAACAGCCTATAGGATAGTTGGAGAGCATCATAATCTTAGTAGCTGTACTATGTAATTAATGGAGTCACTTCTACAGCTTTTGGATTTAAATGACTGCCATTTATTCATTTAGTTTTATAATACACTCCTTGTCAGAAATCATAAAACTACCTACTATACTTATATGAGTGCAAAATTACGCCAAAAAATTACTTTAAGCGACTTTGGTCAGAAATACAGACAAAAACTGTACTACAGCTGTCATTTATTCTTTTAGTTCTATAATAACCTTACAGACAGAAGTTATAACACCATTATACTTATAATAGTGTAAAATTACGCCATAAGAATTAGTTTTAAATCGGAGTTGACAAATACTTTTATACAGCAACAAGTGCCAGGTGATCCTACACTACAGCCTCTATACAGCTTAAATGATAGAATAAGCTTGTAGCGTCACACAACACTTAAAGTTTTATAACGGAGTTTACAGATACTTTTTTACAGCAACAAGTGCCAATTGATACTACAATACAGCCTGTATACAGCTTTAACGATAACATTAGGTCGAAGTGTCACACAACACTTAAAGTTTTATAGTAGATTTTTTATTTTCTGATATAACACCCCATGCGTACGCAGATTCCTTTATAATGATTTTATACAGCTTGAGCTCAGGTTAGTTTTCTCTGACACTCTTATAAGTCCCTTAAACCACCCTAAGTTCTAAATTGGCTGGTATATGGATTTTACCGACACTTAAATGCTACTTGGGTAATGTTAGTAACATTGCTATGGATCTGTAAAATGTCTGAAAATAAACGCATTTTTAATTTTTTTTTTTATGATAGAGAACCGTCAAGTAATATTTGCGTTCGACGTCAGGAGTAATGAGAAGCAACGGGAAGTCGCGCCAATCTCGTCTTTTCGGTTTTTGCGGTAGGGACAGAAAAAAACGATACCTACAGTATTTTTTTAAATCATGAACTATGAAGTACCTTCTTTTTTGTTCGGCTTCGTGACCATAGTAACCACAAATACTTACCTAACAGAAGTATACTTTCTTAGAATTAAATATGTAGTTAATATTAAAATAAATAAATCGTTTTTCATTCAATAATAAAACCCATTTAAAAATAATAAGATTAAATGAAGTAAGCAAGTAAGTATTTTTTACTGTGATTTAATTGCTTATCACTAAAACTTGCGTTATATTGTATAATTTATAGTAGGTATTAAGCTTAACCTAAATGCATTTTTTCGGTATTGTTGTCAAATAAATTGTGTAAAATTACTCATCATAATCAGTTGAGACATGGAAAAACTGCCCGCACGTTTAGAGCAAGTGCAATGCAAGCTTTTGGACACTTACAAAATAAATCCCATGGGTGTGCTTGCAGAAAAAATTCTGACGCTAATTCACTTAAGAATTTTATTTAACCAACGCAAAATTTGGAAATACTTATGAAATATAAAGTTTTTTTTTTTCTGAAAAACAAATATTTTAACACTATTGCTGCCAGTACCGAATTTGATCAGCAAAAAAATATTTGACTTGACACCCGCGCCGAAAAGAGCATTTCTTTGCCCCGCTATTGCAATTATGGAAATCAAACAGGGGGCCTTCTTTGCCTTATATTTAAATTCACTCGGAGAAATAATTACGTAGGTATTTTTTCGATAAGACGAACCACGTGCTCTTTCTGAACAATATAAATTATTACTGAAAATAGAATTCAAATTAGAAGCTTTAACATGAAATCAAATACCTAATGAATTGATTACGTCATTTTACACACATTTTTTAAATATTTTTTCGCGTCGAACGATACTCCCTACTAACAAATTAACACGGGAAGAAATTTTGTTTAGCAGAAATTATTTTTCCCCCTTTTTTTCAGAGGTAGTGCTAACTTTTTCCCCTAAAAATTATGCACTGAATTATAGTGTCATTTACATATTATTGTACCGCAATATTATATATCAACGCTAGCATTTCGGAAGAAAAAGTTGATTACCACTACTTTTGAGGTTAGAAAAATTCTACTCTTAAAAAATCAATTACCTGATAGTTTATGATCCATACCCTAACTTTATTTTAAAAGGTCTATTTGTAATACTTTTTATGACTTGAAAAAAATTTTTGATACAAAATTTTGGAATAGTTTTCTTACTAACATGTCTTTCACGAATCATATATTGTAACATAGTCTCCTTTGGCTTCGATACACAAACGCAAAGTTTTGTTCAAATTGTCAACAATATACTTACAGATTAAAACATTTTTTCAATGTATTATTTGGCTACCCTGTGAAAAATACAATAAAAAAATGTAAGTAATACACTTACTTTACTGTACACATCTACTAACAGCGCGATTCGAAGAATGAAATACGAGAACGATAAGTTCAGTAGAGCTAATATGGTCGGCTCTTTATCATTTGTCACCATGCCTGTCACGTTCTAACAAGTATGTAAGCGCGAAAGTGACGGGAATTGTGACAAGTGATAAAAATGGAACTATGCTGCCTCCGCTGGTTTAGATAAGTTCTCATTTAGATATCGTTTGTATGTCGTATAATTGACAGAATCAGCTCGATTCGGGTAACCAATGTAACTTTGACGTTAGAAATAGATAGATCTTATTGGGATCACAGCGGAATCGAAATAAACGTCAATTTTGACATGTCGTTTAGTCATCAATCTTTTAAAGTCTTTCCAAGATCTTAAACGTGTCTTAATCATTCTTCGAATCGGGCCGTAAATCAGTATTCCAGTTATGTACCTACACCCTGTTACATATATACCAACCAAACGCACGCCAACGAAAAATCCACCCGCCTCACCGAACTCAATACCCCAATATCTTTAGGGGAGTTTCCAAGTACGCACGCTCTCCTGATTTCAAAAGAGGGTGAAAACTTCTCGCGATCTGCATTTTTATTTAAGTTTTTGACGAAAAGCTCTCCCCAAATTCAATTTTTCCCTCTGAAAATTAATTAGAGAACACGGTACTGTTGATTATGGGTCCTTTAATTTTGAAGATTAGTAAATATAGGGGTGGGTTTTAAAGTCGGAGATAATTTAGCATTTCTAAGATGCGTCCTGATAATTAGTTTCGTTATGCTGATGTTAATAACTTTTTTGCGAGGGCTGGTAATCGCGTTATGTTAGCTTCGTAGATTGGAGGTATAATTAGAATTTGTTTTTGGTCGGTGAATATCTTCATCCTTGCCGTATCCTCATGGCTGAGGGAAATTACGACTGTGGACACTCTTCCCAGTGCTCTCCAAGCTGCTCTGTTTGGTATCTTATTTATTTTACAGCATGTTCCATCCTAGACTGCAACGGCACTTTCCATCAGGTGAGATTGTGGTCAAATGCTTACCTTTTCGTAATGAAAAAAAAATCTATATTCCACATAAAAAATAAACGTGGTGACGTATCAGAAGCTCAAACAGAGGCAGAGAGAAGAACGGAATGGCGATTACTCCACCGACAAGCTCTTAAAATTATGATGATGATATTCACATCATAACGGTGCCAAATAACTAACTTATTGCCTAATGCCAATCTCTACCAGTCAATCCTAGGGCCCAACAGAAAAATGTCAAAGCGGTTACACATTTTAAATTAACATATAATAATAATATGTTTCCATGTTTATTTTTTTTACAAATCGTTTTTATTTAACGTTATACGTCAAATAGTTAAAAGTATTGACTGTTTGTTTGATAATGAAGAATATAAGTAGATGTAGAGTAGAATATAAGGGTGACTAAAAATATATTTATTCGTAAGTAAATATATATATAAACAAACAAAGCATTAATATCACTTAAGCTTAAGCCTTTGTCTAAAGGATAATAAAGATTAAAAAATATTTTCATTATTTTCATTAACACTAATAAAAATGGAAATAAAACTTTTAATGAACAAATTAAACATAATTACTCAATCTACTACAAATTTTAAGTTTGATACATACCAATATGTAAACTATTCAAAAATAAATTAAGCTATCACACAAGAAAAAATGTAAAGGGCCATAACTTACATTCTCTCACGTTTTTACAGTATAAATTTCTTGAATCCCAAAAAAATTTAATATCCAAAAAACTACCAACGCAAACAACCATTTCAAAACACATCTACCATACAGAGTTAAGTGGCAAACAAGAAAAAAACACCCCAAAGATTGAAACAGTCTCACAATTTAAATTCAGTTCACACATCGGATCAACTTCAGGTACAAAAAGAGATTAAAAAAACAATAACAAAAAAAAATGCAAAAATATTTTTTGACACGTTCTTAACACCCGGTAATTTTAGGGTAGAGAGGTGTGCAAAAAATGGTTTCGTAACATTGTAAACCCTATTGCAAATGAATAAAGTTTGTTTTTGTAGTTTTTTTTGTCAAATCAATATAATCGATACCCTAATCGAATTTGTATGAAGTTTGTGGGCACGCGACATTTTTTTAATGCTATAGATCAATAGCTGTATTGTGTCTAGTATTATTGTAATTGAGGTAATCACTTAAACATTAATGGCCCTATTAGTGGTTTATATGGTTTATTTATATTTATTTAACAGCTATTATTTATAATTAATAGTGGCGCTCTATATGAAAAAGATTTAGAATAATTAGATGTACCTACTTAGGCTATTTTATACCAGTCCAAAAAAGAGCCTAAAGTTGTAATTATTATAGGTGACCTATAAATATATAAACCTATCTAATATATACATATTATAGGACATTATTACACAAATTGACTAAGTCCCACAGTAAGGTCATTAAAGCTTGTGTTGTGGGTACTTAGACAACGATATATATAATATATAAATATTTATAAATACCAATACATAGAAAACACCCATGACTTAGGAACAAATATTTGTGTTCATCACACAAATAAATGCCCTTACCAGGATTTGAACCCGGGACCATCGATAGGCTGGGTCACTAAAATACCCACTAGGCTAGACCGGTCGTCAAATCTAATAAAGTAAATATTTATAGTAAGGCCTGATAAAATTATAATGACAAAAAATAACAAGTGTAAATGACAAAAAATATCAAGTGTAAAGCATTCCTTGAAAAGAAACACGTACAATCATATACGTGTTTCTTTTCAAGGAATGCTTTTTGCTACTTTTTAATCATGTTATGACAATGATTATTCAATTGTTAAATATTTAATAATCACACTCAACATCTCAGAGGCAAAAACTCATATGTCCAGAAATTAAATTTATCAGGGTTGGTTTCGCTCCTATTATATCATACGTCCTTGAATAACCGGTATTTTTTCTTTGTGCTGACCAGATCGACAAATGGGGACGAAATCCCGTTTTGCTAAGTTGTGTGAGTGAATTGAATACACATTACACATACGTGCATGTATCCTGCTTCACACATAACAATCGTAGGTGACATCAAAAATGTGTTAACTGTTCACGCAATGAATTCCAAGTTTTAATTGTTTTCCAATGTGCATTGGTTTAATTTCGACAATGGGTAGTCTTGAAGATTGCTGATATCTTTTAAACTAGAAGCGCTCACTCGTTGGAAGCCCTTAGAATGTTACCCCACCAATCGATCGATGGTAGATTGGAACAGTCGACGTCAATCGATAGTTTCTTGTCCACACGCGTTTACGCGGCTACCCATTAACTAAACAAGATTGTTGACAGCAATGCAACGCTTACCAAGGCATCTTGCTTACTGTTGTTAGTTGCTACGGTAGAAAGTGCTCTGGTTTAGTAGATATTACCGATTTTCAAAATTAGCTCGTTTTCGAAGTTATCCCAAAGCATTATTTAAGCGTATTATGCGTGGTATTGCAGCATGCATTAGCTACATAGTCACATTCACTTAATACAACACCACTGATCTGAAAATGCAACTTTTGTTTTTTATTTAGTCTTGACTTGCTTGAATCCAGAGACCAATTCGAACGTTCGATCACATAAAAATGATACTTGAATCATGTTATTTAGTTACCATTCGTTTCGCCCAAGCCAATACATGTACGGACAAGTACCAGCGATTCAAACATAATTCTCTCAGTATACGTTCGAATTGGCCTGACACGTAGGTAGACAATAACGTCCATCGTATGTATGCTGTGAATATACTACATCGGTACAAATGCAGGACGCACAGCCCCGGGTCCCGGTAGATCACGGCCTTGGCGACCGGTCTGACCGCTATAGCGGGACATGTGAATTGTGAACTTGAACTTGCTTTTGCGCGTTTGTGAGTTACGTGCTTTTACGTGTGAGAGTTTAAAGTTCGTTATACTGTAATTTGGACTTTTTGTTGCCGATTTTTATAGTAGTATTTATTACCTATCTGTCAAATTGTCTATTTATAATTTCTGTCAGTCTATCAAGCCAAATCTAACGTTCGAACTATGGAAGGTAGAGGCAAGGAACAGAAACTCCTTAGGCAGAATTGTTGCAAAAGTGTCCAGCTGTCAGCTATAAATAATAGTTCAAAATCTCTCCAGAGTAGCGCTAGAGTAGCTAAGAACCTAGGCGTTATTGACGAAGTGAAGTGCGCTGTCTATGATTAGATTTTTTTCTCAAGTATTCTAGATATTGTAGCGCCACCTATTTATGGTTTTTTGTCGTACACTTTTTAGTATATGGAGATTCTGTTCCTTGCCTCTACCTTCCATAGTTCGAACGTTGATATTAGAGGGCATACCGCGAACACTGAACTTTTCAAAATGCAGATATGCTTCTCTTTTACTCTTATTAAGCAGTAATTACACTGAAAGAGAAAGATGCCCGCAATTGGCAAACTTCGGTGTTCGCGGTAGGCCCTCAGTATCTAGTTTTCAATAGGTAATTTAGTACTAGTAAAATTCAATTCAACGGACAACCTCCACACAACATCGCGTTCCTAACGTTCCCTGGCCGCTGCCATATACTAGCCATAGCTATGCCCCTACCCTACGTTTGACTTTTTTCGATTTTTTTATTATTAAGTATAAAAAATAGGAGCGAAAAACAGATTTCATACAAAAATTTTAATGGTTCCAACTCCTATAATAATTAAAAATTCTAAAAAAATCAATAGTACGTGGCAAAACGTGACGTAGCGTTTCTCAAATATTATTTTCGGCTTAAAACAAAAAGGTTAGTTATTTTCCCTGTTGCCAAAAAATGTCTAAAACAAGTAAACACTGCAGTGCAGCCAGTTGCAGAAACAATGATAATAATGCTGTCAACACGTCAATATATAATACGTCCAATCGGAAACGTTTTAGGCACATTCGGTATACATAAACGGACGTTTTGGTGTACAGTGTACCTTCTGTACGTAGTAAGTACTATTATTTATTCTATGCCTAAAGTATGTCATAATACGAACCACAACATACATAAATGCAATTAAGATACCTTCATAACTGCTAAGACTTCCTTAAAATAAAATAAAATCGAACGTCCCTCGGCCCTAAACGTCTTAAGACGTTTTTTCACGGCCAATTACAAACAAGCATTTTTAATTTAAGAAGCATTATCTGCTAGCCTCGTTGACGTTCATTTCACTCTGGGGACCCGTAATTCACCCGCTTCCCCTTTTCGCCAACGATTATTCTTTCTTTTAACTGCCTGTTTAAGGGACTTTTTTATGAAATACGTTTGGCTTGTTTCTTCAAAGTAAATTTTTTTTTATTGTACCGCTTTATTCGATGACAAGACGTCTGCCAAAATTTTGACTAGAAATTTAGAGGACTTAAGCGATTCGAATCCTTATTTTTTGACTTTCACTCGATATAAAAAGATCACGAACATAGGTCTACAACGCACTTCGAAAATTTGTAACAATTTATGTACAAAAGTTAAAAATAACAATAAATTGCTTCTAAAAATGCGCCATTTTACTTTTGAGGGAACTCTACGGTTAATTTTTTTTTGTTTCAAAATGTCAATACCCAGAGAGGAAAATGGGGACTACATTTGTATGGGGAATTTGCCGTCCTCTTTCCTCTTAATATTCCAGATTTGTTACAGCTATACTTTATGCTTACAGTTAATTTATATAAGTACTGTTATTCAGAGCTAACAGTTTTTCAAAACATTTGCAGGCTTGTGTTCAACACAACAATGTATTTGTCATAAATTTTACACACAAAGTGCTATTATTGTACTTTCCCATGTGAAAAAAGTAAGGCGTGGCCTTATAATTGCCATTGCGTGTTGAACTTATTACCAACTTATCAATACAGTTGCGAAAGACCCGATTGTTTTGACTTTTGTATACAAAGGCGATGATTTAACGGCAAAGTTAAAATTGTAATGTAAATGTTAACTCCTTTGTTTTACCATTGGTTACCACGATGGTTACGGTAACCTGAGTTAGCTATGCGATAAAAATTCTTATTGCTTCATTGAAATAAGAGTTATAATTACATCTTACATGGTTGATTTTACTTGGTAGGCGGTTTAAACGTTACGTAAACGACATAAACCATAACAGTGAAGAGTCAAGGAGAAAGTATTTAAATAAATAAATAAATATTTATAGGACATTATTACACAAATTGACTAAGTCCCACAGTAAGCTCAATAAGGCTTGTGTTGAGGGTACTTAGACAACGATATATATAAATATTTATAAATACTTAAATACATAGAAAACACCCATGACTCAGGAACAAATATCCATGCTCATCACCAAATACATGCCCTTACCAGGATTTGAACCCGGGACCATCAGCTTCGTAGGCAGGGTCACTGCCCACTAGGCCAAACCGGTCGTCAAAAAAAAAATTTTTTTTATGATCTAACGTTTTAACTCTACATTAGATCATTACTCTAGATCATTCTAAACCACTTCTTTGCCATACTAGTTTTCATATCCCGTAAAATTTAGAGAGTTAAGAGGAAATATTAGTGGTTTTAAGAGTTCGCTGTCCGTCCGTCCGTCTGTCTGTCCGTCTGTGGCCAGGCTGTATCTCATGAACTATGTTTGTTAGACAGTTGAAATTTTCACAGATGATGTATTTCTGTTGCCGCTATAACAACAAATACTAAAAAGTACCCTCGGTGGGCGAGTCCGACTTGCATTTGTCCGTTTTTTTTTTAACATTCTCGACATTTTCATCTCTGGATTTTGGCCCTAGATGAAATAAGTTTTTTGAATAAGTTAAATATTACCAATACCTCTGTCTGTACGTTTTCCTTTTTATGATATTTTTGTTTTCATAAAAACTAGGTTTATTTAAAAAAGCGCTAAAAACTGCCAAATAAATGCGCCGTAAACAGACGCCTAGCATACAAAATCGACAACAATAGATGCAAAAATCAAAATGGACAGACACAGATAATTTCTTTCAGATTCCGTTCTCAAAATTTCGTTACGATAATAAATACAATAAAAATAAACCACGATTTCTGTGATTTTCACGTCAAATTTTTGGACGAAGCTGTTGTCTTTATCGCATATTTTTAATTTATTTGATGTCAACATTGACTTGAATTTCTTAAATCTGAAAAGGACATTAATTAATATTCAATCTCAATTTTACAAATTATACATATACCTAATGTTCATGGCTCAGCGAACCAAAGAGAATCTTGACCTCCGACACCAGAGAACTTTTTTAATACATTTTCATGTAGCTTCGAAAGGCTGATGAACATATCCTTGGACATCAAACAGGGTTGTCGTTGAGATTCAAGATTGCGAAGACACCTCGAGAATATTCTTTTGCGTTTTGTATTTGCATTTATGTCGTTTATTGATAGCTTATTATGCAGTGAACTATCGTGGAAGTGTGCAGCTAATGAAAAACTAATCTTGTAACGCGTTTAACCATGTTTTAATCAACACCCGGCCATCCATCGTAGCTTTTAGTAAAGTCCAGCTATCTCTTTACTAAAAACGACTACCGAACAACGTCAAGCTCTACGAGCACACTTAAAAGTTACTACTGAACAACGACACTTCACATTGGCAAAATCATCATAGATTTGATGGAGGCCATATTTTAAAAGAAGAAGAAAGACATCAAACATTGAGTTCTTGTATGCCAGTAAGTTTTAATTCAGAGATGTCATTTAGGGCCATATACATTGATGTAATTTACATTCATGTGATGACAATAGTTATGCAACTGTCAATATATTTATAGGGAGCGTGCATGAACTGTAGGAGGCAGCACAGGAGCCGTCAGATTTTTGGCGCGAGGCGTAAATGTGATGTTTATTGTTCCGATAGTGTCCACAAGATGGCAGAACCTACTATGCACAAGAAAACACGTGACGTGTAAATGTACATGTTTATGGTTCCGATTCAGGCCACAAGATGGCAGACCCTCCAACGCGCACGGTCCCTATAAATAGATATTAGGATACATATTACACAGATTGACCTAACCCCAAACTAAGCATAGATATACTTTGAGACGATATATAGGTAATATATAGATTTTTTGGCGACGATATACACATTCTTACACATAAAAAACATTAAGGACTCAGGAACAAATATCTGTGTACATCACACAAATGCCTTCACTTTTTAGGGTTCCGTAGCCAAATGGCAAAAAACGGAACCCTTACGGATTCGTCATGTCCGTCTGTCTGTCCGTTTATGTCACAGCCCTTTTTTTCTGACACTATAAGAACTATACTGTTCAAACTTGGTAAGTAGACGTATTATATGAACGGCATTAAGATTTTCACACAAAAATAGAAAAAAAAAACACAATAAATATTTGGGGTTCCCCATACTTCGAACTGACTCTAAAAAAAATTTTTTCATTAAACTCATACGTGTGGGGTATCTATGGATAGGTCTTCAAAAATGATATTGAGGTGTCTAATATAATTTTTTTCTAAACTGAATAGTTTGCGCGAGAGACACTTCCAAAGTGGTAAAATGTGTGTCCCCCGTTACATTACGTTACGTGTAGGTGTAGACCTACACGTAATGATTAGTAAAAAAACATTGCTTAGTCTTATTCATCTGTCAATAAACGGTTTTTTATGTCCTTTCCTCCTCAGTGCCATAAAGAAGACATCCTATTGCCAAAATATATACTCCCTTAAAGACACCATACATACCTACTCAATCTAAACACCCACAAAAAACGAGGGCCGCGACCCTCACGAACCATAAATAAATATATAAAGATATACCATTAGTACGGACTGATTACGGGAAAAAAACGTGGGGGACACACCCTCGCTTTTTTTTCACCCTACTTTTTTTGATTTTCGTCTGTCTCATTGGTGATCGATCTCGTTAGGATGATGGATAGGTATGGTTGTGGTGTGATATATTCGAGGGGCAAGGAAATTGGGAGCTGGAGAGGTGACTGAGTAGATGGGGAAGGTAAAGATAAAAACTTAAGTGAACCCTCTTGAATATTTTTTTTGGCCTTTAGGCATTAAGTCCGCCATTAGTATTGTGCAATAACGTTTTTGAATAAGTAAATATACCTACAATAGGTACTTACATACACCACACCTATTATGTACTCGTATGTACAAAAAAATTAAGATGTGTTTCGATATATTGGACAAATTGTACTTGTGGACAGTTTACAAAAACGCAGTAAATAATTTTCTTGACATTGACAACTTATTTTCGTTTCAATCTTCATGAAATTCAAGTTAAATTAAGTGGAACTTAGCTAAGAAATAATAAGAGCCGTGATTTATACATACATTAGAAGAGGCCGAACTTTACAAGTGAGGGAATAGTTATTAAATTAACACTCATTGACAATTATAATATATACAATCCCAAGAAAAACTTCATTAGCGCGATGTCGAAATTGGCGTTCTCAGTACAGCGCCATCTAGCGTGATATTTGGTAAGCATGTTTGTATGAAACTTATGAAAGTACAGTTAATTCTGTAGTTAATTGTCATTATTCTACTCTAAGCATAAGTTATCATATTTTTCACGTGATATTAAGATTTTTTTTTTACTTTTGCGTACTTTATCAAAACGTTTCTTTAAACAAAATGCCACTTCCATTGATTTTGTATTTTTTATAAATTTTGTGTTTTTCTACTCAGAATTACGAGCTCTTTCGATCTTAATGTGATTAAAAAATGTCTTAAAGTTTTTTCCTATTGTGTTACAATTTCCCCATATACTTTGTATGGCGGTAACAAAAAGGAAAGTTTGAAAAATGTATGGAAATTTGGGGACACTTTTTTTCTCCTATAAGGATGAAAAGGTCTCGTGATCCTGACTAGAAATACCATGTACCATAACTACTTAACTATTAAGTATAGTAACCATGTAACGCGTGTAAGTATTAAAATCTTAATGAAACTCCGGTTTAAAAACACATCCAATTAAAGTTCGACTCGATGAGGTACAAGGGGGTGGTAAAAATAGGGTGAGTCCGCCATGTTTCTTCTCGCACGTTTTGTTTGTGATTGATACGGAATAATAATAAAATAATAGAAATAATGATAAGAAATAACAAGGAATAATTATGAGTGCAGGATACTTGGACTTAGAATGGTAAAAGGACCAACCTACACGTGATAGAAGTAAAATTTTATAAATCGCGTCATTCACGACAACGCGTGTCTTGACTCTTATTGACATAATATTAAAGGTTATATTTGGCAAATCTGCGCGTCATCGTGGATGCCACAAACCATATAAAAGACTTGGGTTCTATTGATGACCGGTCTGGCCTAGTGGGTGACCCTGCCTATGAAGCCGATGGTCCTGGGTTTGAATCCCGGTATGAGCATTTTTATGTGTGATGAACACAGCTATTTGTTCCTGAGTCATGGGTATCTTCTATGTATATAATAAATAAATATGTATATATCGTCGCCTAGTACCCACATTACAAGCTTTGCTTGGTTTGGGGCGAGGTTGATCTGTGCAAGATGTCCCCCAATGTTCGAGCCGATATGGAGTACCTATATTTAGTTTGTTGTTCAAAATACCCCAAAGATGTCGCTGTTCCCGACGCAAACTAGATAACAGTAGTATTACATAGAGCCTATATAAGACGATGTCATATATCTCTATAAGATAAACACCTACTTAATTTTTTTTTTTATTTGATAAAGTAAATAATAAGAGTAAGAATAAATGCGGAAAAAAGTATGGCTGGTTTTAACATTAGGGCCTGTCTACAGATTGATTAGTGTTTATAGTTCGTGCCATCCACGGTGACGCGTAGATAGTCAAATCTAACCTTTAATATCATGACAATGCGAGCAAGGCACGCGTCTTCTTGAATGACACGATTTATATTACGAGTACATGCATATCTCATCACATTCATTTTAAATATCTCGTGGAAGGATCGAGTCACAAACGAGAAGGTACTTAGCATCGCACGTTTACCCAGTATCACAGCAGCCTTGAAACAGAGACGCTTACGGTGGTTGGGGCACGTGCACAGGATGGAGCCCTCTCGTTTGCCACGAAAGACTCTCCTGAGCGAAATAGCGCACGCGAAACGACCGGTTGGGCGAGCAATGCTTCCTTTTAAGGATATCGCAAAGTGAGATATGTTGTCCTTCCCGATCTATCCCACCGACTGGGGAAGGGAGGCTGAAGACCGCGAGCACTGGAGGAAGACCCTGGGAGATGGAGTAGTTGCACACGATGAAGCATGGCTTAAACTCCTTCACACTAGGCGAGAACTGCGGTCAGGTGTCAGGGGCCATAATTTGATTCAAAAGTGATTGAAGATTAATTCATTACTCTAATTAATTGCTAAAAATTGTTAAAGCAAACAATCAAAGGCAGATATTAGGTAGGCTATTAAAAAACTCATTAACAAATATCAAAATCTCCTCAGATATTAAAACTACGTACGGCCCGATTCGAAGAATGTGATACGATAACGATAAGTTCTGGTTTGGATAAGTTCTCATTTAGATATCGTCGACAGACGCAGCTCGATTCAGGCAACCGATGTCACTTTGACGTTAGAAATATCGTAGATAGATCTTATTGGGATCACAGCGGAATCAAAATAAACGTCAATTTTGACATTTCGCTTAGTTATCGATCTTTTAAAGCTCTTTCCAAGATCTTAAACGTGTCTTAATCATTCTTCGAATTGGGCCGTAATTTAAATAATAAGCCATACAAAACTGAAAGAGAAATCAGCATTCATGGAGTTGTGACGTCACAGGACCCGCTTTGTGGGTTCGTCAAGATTTGAGCAAGTTCCGACGCTCGCCTCTTTTCTGCTTGAACAGGTGAGTTTACTTGAGGGACAGTACTTGTACAAGTGAAGTCCTTGCTAACTTTACGCAGCAAACTGTATAATAAACTGTCGCCCGCTGTATTTCCATCTACCATGAATTGCGTTCGCGCGCGCGAGTCCATACTTGAAGTCGCGTAAGATGATGAGAAGAAGCAGATCAGATCGACATTCAAACCTTCAAGAAAAGAGCGTACGGCCATATTTAACGCCGAGACTTGCTATTCGTCTAGTGTTGCAGATGTCCATGGGCGACGGTGATTGTCTATCACCAGGCGATTCATATACTCGTTTGCCTCCTAGATCACAAAAAATGAATCGGCGGAAATCACATAATAACCTAACAATATATTTGACGTTTTACACTTAAGAGAAAAATCATACGATCCTTGGTACTGCTGATAGTGACATTAGTGATTAATGCTCGTCGAAGCTACAGATTGTATATAATAATCAAATCTATCTGCGACCCATAAAAAATAACACTTATAGTAACTGTGTTTACAAATAGTGGCAGCCTTTTTCTGAGAAACAGTATATTCCTACAAAGTTGGCCTGTTTTTTTTTTTTAATTAAATACGACTTTTCGTTTGATTTCTAATTACCTCTTACCCATTATTAAATGCCGTATTTGACTGACAGACTAATAACCTGCACGCTACTAGCTCGTGCGAGTAACTCTCTCGATTCGCAAACTCCAAACGCAGCATGGCGCGTTAAGGCAGGGGCGCGTTTAACCCCCTCCTGAGGGGCGTCGACAGGGGACACACCCCTGCGGCTCGCCGTGTAGTGAGAGTGCTTTTGGAATAGGAAGGAGTATTTGGGGAAGTATTTTATTGTTAGTTCTATTTGGTTTATTGCTGCAAAATGAGAAGTGTTTTTTTATTGTTACTTAATAAAATTTTGAAAATGAATTGCATTGTGGTGGTTGCTTATCTGTAAACTGTAAAAAGTGTTAGCGTTTGAAAAATGTGTGACTTTTTCTGTATACATAGATTAGGTGAAATATTAATGTTTTACTGTAAATGAAATTATGTTTAATTACTAACGCTACATTAAATTTATTTGTTTTTTATTCAAATCTACTCGTATAATCCACCAAATTTTTAGTACAATTTTTATATAGTCATAAAGATACTTACTCAGGTATGGTTTAAGTAAACAAATATTTTTTTAATAATCAGTTATATTCTTCTTTGTCTAAGTGTACCTCAAATTATCTAGTTAACGGCCACCTAGCTTATGCGGTTATGACCCTGCCTACGAAGCAGGAGGTGCCAGCTTCAAATCTTGGTAAGGGTTTTTATGTATGTGTTTATCACAGATATTTTATTCTGGAATTATGGATGTTTTCTAGTGTGTAAGCATTTATCTATGTCTATTAAATAAGTACATCGTTTCTATGTCTACCCACAAAACAAACCCTGTAGAGTATACTGTGGGACTGGGTCGTTTTGTGTAAAATGATCCCATAACATTTATTTATTTATTTATACCTATACATCGTACCGCAAATAAATTGCCTAGTACATAGTTGTTAGTAGGTAAAATGACAAATATTTGTATAAAATGTTCCTCATTAAATGGTAAAATTTATGTAATTTCTATCGGTCCTTAAAGGAGAAAAAAAGTGTCCCAAACTTTTTATATCCATTCCATTACCATTTTTCATAGACTTTGCAAATTGTAACGGAATGGAATGAATAAACGACAATGTATGGAAATTTCGGGTCAATTTTCTTTTCCCCCTAAAATCGAAATAACTCGTGATTCTGAGTAGACATAATATACAAGGTCCCAAAAAAAAGTGTACAACTTTAATTAAAATGACGTACCCAACACAAACTCCACCCACACCACACCGCGAGCCCTCCTTGCCTCCCCGCAGTTCTTTCTCTTATTGCCAGCTTTTTTCGTCCGCCATTTTTCCGACGCAGGCGCCGAACACCGAAGAACATCGATCTAGCTTCGGTAAATAGGGGCTTGCGGTAGGTTATTTTGAAGGGTGGGTTTGCCGATGTGATTTTTAGATTGATGGCATATTTGTGTTATTGGACTTCTTTTCTTCTTCCAAGCGTTGTCCCGTCATATTGCCACGGCTCATTGGCGCCTGGGGTCCGCTTGACAACTAATCCCAAGATTTGGCGTAGGCACTAGTTTTTACGAAAGCGACTGCCATATGACCTTCCAACCCAGAGGGTAAACTAGGCTTTGTTGGGATTAGTCCGGTCTCACGATGTTTTCCTTCACCGAAAAGCGACTGGTAAATATTGAATGATATTTCGTACATAAATTCCGAAAAACTCATTGGTACAAGCCGAGGTTTCAACCCGCGACCTCCAGATTGCAAGTCGCACGCTCTTACCGCTAGGCCACCAGCGCTTCTATATATATATACATATAATTATTCGGGTTATTGGACATGTTTTGCTATTTAATTTAAAGTTTGTTCGTGAAAACACAGACGTCCTGTTATCTACGTTGGAGTAGGTATTTAAGTATTAAAATAAAAATAAATATTATAGAACCGTTTTACACAGATTGACCTAGTAGTTTCACAGTAAGTTCAACAAGGTTTAGTGTTGTGGGTGGATACTAGATGACGCTTTACTTTAATACAAAATGTAACAAAAATAGTGGGGATCTGTTTAAAGGCATATAAGGGGTGTACAGGTTTTTAAACGGCAACGCGCATGTAACTCCTCTGGGAGTTGCAGGCGTCCATAGGCTACGGAGACTGCTTACCATCAGGCGGGTCGTATGCTTGTTTGCCACCGACGTGGTATATAACAAAAAAAAACAGTAATCGTTTTTTGACTAGGAAAAAGTAGATTAAAAAAAATTTGACGTGAACAATATTTGACCTTTGTATGCAGGGTTGGCCGAACTGGACGCCGTCCCATAGAAAAAAAGTTTCGTAGAAAAAAAAATTCTTCTACTTTTTTCTATACATAAGATGAAGCCGAATATGACCTAAAACGAATCTCTACTATTTTTGTTACAACCTGTATGTATATAAATATTTAGAAAACATCCATAAATCGGGATCAAATACCCCTGATAACACACACAAATAGATGTCCTTACCAGGATTTGAATCCGGGACCCCATGTTCCCAAGGGTCACTACCGAGTACCTAGGAGGCCGTCAACTAACGCCGTATTATAACGAAGAGAATTTGAAATAGAGGTGTATTGTTAAAGAAAATTTTGTAGCCACAGTAATTGTTGTAACTTTTCATAGGGACTACAGGGAGTAGACCTCCAATGCTTAGGGTATCCGCTAGATGGCGATGTTGCAATTCTTGCTTTGACCATATATTCAGTCTGATGAGTTTACGGGAAGCTCGGCCGAATTGCACCTTTCCATATATTCCCTTAAATTTGTATTTTTTTTACTATGATATTTAAATAATAATAAATAAATATTATAGGACATTATTACACAAACTGACTAAGTCCCACAGTAAGCTCAATAAGGCTTGTGTTGTGGGTACTTAGACAACGATATATATAATATATAAATACATAAAAAACACCCATGACTCAGGAACAAATATTCATGCTCATCACACAAATAAATGCCCTTACCAGGATTTGAACCCGGGACCATCAGCTTCATAGGCAGGGTCACTACCCACTAGGCCAGACCGGTCGTCATATTTGAAGCTACATAAACTAATAACAGGACTATAGGTAGATATATCTTATCCTATTGTTAGTACCAAGTTTCAGATAATTCTAGCTAGTTGGTTTAAGATGAAAGCATAACTACGTTTGTATGGAGAACCGAGCTTGCTGGGGACCCTTAAACACAAGTGAGGTGGGATTTTTGACTAAAAAGAGTTGACAACGCGCAGGTGACAACTCTGGAGTTAATGACATGCGTTTATAGACTAGGGAACCGTCTATGTATGTATGCTTGTTTGCCACCGGTGTGGTATAAAACAGAGGAAAATAAATATACACTCTTTGTTTGTTTAACTTGTGTTTAGGTATCATTTTTATTGTTTTAATTAAATAAATACCTATGCATTAATTTAAAAAAACTGAGCTAATAATATTATAAGGAGGGACTGGCGGGACCTTGCTCAGCACAGGGAGGATTGGAAAGCTAGAGGGGAGGCCTTTGCCCAGCAGTGGGACACACAAATAGGCTAATAAAAAAAATAAAAAAAATTATAAGGTACCTTTTGTGCCTACATAAGGTATGGTGTACATACTAGTTAAAGAAGTTGCAAGTTTTTATTTATAAGTACTCGTAATAATTAAACGAACGAATTTACAACTTTCTCTTATTCATTTTAATTCTCTTAAATATATAAAATGCAAGCTAACTTAATTTTTATTCCTACTCATCAGTCGACCAATGGGCGTGCAGTGATGGCGGCCGGAAGCCGTCGGCGTCACTTCCGGGAGGGCCGGTTACGTTCAAACATGGAACTAAAATCTACAATGAAACGGAAAAAACTAAAAAAAGGCTGCTGTAGCCTGAGCACAGCCAGGAATATTTCTGAAAAATATCCCTTAATTCTATCACTTTCGGAGGTCACGTTGAAAACATTATTAGCCGAACTCATAAAAATAACAACTCATAAATGTTATTAGTAATTCAAAAAAGACTGACTTGCACCTAGCCGACCCATTATATCTACTTACTAATTTATTGAAGTTGTGAACTTAAAGAACATTCTCAAAATGTCCGAGATTTTCTAGAAACTTTCTTGAGAAAATTCTCTTGCAAGTTTCTACTTAGAAAGTTCCTGTCCAGAGAAGGGATTATTGCTCAATATCCTTAACTGCTGACTACTGTTTCATTCCATCATCGTGTCATTCACGACGACTCCTTGACTCTTATTGTCATGATATTAAAGGTTAGATTTGACAAATCTGCGCGTCATCGTGGATGACACGAACTATATATTACATCACTCATTAGCCGTATATTTCAAGTGACATAGAAATCGAAACTTACTGTAAAATAGTTTGGCAATTAATAAGCAGATAAACTTTTTCAAAATTCTCTTTAACACATGTTAGGTTAAATTTTTATATACAACATACCTACTACCTTTTTACAAGATTCTATTTAACTTGCTCTGTTAGTATGTATGGGACAAATCTTGCAAGTTAAATTTGACCCACTTCCCGGTTTCCGATGAAGCTGAAAATTTGCATAAATATGTAAGTTGGGTGACAATGCAATATTATGGTACCATAAAGCTGATCTGATGATGGACACCGGAGGTAGCCATAGGAACTCTGTGATAAAACAACGCAACCTAATTGTGTTTGGGGTTTTTAGAATTGTCTCGTTTCTAAAATTAGTTGCCTGTGGAAAAAAGTACATTCAACGATAAAAGCTTGTATCAATAATACATTTTTTGCCAAAAACTTATACTTAAACTTTATATCTGTGTATTTTGGTCGGAAATTGCAATTTTCAGCGAGCATGGGAATTTTGAGCACAATTTGATCAATTTCATGGCTACATTTATGAGCTTGATCACCGAAGATAACGAGCTGTCAAAAAATGTTCATTTCGGATATTACAGTCTAGGGGTCGTGTGTTCAAATCCAAACTGGTATTACCTGCAATTGGGTTGCTTCCTATAACCTACAGCGGTCATAAAATCAAAATTATGAATATATATATATATATATATATATATATATATATATATATATATATATAGTCCTCCATGTCGTATCCGACAACGGCGACCTTTACAATTTACTCTAATGAGCACGTATATGGCTCGCGAAACCGAACTTGGTCTTAAATGCCCGGTCGCACTGTGCACAATAAAGCTGCCCTTGGTCGTTATATGTGTATGCGTAGGACGGCTTAGATCGAGACTTCCGTTGAAGGCGCTTTTGGTCCAGGTGTTCAAGTCGAGCTTCTTCGAAAGTAGCTACACCTTCTCTTACCATATTGCGCCATTCTGATCTCTGAACCACAAGCTCCTCCCAACGCTCTAATGGAATGTCGCAAGCTTTGAGATGCCGCTTCAGAACGTCTTTATATCGCAGAAACTGTCCCCCGTGGCTACGCTTCCCATCCTTCAGTTCCGAATAGAAAACAGACTCTACAGTCATCCATCCGACAGACGTGACCACTCCATATTAGTTGGCTTTTCATTAAAATGGCCTCCATACCGGACATATTGGCCCGACGTAATACCTCCGTGTTAGTCACACGATCTTGCCACTTAATTCTAAGTAGGAAAGTGTCAAGCTTTTTGATATCTCCCTTGTACAGGCACCAAGACTCTGAAGCGTACGTAAGTATTGGAAGCACCATGGCCTTATACACAGAAAGCTTGTGTAAATACACTGAAAACCAAGTTTTTGCGCTAACGACGATTCATGACTTCACAGAATGCGTTTTTTTAACGTATTTTATGCGTTTTTATATGCGTTTTTAACGATTCGATGTTTCGTAAAGAGTGCTTTGACATGGCTTTACTTAATATGAGTACGCGCTAATGTAGCATAGTAGATTATTAACCAAGGGATAAAAAGCACCCATTGGCCCCGGGTACGTCCTTGAACTACGTGCAAAAGAGATGTATGGGCATTCTGAATGTCATCTCTCTTTGTGTGGTAGGGCACAGCACAGCGGATGTCATTCCAGATCTAGAGCAGAGCCCAACTGGGGAAGCACCTCCACCTTACAGAAAACCGCAGCCAAATAACACTAGACCCTACTCAAGGGTTGTGGTCCTGCCGGTGAATAAAGTTGCCGGAGCTCAACAAGGGTGCGGAGTGTTAGGGTCGGTAACGCGCATGTAACTCCTCTGGAGTTGCAGGCGTACATTGGCTACGGAGACTGCTTACCATCAGGCGGGCTGTATGCTTGTTTGCCACCGACGTAGTATAAAAAATAATCCTGTCGAAGTAGTTTAGCGCTCGAACGCAGTGAGAACGCCAATAGTCCGAAGCTGAAATGGTTGCTTTCACCCGAGTTAAACACTCTACTTTTCATTTCGAATACAAGGTAAGTAAAATATTGTGAAACAAATGTGAATTTAAAAAAAAACACAAAAAAAGTTAGGTAATTTCACTAATACTGATACGAAATAGTTGCTTCTATCTACTAATTACTTTATGGCTCCAGAAACGGGACGTCCCGCGTATTGCGGGACGGTTGGTTACCTTAATTAGAATACTCTAATATACTATGGCATAATTTACTCTGGCTACCTACCTATGCTCTGGCAATTTAGTAGTAGTAGTAAACACTTTATTGCACAAAACAAGTACCTACATAACATAGAAAGAATATAGTGAATGTGTACAAAGGTGAACTTACTTATTTACTCTGGCTAGGTAGGTAGGTACCTATGCTATGGCACAATTTACTCTAGCTACCTACTTATGCTATGGCACAATTTACTCTGGCTACCTACCTATGCTCTGGCAATTTGCTCTGGCTACCTATCTATGCTATGGCACAATTTACTCTGGCTATCTACCTATTCTCTGGCAATTAACTCTGGCTACCTACCTATGCTATGGCATAATTTACTCTGGCTCCCCTACCTATGCTCTGGCAATCCCTAGTCAATAGAAAAAGGTGCGAAATTTTAATTATCTATGGGAAGACAACCTTACTACTGACAGAAATGACTCACCAAACTAAATTAATAGCGAATATTACGCGAAACTTGGCGTAGGGGGCGCCACTACCACAATCCATCACAATCTGAGGGTCTACCGCGAAATAAGAAAATCAAAATTTCGTTATCTCTATCACGCTTGCATATTCGAGCGATGAAGAGGTAGATAACTAAATTTCGATTTTCACGTTTCCCGGTAGTTCCTTCGTAAACAAATCGTCTTGATGCAACAATGTCATATTTTATTATCTGCGAAAACTTGTCAAAAAACAGTTTAAGGCACAGTATGTATAAGTTACTCTAAGGTTTAGGAAAGGTGCTAGTGCTTCACTCTGGCGGCAGAACATTGCAGTAATACTCCCTATTTAGTGATTTTAACCTCGTTGTGCCACAAAATCGCATCGTTTTCTCGTACGATAATTATCCATTAACCAATAATGTCGTTGCTAAGGTAACGAATTTTCGCAAATAACTCCAGACATGCGCTAATATGCTTATTTTCCCGTTGAAAACCAAGCCCTATCATGTGTGACATGTCATCTTGAGCCTTATCGGAATGCACGAGAGTTGATATTAGGGTGTAGCTGCGAGCTTCAGTTAAGGCTTTTAGCGGCCATATGGTTAATCATGGTAATGTATGATATTAAGTGCACGGTACAAACAGAAACACTCTTAACTGTCCATTGGTGGACCTTATGCCTTTTGTAATAAGGTGCATCGATGGATAGTTAACAGTGTGGGCGATGGGCTTAATGTTGTTAATAAATACATAAGGTTGGAACTTAATTAGGCCCATCTGGTAGACTAGAGGTTTATCAAGTTAGTCTAATGATATTAGGTCCACCCTTTGAGCTTCACTCAATTTGCTGTTTTTATTAGGACGTCATTTTGATTAAACTAAAACGTAGGGTACCTATACTCTGTATCTTTAGGTATTTAAATAAAAGTAAGCGATATATACATTCACGGGTAGTTATAATATTTATTTGTTAAGCAACCAAATACAAAACCGCCTGGATCTGTCTCTGAACGACCTGACTCTAACTTACATTCCCTCAACTGGCTTAAGGCGCTATTAGCTTGAGGGTAGATTTTGTTAACTTTTATTGAAATACCTAAAGATACAGAGTTACAGTGGTCAGAAAACCACGGCTCGCGAGCCGCATGCGACTCTTTGGACATACAATTGTGGCTCTTCCTATAACCCAAATAATTAACCCGCTGAGTTCTTAGACCATTTACCAATATTTGTAGCTCTGCGTTCCAAAAACTGGCGATGTCTACTGTGGATGGCTTTTCTTCTTAAAAGTTTGCCGATCCCTGACCTAGTAGCTTATTAGCACAGAATAAATAATAGTACTAACGCACAGAAATGACACTTCCTACAAAACCAAAGTTTGACAGCGATAGAGGGACGAATCATGCTGTTCCTTTCTAATGTATGGCACTTTCCCTTTCGGCTGTTTAGGGTTGTTAAGTCATTATCTTATCTGTGGTTATAGTTAAAACTAGTTTGGTTGACGACCGGTTTGGCTTAGTGGGTAGTGACCCTGCCTACGAAGCTGATGGCTTATAGTTATTTGTTTTTTGTTGCTGTTTATCCCCTAGGTGATATTGGAACCTGAGTCTTAACTGTTTGACCCTGAAAGATCCCACAATTGTACTATGGGTAAAAAAGTGGAATGGAAGGGTTTCAAAGCATGAGAGTCAAACAAATATTGCTACTGAGTGAACACATAACATTTTTCACCGCGCCAACGCGAAGAAAATACTAACTATGAAACATTACAATTCTAATCTAAATGAACCAATACTTAAGTTAACAACTGAAAATTTGCACCTGATTACTTTGCACCACATGTGGATAAAATGCAACTTTCTCATTCATTTTTGAACAATCAAGGGGGCCCTTACCAGTTGGTGTGGTGAAAATAACTATTTCACCATACCTGCTAGTAAAGGATCTCTTAGTTGTTCAAAAAGTGATGAGGTCGCCTGTCACTTAGCTAGAAAACCCTGTATAAAACCCTATTATTAACACATAAGTAAACAACTAAAAAGAACACACTTCAAAAGATCTCATCTTACACTATTTTCAGAAATGACAAAAACCTTTGAACCTTTACGAAATAAGTTCTGAAGAACTTTGAGGAAAAGATCAATCGGGCGGGACTGAGGTAATGATGCGTGAGTAATTTTGCAAGGGGATACAAAGGTTAACTGAAAGAAATCCCTTGTAGCTTAGGATGGTCAATAGTATCAAGGCCAATTTTTAATTTGTTGTCGATTTTTTTTTTTCTTTGGACTTCGATACATTTTAGTGAATAGGGAATATTACTGCAATGTTCTGCCACCAGAGAGCAGCACTGTCACATATTCTAAACCATAGTGTGACTTATAATTATTCTATATTTAATTATATTTCATGTAATATTAAGCCATTTTGGTGTGAATTAAATAGTTTTAGTGTTAATTTTAATGTATACATAATAAGTGAAGTGCTTTAGTGACGTTTACAAGTGTCTTGTAATATCTTAAATTTGTAGCCGTTGTAGGTTATAAATTTAAATTTGTGTTCGTCTCGGTATATTTTCTATGTTTTTATCGCTATTTATTACCAATTTTGTTTGTATTACAGCGTAGTAAATCATTGTACAGAGTCAGAACACAGTGTAGGCATAGTGAAACGTCACTATTTCATGTAAGTACGCTCGTAATATCGCTTAGCTTGAGTAAGCAATTCCCTGGTTTGTTTTGGGTCTATCCTACTATAAAATATATTTATAATGCTAACTCGCAGAGCAGCTGCAGCGGTTCGCCAGCAGGAGGCTGACAAACTCCAAATTACCTTGCTGGAATTAAAAAAATCCAAGGAATTGTGTGCTCAATTGCTTAGTGAAAGAGAGGATAGTGAAAAGGAACTATTATTATCACTTGATAGTATAGAGAAGTTAAAGAAGGAACTATGTTCTTTAGAAAATGTTTACAATGATGTAAATTCAGAGCGGGCCCGGCTCCAGGAGACTGTTGACAAGTTTACTGAGTGTAGTGCAGCATATGAACAGGCCTTGACAGACATCAACTCATTAGAGAGAGCACTGCACGACGCCCACGAGCAAATCTACGAGCTACAGGAGGCCCAAAATATTGCTGCAGCGGCACACACTCAAAACTTATTCGAGGAACTGGTCCGGCCCGACTCACAGTTGGTTGCCGCTCCAATTGAAAACCCTGTTGTTAGTATAGATTTAATCAATGAATCCACCACACCAAGACTAGTAAATTGCAGCGGAAACAAACTCAAAAAATATATTAAATTAAATAGAATGATTAAAAAAAACCAGAGGTTATCAAAAATGAATAAATTGTTTTTTAAGAAATTGAGATTTTGTAAAATTAATGTTAATTTAGTGGATAAGTTAGACTTGTATTCTGTTCAATTAGAACATAGTAAACTACAGTATGAAACTGACACACAGATTTTAAAATCAAAAGTTCAGAGTTTGGAGGATTCTATACAATCCCTAGAAACAATAAATGAGAGTTCGAAAAAGGTGATTAATGAATATTCTTTAGCCATGGATGATTTAATATCCCAGATTAAGCACAATTCAGAGCGGTTTGAGTCGCTGACCAATGCCCAGTCATGTGCATGTAAGCAAGCGACTGGACATTTGTTGACCAGTGTACTCGATCCAAGCCTGTGTGACAGTTTACCACAACAGCAAATAAATGATAATAGCTCCTTCCACACTCCACAACAAAGCACACCTAAACCTAATATTATTATGTATTGTGATGAAATTGGGAGCAATATGAGCTCATTTTTAAACTATTACCTAAAGGGACTTAGTACAATCAGCAATTGTCTGCCTCACAGTAGCTTTGAAAATATCTTAAAACAAATTTTAAATGACAGTAATATTAATTCTAAGACAACACTGCTAATTCTTATGGGTAATAGGGGAAATGTGAACAAAAATAATTTACTTAAATACTTTGAACAGTTAAATTCACTTGCAGTGCATGAAATTATTATTTTCACATTCCCCTATTGTGAGCAAATGTCAGAGGCAGAAAATAACATTAGACATAAGTTGAATATATCTCTATATAATCTTTGTACATATAGTAGTAAGTTTATCATAATTGACACTAACAAATTTGTTAGTAAATACCATATGCCTATGGTGTTTTTGACTAAAGGTAAGTGTTACCTTTCAAATTATTACAAGAGACAAATAGCTTTATCGCTATCCTATTTACTTGACATTTCTGCCAAGAATTTGGCAGACAACTCTGCTCCTATTGAGCAGCCCAGTATGAGCTTGGAATTGGTTCCAGTCATAACCAATGATTTAAACTAGCTGTTAAGACAAAAGATTCTGTCTCTGGCAATTTAGTTTTAAATAAATATAATGAAAAATACTGTAAACATGGAAAGTATATCCACCTGGTGCATCAAAACATTCAATGTATTAGAGGAAAAGATTTACAGATTGAACTTTTTATGAACGATTATTATGTTGATATTTTATGTATTACTGAACATTGGTTAACAAATAATGAATTAATGCCTCAATTTAATAATCATCAGGTGGGAAGTTCGTTCACCAGAATTAGTTCCATACATGGTGGGTCGTTAATTATATTAAATAGTCAGTTAAAATTTAAGGAACGTAAGGATATTGTATCCATGTCTGTTGAACGGACTATAGAACTAAGTGCAGTAGAATTGGAGCAATTTATTGTTGTCTGTGTGTATAGGCCGCCATTAAGTAATTTTGAAATATTTGAAAGTGTAATGGATTCTGTGCTACTTAAAATATCATCTTCTAGTAAGAAATTATTTATATGCGGCGACTTTAATGTAAATATTCTGGAAAATTCAACAATGTCTTGTAGATTGTTGAATCTATTCAAATCTGGTAATCTCAACCACATGTTTATGGAGCCTACTAGAGTGACTGCTACTAGTGCAACCTGTATAGATAATATTTTCACTGATATTGTTCCTATTACTAAAAAAGTTATCAGTAATTTAGAATCAGACCACTTAGGTCAATTAATGGTATTTGAGACATTAAGGAAAAATACTTTGAGAAAACAAATAACTTTTGTACCAGTAACCTCGGACCGCGTAGAAAGAATGAAGCAAAGTCTAGTTCAGGCGCTACCCTTTTTGTCTTCCGATATGGGTCCAAATAGTATGTATAATTCATTCTTTCACACTTTTATGGATCATTATAATGCGATATTTACTTCAAAATCGGTCGTAGTTAGTGGTGCATCAGTTTTTAGTGAGTGGGCTACTGCGGACTTACATCAACGAAGACGTGCACTGTATGCCTTGTATGAGGAACGGCGGTTTAACACGAGTGATGAATTTAAAGAACATGTCAAGCAATATTCGAAAAAGTTTAAAATAGATTGTCATATAGCTAAGCGAAATTATCTAAGTCAAAGAATAAAAAATAGTCCCAACATTATTAAAGCAACCTGGAAAGTAATCAATGTGGAGACTGGTCGCTCGAAACACAGAGTGAATGATTTTAAACTAAATATTGATAACAAAATTATAGATTCCAATTTAGAAGTAGCTACAGAATTTGAAAATTTTTTCACTGACGTACCAGTTTTCACAACTAAGGATTTAAATTCATCACCCTCATCCGCTGTTACTCTATTAAAAGATAACGCTCCAGAGTGTTGTGGAGATTTTCATTTTGAACGTGTTTGTACCTCCGATGTAGTAAAGGCGTTTAATTCGGTTAATGTCAAAAAAACGAATGACCTCTGGGGAGTCTCTGTCCATGCTGTCAAATCCTTAGTAGAAATTATAGCGCCTGACTTAGTAATTATATTTAACAACAGTGTTGATTGCGGCGAGTTTCCTGATTTAATGAAACATAGTAAAATAACTCCTTTATTTAAATCGGGTAGCAACTCTGACCCCACTAACTTTAGACCGATATCTGTGCTACCAACGTTCAGTAAGATTTTTGAAAAATTAATTCTTTCTCAATTAGTACGACATTTTAACGTCAATAATTTAATGCATAATAAGCAGTTTGGTTTTACACGGGGTCGCTCGACAACCGATGCTGGTGTTGAGCTAATTAAGCATATCTTCGATGCCTGGGAGGAGTCACGAGATGCTATAGGTATCTTCTGTGATTTGTCTAAGGCCTTCGACTGCGTTTGTCATGAAACATTAATCAGGAAACTACACTATTATGGAGTTAGAGGAGCGGCACTGGATTTACTTAAGTCCTACTTAAATGGTAGAATACAAAGGGTCGATGTGAATGGACAGCGATCACCGGGGTCATTGGTCTCTATGGGTGTACCACAGGGGTCAATATTGGGACCTTTCCTGTTCCTTATCTACATAAATGACTTGCCATTCCTTGTAAAGACCCACCATGATATAGTATTGTTTGCAGACGACACTTCACTTATTTTCAAAGTCAAACGACAGCAACAAGCTTACAATGATGTAAACGATGCTATTTCAAAAGTAGTAAATTGGTTCAATGTTAATAATTTATTGTTAAATGAGAATAAGACTAAATGTATTAAGTTTGTCACTAGTAATGTAAGGCATGTAAAAACAAGTGTCATTGTGAAGGATGAGGAATTGGAATTAGTTGATAGTACAGTTTTTCTTGGTATAACTTTAGATTCTAAACTCCAGTGGGGTCCCCATATTGCTACTCTTTCGAATAGACTGAGTTCTGCAGCTTTTGCAGTAAGCAAAATCCGTCAGTTAACTGATGTCAAAACAGCTCGATTAGTATATTTTAGTTACTTCCATAGCATTATGTCATATGGTATTTTACTGTGGGGTGGTGCTTCAGATATAAATACCATTTTTGTTCTGCAGAAGAGGGCTATTCGAGCAATATATAAAATGAACCATAGAGACTCACTGAGAGATAAATTTAAGGAAATTGACATCATGACAGTGCACTGTCAATACATTTATGAGAATATTCTGTATGTGCATAAAAATATTGCCGACTTTAAGAAAAATTGTGACATTCATAATATTAATACTAGAAATAAACATAAGTTCGCCGTGCCCTTCACTCGGCTCCATAAAATTAAAAAATCATTCATGGGTAATTGTGTGAGATTTTATAATAAACTTCCAAACCATATTACTGAGTTACCAATTAATAAATTTAAGAATCATGTAAAGCGTAAACTTATTTCTAAAGCTTATTATACCACACAAGACTACATGAATGATAAAACAACGTGGGATTAATTGTGATTCGAAATGATTAATTATTTATTATATTTGAATAATGATGATGAAATGGATATTCCAATGCATGTATTTCCTTTGTTGTTTTTATTATATTTGTTTGACATTTAGAATTTATTCTAGAAACAATCTAGACTAGTATTTTTTATACATTTTTTTTTTGCATGACTATATTTTGTGAAAGTTTTAGTATTAAATTTGATCTATGAATTATATTCATTAGTATTATATATGGAATAATATTTACAACATCAATAAATTGCTCTGATAATTAGATTAAGATAATTATATGTAATACTGTCTTACTATTCATAAGTGCTTGTTGCTAGGCCTACATGAATAAAGTATATTTGAATTGAATTGAAATATACATACTACGCCTTAAACAGGTTTTTGAGAAGTTTTCACTATGATGCATCAAGGCGGTTTGTTTACAGAGGCCTACCGCGAAACGTGCAAATCGATCGTTATCTGCCTCTTTATCGCTCGACTATGCAAGAGTGATAGAGAGACAGATAATGAAACTCTGAATTTCTTGTTCCACGGCAGGCCCTCAGTATATGCTAGAGGCGCCTACGCAGAGTTTTGCGTAATCGTATCTCCATACTCGAAGATAATGTCCGCTATTCTGTACAACTTCAACTTCTTCAACTTCAACATTTATTCAGCAAATAGGCCGCAAGGGCACTTTTACACGTCAACATGGAATTTACATACAAATAAAAACAAACATATCAACATTTAAGTATAAAATACAATTACAAAAAAAAACTAAAATAATAATATAAAAAAAACAAAAATACAAAAAAAAAATCTAAAACTATTTAGAGGTGTAGATATCTCTAAATGTCAGAACTAAATGACTTTTATCAAATTATCCTTAGAGATGTATAGTCTCTAAGAGTCAAAATTCCGTATAATTAAAACATTCATTAGGATAAAAGAAACATACGAGAACCAAATGAGGTGTCTCACTGTAATTATACTCAAAAATTAAGTTAGCTTAAACAGACCAGTCTCCACAAACAGCACCCGTTCACGAGTATGACGGGCATCTCAGTATCTCATATAACATATGTACGTTTTTTTTTTGTCTCAAATTGGGATTTCGTATTAATTTATTCCATCCAAAATGAGGAACTCTTAAGAGGGAAGAATAGCTTTGCGATCCTAGCGAAATAACGGTAATTTTTCTATTAAATTCAATTTCGGGAGAAAACATTTTCCATTTTGATTTTGATGTCGATCGCTGCAGCATAATATATTCAAGGCTTTTAAAAAAAATTGTTTCAAAATTTTGAAAAAAAGGAAAACCTAATAACCTAGTTTTTCAATGTTTTTCTAGTTATTATTTTACTGTTCTGCCGCCATGCATCAGTGACAATTGCAGCTTTCTAGCAGTACAACGACTAAGGAGCAAAGCCGTGGACAGACAGACAGACGGACATAGCGAAACTATAAGGGCTTCTAGTTGACGGAACCCTAAAAAGGTAGGTAATAAGCCTTACACGTGTTTCCTATTTTAGCCCATTTTTCCTCGATTTGACCTTTAATTTCCTCCAAATGTCACATTAAGGAGCCCTATAACTCAAACTGTCGTCAACGAAATTCTTCGCCAATTTATTCCCCTAAACATTGCGAATACATAAACACAGTTTAAAAATAACACAGTTGTTTAACTGCATTGTAACGTTCAAAAAACCCAGGACACGGAAAATGTATAAATTAAATAGCAAATTGTATATCAAAGCATAGAGAAATAAGTAAGCTAAGAGTGCTTTCCTGCATTAGTGTTTTATTATTATTATTTATTTTCCTCTCCTACCTGTAACTGCGGGCACCCAGATCAGACCATCAACCACATTATTCTGGAGTGCCCCCTTACTAGATACACAGGCCATGTAGATGATTTTAAGATCCTATCAGAAGAAGCAGTCGCGTACCTCGGAAGGGCGAAATTCTAATTATAAGTTTCTCTACCTATATGTAATCCAGTGACATACATATGCCAAACGATAAATAAATTATTATTTACTATTTGTAGCCTGTCGTGTCCCACTGCTTGGAAAAGGCCTCTATCCCTCCACTGTGTCTGGCCACTCTTTCAAGAAGGAGTCATGTACCCGTAACATGAGTCACTGACAGTGTCAAAACTGACAAATACGCTATCGAGAACGTAATTTACTTTTTATATATCTCGCTCGCACTTGTATGCGAGTATGAGCGAGATGCATGGAAAGTAAGTTACGTTCTCGATAGCGTTTATGTCATTGTCGAACTGGTGGTAGCCACACAGTTCATACCGCCATCGCTGGTGAGGTCTGCCATTTTTGGACTACCACTCTGTAGTGACTTACTTAATAATAATAAATTGTATGGGAATTTTGGAATAAAGTATTAATAATAAGATTTGCTTCAATCATAATACAAACAAGTTATCGCATAGCTTAAAACTTATTAAAAAATGGGTTTTTAAAGGTATCTTTGTATAAAATGAGCACTCTTTGTCTACTTATTGGTGACTGCTTACCATCAGGCGGGCCGTAACCTTGTTTGCCACCGACGTGGTATAAAAGAACTTATTTCTCTATTATCAAAGCTAAAGGAGAATATTTTGAAGATAATACAAATTTTATATATATAATTAGTATTATCTTCAAAATATTCTATATATATACAATAATAATAATATTAATATTTAATGAAGTTTTTGTAAAATACGCGTAAAAAAAATATTTCTAAGAATTCTTTGTCAAATAATTTTTGGGCTATCCTGTAAATGTGTATGTGGAGTTGCAGGCGTCCATAAGCTACGGTGACTGCTTACCATCAGGCAGGCCGTATATTTGTTTGCCGCCGACGTGGTATAAAATAATGCAAGACCTAAAACTGCCCAAAACTTTTTACTGTGTAGCCGCCCTAGCCTACGCATGACCTTTAGTACATAGGTCTGTGCGCCGCGCACTTAGGCCCGCCGCACATGGAGGAAAAAGAAACAAGCAAAATGTACTCAGGGAGGCAGTGTAGTGCGAAGCGGTTTGATACTGGAACCATGATGACCGCTTTTTTTTAAGGACACTTGTGCCATTTTTTCTCAAATTTGGGATTTTTTTATGTTATTTCTAGTCACGACTTGATTCTAATTTCAAATCACCTTAAAATTAGATCTAGATACGATATGGCTCGGATCTGTCAGTGTCAAAGGTGACATTTTTGATTGAATAAACGTCACTTATGACACTGACAGATCCGAGCCATATCGTATACAGATCTAATTTTTGACGTACCTATAAGAGAGAAATTAATGTTTCATAATTACATACATTTTTGCCTTCCATTCCCTTACCGTAATACAGATTCTTTGAAAACGGTATGAAAAAAAAAAAACTTGGGACACTTTTTTCTTATTACAATTTTTTTCAAACTCTAGTACTCTGTGTCTTTTCCATATTTCCGTACATTATTTAAATTTTGATTGGCGTTTTCTATCAATGACTGGCATCTTGGCTAGCCCCCCTCTGCTGAAGTGGGACATATGTCTTCCTGGCTGTGTCCCGGCATTTTTCCACGGGTCATGTTAGCCATGGGTTCCGCTTGGCAACGAATCTAACTTATATATTACTATAAAAATATATTAAAACGAATCACTCACGTAATTTATCGATTACCACTCAACGTTTATAGTTTAAACAAGATATAAAGCTGTTTATAAAACATTCAAGCATCAAACCCTCTCGTTCCGTCACTCAACCTTAATAAGGAGAACGTGCGGGGATCTTCGCTCGAATTTTCTTTTTCGGAGCCGCCCGCCTCCGTAGGCACCGCGCATTGAGATGTAAGGGGGAAAAGTAGGTATTTGGCAGCGAACGAAAAAAACATGGAAGACTAACGTCAAACAAAATATCAGCGAAAAAGTGGCCCCACTATTAAAACACGCAGTACTCATATCGGACTAATTGCAACTCGTCAAAATTTAGATCTTGTTTTCTTCGACGAAACTTCGTTTGACCATGATTAGTCAATTTAAACCACCCAAACTACGATTGGTGTACTATAAAATAAGGCGCTGTGATTGGCTGTAGCGTTGACACTTGCAAATACATGACAACGGAAACCAACCCTAAGTAGACGGTTTCATGCAATATGGAACGTTTTAAATCCAATATTTTTGTATGAAATTTTTTTAATTTTGTTTTGCAAATTTTGAAAAAAAAAGGAAAACCTATAAATTTAGTTTTTCATTGTGTCAATAATATACTATTGTAAAAAATCATGGAGAATGGAAAATATTTAGAAGGGGAGAAACGTTTTCTATTTTTGTATGGACGGTCAAGTGCTCTACTTCCCTCTTAAACTGTTTGTAGTCGTGTCCGACCGAAACATGTTTTTTTGCCGAAACCGAAACCGGAACCGAAGGTTCGGTTTGGGTTCTAGTTTCGGCCGAAACCGAAACCGAAACTTTTGTTTGGCCGTTACCCATGAAAAAGTAAATACCTATAATTCGCATAGGTGATACAAAATAAAACAAGTTTTGTAAAAAAAACGTAAAATAAAATGATTTAGATTTAGATCTATTTATTTCATAATATTAAATTACAATATAAATTATTTCAAGCTACTCTATATGAATTTATACTATGATCGTCAACTATTTATTATATACAATGTCAAGACAGAAAAATTCATCAAATATCAATAGCAAAATAAATTCATCACAATGTCAAATAAATATTGGGAAATAATTATACAATGTCAAATAAAATAATTACGGAAAAGATGTCAATATGGCTACTGATACCTAGTATCTCGTAATGATCGTCAAATTAAAGTACAAGGCATTTCAATATAAGAATAAAATAACAATTATCATATATTAAAATCAATTCATAATATTACATGTCATTTCCATATATTCTTTTACAGAATATAATGGATTCTCCAATAAAAAGGATCTTGAAATGTATTCTAAGTTTTAATTTTTAAAGGCGACAATCAACCAAATTCCAATAAGGCTTGTTCAATTTACTTGAGTGGACACTCATACACCTCTTTTAATAAAAAAATAAAAAAAGTCATTTATTGTCGCAAAAAATAAATAAATAGTACATACAGCAAGCAGCAGCAAACATGATTGACTAATCGTTTTGATTGAGCAACTTGATTCGACTAAACAATTAACCACCCTATAAGCATTAATTACAGCACAGTAGCAATAAGTATACAGCTTTTGAGAACTATGATAATATACCATATAGAACTATTGTCAATATATTATTATTTATATTGTATAGTATATTGTTGTATTAATCTGCTAATTTAAAAACAATTGACGTACAGCTCGCAACAAGCTCTTATTCTTCAATTCCCACATACATATTTGTTCCCCAACAGAACATTGCAAGTTAGCTGTGCAATCATGGTGCACGGCAAGTATTCACTGCTAAACTTTAAGTCAAACGCAAATATTTAAAAATTAGGAGAGCATCATAGAACTGAAGATTTTTCAAAAGCCCAGAAGTTAGTTCCATTTTAAAAATATCTTATCGGTTCGCGAAATTTCAGAAAGCAGTCGTTACCGTAGGGACGGTTTAAAATACCAGAAAAATATACAATACAAGGACCTATAGAATATAAGTCAAAGTCAAAATATTCTTTATTCAAATAGGCCTAGCCTAGCCATAAAATGGTGAAAAGAATTGTAGAGCAGCAATCGCGGCTGTACAGGATTTTACTAATAGTAGATTGTTAACCAAGGGATGAAAGGAACTCATTTCAATCGAGGTAGTTTGGCGCTCGAATAGTCCGAGGCTGAAATGAAGCTTTTCACCTAAGTTAAACACTCTATTTTTCATTTCGAACACGAGGAAAGTAAAGTGCAAATGTAAAAAAAAAACATGACTAATTATAAATTTTATAGTGTTTCTAGAGAGTACTTTCAATTAACAATCTAGGCAAAATTATCGTTGAGGAGTGGAAATTGTATAACAAATCCATTAAAAATAAAATTGAAATTGCTTATCGCAAAAAAAGGTAGTTTGAAACTAAAACGCTCTAGTGATAAAGAAAGTGATACGTTCCTACTACGCACACTTCATAGAACAACAATGACCCTATTTCAGATCATGAGAAGTTAAAAAGATTGATCTCGTTGTATTTTAATGGATGACAAAACGTACGAAAAATATGAATAAAGTAATTTAACAAGGCCCCAACATTGCTGTCATAGAACATGTACCCGATGAGGAGAAATCCATAAAAATAAAAACAGATAAATTCGGGAAGAAAGTTCTTGCTTGACAGCCAATTTATTCCAGTAGCCTGAAAAGTGCGTTCTATTTTGCAAAGGAACTAATTGGTCGCGAATTTACAGAAAATAATGAACCTAAAAACGATTAATAGTTCACCCATCCATCAGAAGTATACTGTCCCTGCTTTGTTTTGGCCTGATTTGGCAAGTGCCGGTCAGTCAGTGGAGCTAATGAATTCAAAAAGAGTGGTAAGTAGTGGGACATAATAAAGGTGAACTTAAGAAATGATAGGCGAGAAGCTAAAACATTAAGAATAATGTAAATGAATGTGATTTTCAAATTCTCGAAATACGTCAAAATAATTTATGCAGGAATTTATGCGGCGCATGCGAGTATATTTCGAAAAAATTACCAATTTATTTATATTCTATTCTCTCTTTTATATAGCGTTCCGTTTTATTACGTTTATGAAAATAAAACGTTTCTAGACCAAATAATTGATTTATATATACATTTTGAGTGTCCGATTAGTAAATTGAACAGTCTTTACCTAAAAAAATAGATATGAAAGTACAAGGTCATAAGTTTCGGCGCAACCGAAAGGTTCGCAGTTTTTGCGCCGAAACCGAACCTTCGGCCGAAACACGATTTTTAAGCCGAAACCTGCCGAAACCGAAACTTTGGCCGGACACTAGTTTGTAGTGACACTATCTCAAGGCCAAATATAACAAAATATCTAAATTATATCAGTTTTAACATTGCTCTGCTACACTTTACACGCCAGAAACCATTTCTTGTTAAAAGATCTCGTTGGCTCAAAGGAGTTGTCTCCAGCCCATAATTGTTAAAAAGGTCGTTTGATGCCAAGCCCCACACGTGATCAAGCAGCGATGGCACGCATATCTTAAGCTCCCTTTAAGGACCTTTGGGCACTTTGAGTGGACCGTTTTTCTGAAGATTATTCTGCTTTCTACCCTCTCGAATTTGACATAACATTTTGGCGTCAAATACAGTTTAGTCTTGATTAGCTTCTATACCTAAAAACTACTGCAGGTTACACAACTTTAAGCCCTCAACTGATTTTTCTGTAAGGTAGTGAAATTCTGTAAATGAGGTCATTAGATGCATGCCAACCGCAGGCTCCATTAAAGACTCCAGCTTGCAATATTCTTACTTACAAAGAAAAAACTAAATTTTAAGTGAAATAATTCTTAAATACGGTGACATTTCAAACAATCGTCTGCCATATTGTCATTCTTTGACAGGTTAGGCATCGAAGGCACAGAGCTATCTAGCATCCAGCCACGATTGAAAATTGTGTTAAATATTATAAACGGCTATTAAATTCATCAATATAAATTTTCTTTAACATAAACAATAAAAGTAAATTATAAACGTCAGTATTCTAAAAGTAAAACTCATTGAAGACACTAGGTTGCATGAATTAGTAACACAATTTTAGAAAAGGGAGTTATTGTTTTTTTTTTCACAATCCATAACTCTCGCGTGAACAATAAATGCATGTCTCCTTCAGTACATACCAGCATGAAATAAGATCTTCTTCGAGCAAGTGTGATGAAAAATTTATAACGTAATGTTTGACGATCATGATGAGAAGATAATAGTACATTTCGATGCTGGTGCGGAAAGTAAGTCATTACTTCACGAGTACGAGCCGTAGGCGAGTGGCAAAACTCGGGACGAGTGAAAAATGACATTTCCGCGTATCGAACGACGTTTTTTAATATAGTTGCGAAAGAATAAGAAAAACAACTAGTAATTTTTTATGCATGTTTTATAAGGCAGAAACGATTGTAAATATGTAAGTATACATATCATTGTACTATTATATATGGTTTAAGACATTTATTATCTCATAAAGAATTTACAAAATTCACTTACATGAGATACACTTATATAATAATACTTTTAAGACTAGCGAGCACTATTTAATTTTATAAAGATTAATACGAGTATAAATTCTACATATAAGGTTTTGTTATGCATGGTAAAGTGGGTAGGAGGAATCGGCATTATTACCTAAGTATCGTTATTTACGATTATTTGTGTGTCGTATATTTAAATTGTATAAAAACAATATCGAATGTTGAAACATGCTTGCAGTAAGAAACAACGCCTCTTCTTCGATAAGCTATTCCGTTCCATTCAGACAACTTATTAAGAACGGGTTTTCAATATTTTTGACGACCGGTTTGGCCTAGTGGGTAGTGACCCTGCCTACGAAGCTGATGGTCCCGGGTTCAAATCCTGGTAAGGGCATTTGTTCGTGTGATGAGCATGGATATTTGTTCCTGAGTCATGGGTGTTTTCTATGTATTTAATTATTTATAAATATTTATATATTATATATATCGTTGTCTAAGTACCCTCAACACAAGCCTTATTGAGCTTACTGTGGGACTTAGTCAATTTGTGTAATAATGTCCTATATAAGTATATTTATAAAAAATATTTTTAATATTCAATATTAAAAAATAAACGTGTTATTGAAGAGGTAAGTAATAAAATATGAAATATGTTTGTTTTGTTTATTATTCTTACATTAACTGTAGGTTTTTATGTTTATTACAACTTTTAATAGAAACTAACATTAACACTCATCAATAAGTAGTCATGAATTGGAACAAGTATACATTTTAAAAAAAATGTAAAGGGAAAAGCACTAGTTCGTGAAAACCAACTTTCCGCATGCTAAACAGCTACGTAAAGTAGCACTTTTTGAGCAACTGTATTAAAATAGTTATTTACGATACGAGCGCAGAAAATAGGAAATTCGCAACGAGTGGTGATAAATTAAAGCACGACCGAAGGGAGTGTTTTAAATCGACACGAGTTGCGAATTACCTATTTGCACGTGTATCGTACTACGTTTTACAGTACATATGGCTCTTTAAAGTTTTGACATATGCACGGAAAGTGCTCATTCCCGTGCGGGAAAGTAGCACCATATGTACTGTAAACGTACTTTTGACGAACGTAGCAAATTTATACTATAATTTTCATCGTGAAATAAAGAAATCGAAATCTAATCTAAATCATTCGTTTTTCTTAGCGCTGCATTATTCATTAATAAACCTATTTTTATTTTTCTTCCCTGAATAAATTCCTTTTCTTTCAACGGTTGAAAAGGGAATCCGCCATTACGGCACCCTGAGGTTTTATTAAGAGCTAAGCTAGAAAAACTCCAGACTAAAAGGAAATTGCAGCTTCTGTCCTCTTTATTTTATCTTGACTTACCTTCGTATTTTATTATTTTACGGAAAAAAGGGGTGTAAGTATTCCACCTTACAGGTCTGAAAATATCGATACGAAAAAAGTGCCAAAAATATGTACACACGACTTTATTGCCCATATATGTATTAAGGTAGTGTATACATGTTTTTGGCACATTTTTCGTATCGATATTTTCAGACATGACTGTACCACTATCGCCGGGGCAAGACAAACACATGTATGTACTCCTCATACTGTTTGTCTTGCCCCGAGCAAAATAAATGTTCATTTTACCTCACCTTACATTATTATTTATTACGTTTGATGCCAATGTCTGTCTGTGTGTCTGCCTGTGGCATCGTATCTCACAAATGGATAGAGCGATTTCGATGCGGGTTATGTGAAAGCGAGTTATCTTTGCGATGGTTAATAATTAGTAGTATAATTGATAAAAATCGATCCAGCAGTTCGAAGAGTATCTGGAGGGGGTGGGTGGGCTGCCTATGAAATCCTGGGTTCGAATCCCGGTAAGGTCAACAAATAAATAAGGGGGACAAATAAATGTATTTGTGCGATGAACACAGATATTTGTTCCTGAGTCGTGGGTGTTTTTTATGTACACTATTGTCAAAAAGTTTAAGACCAAACACAGAATATACAAGAATACATATCTGGACTTGAAAAGCATATGGTCGGATCTAGTAATATCAAGGTTTCCAGGAGAGCAAAAATAAAAACCAATAATGATTTTGCCAATAATTTACTCAATTTACATGCGATAAGTCCGTTTTTTTCTGTCATCGAAGGTAAGCTATTATACGTTTTATTTAATTAAGTTTTGCATACACTTCTCGTTAAATACATTTTTTAATCATATTTATTTAAATTTATCACACGAATACAACTTTATGCCTGAAATAATCTAATTTACCGTAGTTGACACGTACGTTATGTTTACATCCGACTTAATGCTAGCAAATTTTATTGCTCAAGTCTGATTGTATATTGAAATATCGCGTTATGGTGTTATTATTTTTAAAATGCATATAGTCAGATGTTAGTATATTCTTAGTAGTGGGAAATAAATTATTTCAAGCAGAAGGTTAGAAATGCTATTAAAACTTATTTAAGTCAAAAAATAATAAGAATGCTTAATTATCTATACTTTTCTTCTATTTCCTTTTTTTCGGTTTCATCTTTTGCGTTCTTTAAATTGTTTTGATATTCATCATAATCATCACATGTGTCATATTCATTCATATTCATATTATTTTATTGGTAACAATAATTACATCTCAATATTTTAAATACAATTGTAAATATACTTATTTTAGTTTAATAATTAATTATGATTAGCTAGTGAATAATTCTTTATGATCGTAGAACGCCTGCTATATCAGCCATTTTTTAAGTTTTGTTTTAAATATTGCTATGCGATGTGTAGCGATGATTTCACCCGGGAGGTGGTTATAGATCTTGCGACCCATGACGTGTGTGAGTTTTCCTGACTTTGCGAGTCGGTGTGTCACGCAAGGTAGCTTTCCAGCGGTGTCTAGGGATGGTAATTTAAAGCTTAGGTTAAATTTAGTATTGAATATATTGAAATTGAAATTTTTAAGTCTGGGCCTAAATATTTTTTCTCACTTTTTTGACGCGAATAGTGACTTTCATAAAACCGGTAGGATTTTATATGATCCATTACATTCAGAACCATCAGTTCAGGTGATTTGTTTCCTGGAACAAGCTGCCCCTTTGATCTCCAATTGTCAATCCTCCTGCCAGTTGTTTTTCTTTTTCTCCTATTGAAAGTGTGTTCAAATACATAACCTTGCAGACCTTTTAACTTAAACCTCCAATTGTAAGACTGTAAGTGTATGAGAATTTTCTTCTGTCCATCTCTAAGTCACCGTCGGTTTTGTTCAATCGCTTTTAACTTTTCTTCACATTACTTACAATAAATTGCCGACGCTGATCCCAACTTTGACATTTCTTCCAAAACTCATTAAATATTTGCAATCTTTGATTATTCGATATTTTTAAATAACATTGCGCTTTGCATGAACAAGGGTCTTTTAGTTTACGGCCCTCAACATCAGGTATCTTTTTGGCAAGAGCAGAACGACATGGAGATCCTTTCAATCTTGCTATTTTGGATGCATTCCTTTTCCATTTCGATGTATTCACAATTTTCTTTTTAACTTTGTGCATTACTAATGATTCAGAATTATCTTCAGATGCAGATTATTTGTACCTTCCACGTCGATGTAATTATTACTTATTATGAAAGAGTTGGGTCATCCTTGTTTTCAATATTATCTCCATGTGTAGTTATGTAAAAGAATAGATGTATTTAATTGCTTTTGACTAACTACATAATCACTACTATTTATTTGAATCGGGTAAATAGGGTTACATTTACTTTGCTGTGGTTACAAACCCGTATAAACAATGGATAGCTAAGCATTATTTAAAAATATCTGTTACTTACCTATAGGTAGGTGTGTTAAAGAAGAAGATTTGTAATTTTACTTATTATTTTTCCACATACATAGGTATCTCGGACCGAAAAGGCAAATTTAGTATGTATGTGTGTAGCGTTGCAAACCACAAATTTACATGTAACTATTACAAAATCCACATGATTTAAATAACTTGCCTTACAGTTATCCTCCATAACGCCACACAATAAAACAACTAAACACAATTTATTATCACTTGTGATTGTATTTTTTCACAACTAACTGACCCGCGTAATGAGATTTTGTTTTGTTATCACGGTAGGTACCTACTTTTAATTCTGGCCAGCCGCACATGCATAATAGCAGTCGTGACAAAGCGAGAAAAAAAAATGTTTGCTCCTCACTTACAATTGGGTGGTTCTGCAATGCATGACAATATCGGTGTTATTAGGAAATATCCGAACTATCATCGGAAGCGACCAAAACTTGAACTAACAATTACGAACAAGTTGAAGACATAAGGTTTTAAAATTTGATACGCATATAATTCTAACTATTATGTTGTCAATATTACAGCAATAATGTCTCACAATTGAATGCGATAATATGCATTGCTAGAAAAATACAACAAATTACTAGCATAATGGCATATGTTATGAAACACATATATATTTAGCTGAAAACTTTGGCAGCATAAGGACGTATCTGTTAACACACCCAACGCGAAGATTGGCGGCGAAAAATATCACTTCAAAGCATAACGCTTCATGTTATAATGCGTCCCTGTTAGGTATTCGTAATTTATGTCATAACGGTATTAATAAAAATAATGCCACATGCCTTACAACATTTTCGGAAATTCATCATATCGGACTTTATGCATGAATTTATCTCGACAATGAACAAAGATAGAAACATAAGAGTTAGTGTCTTAGAATTAGAAACAAAAATATAGTAAATATACATTAAAAAGTCATTTTGGGCTTAACTTCTTATCCGACCATATGCTTTTCATGTCCAGATATATAGTTTTTGCTGATGTCAGACATTGTTTTCGGACCCTACGGTCGAGTACATTCCATGAAATGTCGATCGGGTCTGGTGATTGCGGTGACCAAATCATGTTTTTTAACACACCTTGCTGTTCTTTATTAGCTGTGTAGCTCTACAGATCCTTGCCGAATGTTATATCCTCTCCTAGTACCCATAGAACAAGCTTTGCTTATTTTGGGGCGATCTGTGTAAGATTATCCCAAAATATGTATTTTTTTATCTACAAATATTTTACGAATTCACTTTAATTTAGGGCTAAAAATGCTATATCCTCGCCTAGTACCCATAGAACAAGCTTTGCTTATTTTGGGGCGATCTGTGTAAGATTATCCCAAAATATGTATTTTTTTTATCTACATATATTTTACGAATTCACTTTAATTTAGGGCTAAAAATGCATTTATTTTGATAACTTTTTATTAATTAAAGCATTAACTGGTCCAAATAATGCTGTACAAGGGTCCGATCATTCCACCCTTGCACCGAATCTAATAATACCCTAATCCTCATCTAACAGGGGTCATACACGGTCAGCAAAATAATAGACATTCAAATAAGGACCAGGTGTCCAATAGATTCGTATACACAGGAAAAAACCACAATAGAATAGTCCGTGAATATTCTTTTGTTTGTTCAATTCCTTTGCTGACCCTATATCAAAACATTTTGGTCCTTTTAAAATTCACGACCTTATGGAGTTACAGTTAAGGTTCGAAATGGTTAGAAGTGATGTTTCGTTTTTTAATGACTTGTTAAGTCCTTTGGTTACTTGTGATTATATGCAAATGTGGTGAGATCAGGTAGACAGCTGCAGTTTGACGCAAAATTTGTAGTGACCTTTACCCTCATGTATTGTATCCGATGTACTTAAGAGGCTGTCAACACCCAATGTCCTTGAAATTATACTTAAACAGTTTTTTAAGAAAAACTATTTGTTTTAGTCAAGTAAGAAAAATATATGTTCATATTAATTATATTCCAAAGACCGTGGTTGTACTCGATACATGATTGAACGAAATCGCCTCGATAGAAAATAATTGCAAAGATTGGTATTAAAATCACAATTAAACGGTTCTATGTCTTTATTGTTTTGACTTATGGGTCTGCAATTAAAATCACAATTACAAAACATTTATATCTAAACCGCTATTGAGTAAAATATTACACTAATAATCCACTTTTTTTTATTTAAATATTTTTCTTATTATTTCCTTGCCCAGGCCCAGTAACATGCGACAGTGCTATCTCATTTACTCCGATACAAATAGACAGTGTGCGCGCTTTAGGTATTGATAGCCTCTTAAGTATTTGAACACAAGAGTAAACATTGAATCTAAACAAAAAAATCTTGAAATGGACAGCTGTTTATTATGTGACAGAAATTATAGTCCTCCCATAAACTTATAAAAAAAAAAACAAACATTTATATCATTATAATTAGATTTATAATATAGTAAATAATTATTATTATTTGCATGTTATTTGCTAATTTTGTATTTATGATAAATTGCATGAAATAAAGGGCTATTATTATTATATAATAATATAATTATGTATTATAAAATATATTGGTACCTACCAAAAGGTTTTGTTTTATATTAATGAATGTAATCAATATTTTTATATTTCTTGTTTCGCTTTGTAATATAATAATAACAATTTCATTAAAAAATGACTACAAAAGTTCCGTGTGAACCCACAAGATTTAGGCTTATAATTTACCGCCATCTAGAAGTTTCGTGCGGTACTAACGTATACTTGGTCAGAAACACGCGTTGCCGCGACATCTTACAATTTAATGCAGAACTAAGTTCTCAAGCATACAGTTGCCGACTTCTATTTCCATTTCGTTCCGCTATTGAACACGAGAGAGCAGCACAGGTATGATTATTTTAAACAGACAATTCATATTAATTACTTATGAATTAAAAGAATTAACACGATGGATATTTAAAATGTATGTTTTAAAAAGTTAAAACATTTCTAAGGACAGTTTTAATGCGGAGCGGAGTTTTTTTTTAGTTTAATATATAATTCAAATGATGGAAGAAAAGAGACACAATTACAATTATGATATATTATTAAATAATTATTAGAATTAATAAAAAACATAAGTAAATTAAAACTTAAATAAGACTAATCTAAAATAAATGTAATATTGTTTTACTTTTGATTTTAATTACCTAGTAATTGTCAGTATATATTGTAGCTGTCTAACTCACAGTAAGTAAACTTGGTTCATTATACACCGTGTTTTTAATGGATTCCGTTAACTTCGGGGTATGGGTAAACTAGTACGTTTAAGGAAACTACATGGCATAGTTATAAAAAAAAAAACAATTTTTTATATTTATAAAAAGTAATAAAATGTTGCAAATAGCGTTGTTGTAATACGGACATTACATTTTATTGAATTAAACAATTGAAAACTGTGACATATCAATGTCATTTTGAACATCAATCGTCCCAGATAGTATGTGTGTGTAAATGAGAACTTATCGTTATCGTATTTCATTATTCGAATCGAGCCGCTTGTCGTAAGTCGTAATGCACTAAGGTTGGTAATGGGCTATAGTCGCGCGCGTCAGCAGACATCTTTGTCGGCCAAAGCGTTAAATACTTTCTTGTAACACTTCTGCACATCTCTGAAGGTAAGTTAATAGTTCCATGACGCTTGACAATACAAACAATAGCACCTGAATATTCAGATCGAAAATGAACTATATACCAAAGGTCAGAGTTCTAAACGGCATAGGCAACTGACTATTATAAGTGAGTAAAAATTTCCGGTACAATGATATTACAAGTTCACAGAATAATAGTACATATTCTTTAAAGATTATTCACATAGTCACACGTAGATAATGTTTTAAGTGTAAATTATAAAGTAAAGAAGCAAGTTTAAAAAATGGAGAAGATTTTAGACACTAAAGTGATATGTGTAGTGGTGATGCTGTTGTGTGCTTTGGTGACCACAGTTGAATATAATGAAACCAATGAGGGTTATGCACAAAATTTCATGCCAATTTGTAAGTATATAAAACAAAATTACTCTCTACTTTATTACTTATTAAACATTTAACAGCCATCTTCTTTTATTTTGGAAAATAAAAATGAGTAGATAACTCTCAGAAAATGTTTGGACAAAAGGTTAAGAACAGAAAAAGACAAATCCTTATGAATACTCGAAGTACTCTTATTCAGAAAAAAATGCTTTAACAGTTGATATGATAATGACAGGCTGTGGTGATGTTTCCTATAAGTAAAAGAATTACACAGATTTCCTTTAACATTAATAACTAATTTCCTTTTTAGGGTTCCGTAGCCAAATGGCAAAAAACGGAACCCTTATAGATTCGTCATGTCCGTCTGTCTGTCCGATTCTGTCACAGCCACTTTTTTCCGAAACTATAAGAGCTGTACTGTTCAAACTTAGTAAGTGGATGTAGTCTATGAACCGCATTAAGATTTTCACACAAAAATAGAAAAAAAAACAATAAATTTTGGGGGTCCCCATACTTAGAACTGAAACTCAAAAAATCTTTTTTCATCAAACCCATACGTGTGGGGTATCTATGGTTAGGTCTTCAAAAATAATATTGAGGTTTCTAATATCATTTTTTTCTAAAATGAATAGTTTGCGCGAGAGACAATTCCAAAGTGGTAAAATGTGTCCCCCCCCCCCCCGTAACTTCTAAAATAACAGAATGAAAAATCTAAAAAAAATATATGATATACATTTTCATGTAAACTTCCACCGAAAATTGGTTTGAACGAGATCTAGTAAGTAGATTTTTTTAATACGTCATGAAATTAAAAAAAAAAATTTTTTTTCATCATACCCATACGTGTCTATGGATAGGTCTTCAAAAATGATATTAAGGTTTCTAATATAATTTTTTTCTAAACTGAATAGTTTGCGCGAGAGAACCTTCCAAAGTGAAAAAAAGTGTGTCCCCCCCCCCCTGTAACTTCTAAAATAACAGAATAAAAAATCTAATAAAAATATATGATATATATTACCATGCAAACTTCCACTGAAAATTGGTTTGAACGAGATCTAGTAAGTAGTTTTTTTTAATACGTCATAAAATTAAAAAAAAAAATTTTTCGTCGAACATATACGTGTGGGGTATCTATGGATAGGTCTTCAAAAATTATATTTAGGTTCCTAATATCATTTTTTTCTAAACTGAATAGTTTGCGCGAGAGACACTTCCAAAGTGGTAAAATGTGTGTCCAAATCCAAAGTGGTAGAATGTTGAACAAGATCTAGTAAGAAGATTTTTTTTTAATACGTCTTAAATTGTACGGAACCCTTCATGCGCGAGTCCGACTCGCACTTGTTTGTTTATTACTACTTGGAATTCACGAAAAATATCAAGAAAATTATGTCGTTGATATATTTTGTAGGGTATCAGGGTAATATACGGATATATTTTCACAAAAATCTTAAAGTAGAAAGAGTCATTCTTGGGTTGGCACAAGTTTTCCTTGAGATTTTTGGTTTAATTACAATAATTGCATTGTAGTTTAATTCTATAAGTGTGTGGATCTGTGCTGCATCCCTCCCCATAATTTGTTTCGCGTTTTTGCATGATATGAAACACAGAGTATAATGTAAATTATCCATTGTAGATTTTCAACATTTTTTCCACAGGTCCTGGTGTAGGAAAGCCCGCCGATATCAAACCAAAAAATTTGGGTAAAATAAAAATCGCAGTTTTCGATGGCGGTCCGATTTTATTCTCCAAATGGACTTCTTACAACTACCGCAACATAAGAACCCTGGTCAAGGACCCTAATATAGACCTCAGACGAAAGACGATTGTGTATTGTCCTGGATATTTTGAATATACTGCGTTGCCTGTTGGAAGGATTTTGATGATGCAGTATAAGAGGTTGGGGTACAACGTGTTAATTTTAGAATATGTGCACTTCACCACAAACATATTCCCCGTGTAAGTATTAAAATACTATTTGGACAGACATCACCTTTTATCTTTACGACAGCTTTTGATCCGTCCATCTCTGGACATTGGTTAACAATACATTCAATTCAAATTCTCTTTGATAAATATGAACATATTATGTCTTATTACTTACTCGACTAGATGGTATGGTCAATGCTCAATCGACCGGAATACTTTAACTCTCGTTACATTATTAAATCATCAAGTATAGATTTCTCATAGCCACTATCCTAGATCCTTGCGACATCCTTGCTCTAGATTTACATCCTATCTTGTCCATTGCGACTTTTATTGATCCATTTTTAAAGCAACAGTAGCTCTATTATGAAGTTTTTCTAACTCATTGTCTTCTCTAATTTATTAAAAACATTGTTTCATAAATATATATACAGAGGTATTATTATTAATATCTAGCTTATACTAAAATAAACCCTTGAGGCGTTGTACAACGGATGTTGGCGGAATTTCCTCGTTTTACCGCAATGCTGATACGTTGTGCGAGGAATTCTCTATCCCTACATTCACCGACTCGTTAAATTACAAGTAAACTGATTTGATAGCATAGGTAGTTTAATTGTCATTACGATTTTAGCGTTGCACGCTTGATGCGTCCTGTCGGCAAGCACGTCGCCGCATTGCTAGCCAACCTGACTACGGTCGGTCTCGAGCCGAAAAAGCTGGAGCTGATTGGCCTCAGCCTTGGTGGCGTGTCCATGGCCTTCGTAGCCAAGAACTTCCAACAAATGACTGGTAGAAACATCTCAAAGCTCACCGCTCTCGACCCTACTGGACCCTGCGTCAGACACCTTGGACCAGAGGATAGATTAGATCCGTCCGATGCCGATTTTGTCCTTCATGTTGCAACGAATAGTGGAGGATATGGCTCAAGCATACCACATGGTCATGTATCAGTCTATGTGAACGGAGGGGAGTACCAGCCTGGCTTCGTGTCGATGTATATGTGCGATAATGTGTGCAGTCACTTGCAAGCGTTCTTTATATGGATTTCGGCGTTGGACAACCCTGGCAAGTTCATCATGGTGCAATGTGATTCTCAACAACAAGCGAGAGACCACAACTGTTTTGAGAGTAACCTCAAGACAAATACTCTGGATTTATATACGGATAAAAATAAGCCGGGTATTTATTACTTGGCAACGAATACTCGATATCCGTATTATTTGGGTAAGAAAGGCTTGAAGAGGAGCGGTGCAGAAATTTTGAACCACATAAGTCACCTTAATGCTGTTGACGTACTGCGGGTCTGAAGATACACGTGACAGTTATTTATTTATCGTATGGCATATGTATGTCACTGGATTAAGTACATAGATAAACTTATAATTAGAATTTCGCCCTTCCTAGGTACGCGACCGCTTCTTCTGATAGGATCTTAAAATCATCTACATGGCCTGTGTATCTAGTAAGGGGGCACTCCAGAGTGATGTGGTTGATGGTCTGGTCTGGGTGCCCGCAGTTACAGGCAGGAGAGGAGCTCCAGCCCCAACCCCAGTTGGCTCCAGCAGCCAACTCCTGTTCTTAAGCGGTTAAGAACAGACAACACCCGGCGCGGTTCCACGTGACAGTCTCAAGATAAGACACAATTTTATTTAAGCTTATTAAAACAAAATAACAATAAATCATAAAAAGAATGTGTAAAAAAGAAAACGTGTGCTTAATTTTATTCATTCAGAAAAAATGGTAATACCCTGTATAATAAAAACAATGATTCGACCAACATCTTGAGAGACTCTCGCTACGTGATTGGATCAAGGATCAGATTCAGAAGGCGATGATGTTGGACACGGCGCGGATAGTCAGTCCTTTTGTCTGCGGCCCTGACCACTGGCAGCTTGGGCCCTACCCCGCTGCTGGCGGCACACTAGGTTAGGTTTTTTGCAATGTGTTTATATGTGCTTTTAATTGTTTAAAAAAACCTAAACAGATTAAAAAAAAAGCAAGGATTAAGGTTAAAGCAGGCTATGTACAGTCAGCTGCAGAGATAACTAACCTGAGGGCCTACCGCGAACCGCGAACGTGTTGTCTCCCTGTCACACTTACGTAAGAATTTACAAGTGCGACAGAGAAGCAAAACGTCGAACGGGGTTCGCGGTAGGCCCTCTGTTGTATATGTATGCAACTATTACCGATGCATGTGTGTGTCCTTCCCCCATAAGGTAACATCGACGAGTACGTGACTACCTATTATGTCTCGCTCACACAAGTGTGTACTTAATACGGATCCGTCTCGGTGTGATAGGCTTACAGTGACCTTTAAACATCAGACAATTAGATACATATTATGTTTTTTTTCCAGACAATGTATACATGTTTAGCCTAGGTTTACACACGCCAGGTCTCTTGCGATTAACGTCAATGTTTGAGGTCAAAGACGAACGTAATACGTTTAAAAAGTAATTTACATACCTACAGTAATGTGCAATATAACAGCATTTTTTATGGTATGAAAAGACTTACGGCCCGATTCGAAGAATGAGATACGATAACGATAAGTTCTGGTTTAGATAAGTTCTCATTTAGATATCGTATATATGTGACATTATCTATGAAAAGGGACCTTATTGTCGATGGCGCTTACGCCGCACTGCGTCGCGCAGCGTTGTACTCGTATTTGTATCGGAGCATCGTTTATGACGGCCGAAGCGCCATCGACAATAAGGTCCCTTTTCATAGATAACGTCACATATGTCGTATTATTATTATTATTTTTTTATACTACGTCGGAGGCAAACAAGCATACGGCCCGCCTGATGGTAAGCAGTCTCCGTAGCCTATGTACGCCTGCAACTCCAGAGGAGTTACATGCGCGTTGCCGACCCTAAACCCGCCCCCCCTAGTTGAGCTCTGGCAACCTTTCCTTTTCCTATTTCCTTTACTTTATAACTTTTTCCTTTCTTATTGACAGAAGCAGCTCGATTCGGGCAACCAATGTCACTTTGACGTTAGAAATATCGTAGATAGATCTTATAAACGTCAATTTTGACATGTTGTTTAGTTATGGATGTTTTAAAGATCTTTCCAAGATCTTAAACGTGTCTTAATCTTTCTTCGAATCGGGCCGTTAATAAACATTACTTATATCGGATATTATTACACAATTTTAATAAATCCCACAGTAGGTACTTAGCGATATATGTATAATCTACCGGGTGTTTCCTGTAACATGAGTAAATAATTAAACCATATATAGTACTCCTAAAACGATATAACTTTAGATTAACAACTTTTAAAAATGATGAAATCTTTAAATTTTAACTTTTTCATACAAATTCAATATTATTTTCAATGTACGCTGACATCAGTGTGTTTGACGTTGTTTGTTACCTTTTAAACATAACAAAATACGCAATACATTGCGTCTTAGAATTAACTTCAATGTGTAATAAAAATCGAAACATAAGTTATTTTTCAAAGTTCTTAATCATATGTTGGTCAGTTAGAGGAAACACCCGGTATAGACAGATTGACCAAAAGTCGTTTCAATCATCTCTTCTAAATAGGTACCTAAAACTGGTATGGATGTATTCCTCGTTGTCTCCAGAAGGGGGGGGGGGGGGGGGTGATGGATAGCATATCTAACTATGTTTTATAATTCTTAGTAATTATCACAAATACAATTACGAGCATTTTTGTCAACTCCAGCACAAAGTTCGTTAATCCAGGTTTCACACTGTGTCTCATGTGTATCATGTCTTCTAGTACGAAATAGGACAAAGTGAGGAGTACGGATCAGGCACAAGGAAACTAACGATTTCAAATTTGCCGTATAACAAAATAGCTGCCATGCTGGACGTCTAGTAATGTAAAACTTAAATAAGTATAGAATTAAGCAAGAAACTTTTAAGTCACATACCTTGCCATGAAGAACATTGAAAACTTTGAGAAACAACGGAAAAAATACTCGTACAGTTAGACCAAACTAAGATGGCAGCAATTTGATAGCCTAGGCTGTGCAAGTGTTATTTTAAACGTCAAACTTCTACTCGTAAATAACCCTTGCACAGTCTGGGCTATCAAAATCGCTGCCAGCTTAGCTTGGTCTAACTTAAACAGTAAAATACTTACTTTTTGAATATTTTTTAAAAGAGCGTGGAATCGTTGCTCGGGTCACATAACATGGCGAATTAGTAGTTCCATTTTCTAGCACTCGCATCGCCACGGCAGTTTCACGAAACGAGAACTTGATAGGGTAGGATTTAGGAACAAGTACGGTTTAGGAAAGTTTCCCCTAATACACATAAAGCGGGCTTTATGTATAGGGATTATCATTTCGAAATCGAATAAATTTACACTGTAAATTTATTCGAAAGCAAAACGTGACGTACGTGTTTACGTTAAGGGTCATTTTGTATGGGATTTTGAGTTTCCAAAACGTCCCGCTTGGCACGCTGTTTCTAAATCCCATACAAAATGACACTTAACGCAAATGCGTACGTCACGTCACGCTATCGAATAAACTTACACCCTAGTGTAAGTTCCCTAGCCCCTAGACTCTGGTAACCGTACGTGCAAGTGGCCAATTGCACTTTCGGTGAAAGGTTGGTGAGTACCTAAGTGTAAAGTAAGTATATGTATTTAAGTACTTCCAAGCCATCAGGGGGGGCTAGCCAAGATGAAAATCGTTCATCGATGTACTAAACGAATATTGTACTATTTTCATACTATATTTAAGATTCAATCTGGGGGCACGGCCGTGCCCCCGCCAAGACGAGGCAAAAGGCTATCTTTTCTCGGCACGATTCGTCGTATTTTCGAACCCTCGTAGTAGGCTTTTTTACCAATAGACCCCCGATCAGAAACGAATTTTCTACAATTGGATTAGATAGTACACGTCAATCGAACTGTAATTTTATTATCTGGGGTATAAAAACAAAGCTTTTATTCTGAAATCTATATTGTTAAAACATCTTCTTCATTAAGCATCGAAAGCTGACTCATAACTAGATTTTCTTCTTTCTTCAAACCCCTTTTCCCCATAGCGTACGGATATCTATTACCCGTCGCCACATAAAATATCCCCGTTTTCTTCTTATTTATTTTCATATCCATCGTATTTGTGACCATAGGTTTTCTATCGTAGCACTCATGCTGTCTCGCCTGCTGTATGGTATCACATTTCATGCCAATGAATATCTTTGGGTTGAGTAAAGCAGCTAACCAGAGGAAGTATGCTTTTACATGACTGCAAACGACGTCGCAGGGTACAAACCAGATTTCACCAGGCTGGTATTCTCCGCCGTTGAGGTAAAACGTCACATGACCAAGAGGAGTGGCTATTCCTTGGCCGTCCATGTTTGTAACTATGCTTAGAACGAAATCTGCATCAGATGGGTCTAATCTATCCGCTGGTCCTAGCGTTCGAAAGCAGGGCCCAGCTGGGTCTAAAGCGATGAGCATAGATATGTTTTTCCCGGTGATTTCCCGATAGTCCTTAGCGACGAAGCTCATGGTCTGCGCGCCAAAGCCCCAGCCAACTAGTTCTAGTCTTTTTGGGTCCAGGCCGACAGCGGTTAGGTTGGTCAGCATTTCACTGGCGTATTTGCTGACTTGACGCATAAGCTTTGCGGCGACAGGACTGTGAAAATATAAGTATTTTATTACAAACTGTGACTAATAAATCGAATAACTGGCCAACGGATAAACTGGATAAAGCGCACTAGTTAAGTAGGTAATAGCCTATTTTAGATATTTGTGAACATGAGTGGACCAACTAGATGTACATTATCAACTGTACAAGATTAAAATAAAAACTACTAAGGATTCAATTTTCGTTCCTATTGCCAAGAATGCTTGGAAGCGTTTACACTATGTCCTGGAATCTATGCTTTATGGCTTTTAACTACGTTTTCAATATGTTTTGTGTGTATCCGTACTATAATAAAAACATATATATATCATGCCCCCATTTAAACCACTGCTCCGATTTAGATAAAATTTAGTACGAACTTAGTTTGAAGGCTGGGGAAGGACTTAAAATTGTTTTTTCAATCATCATCATTCCGCGCAGAAAAAGTATTATACTTACAATGGAAAATTCTTCCAATGTATATCCATATAATTCAAAATCAGCGCATTATAGCCCAAAGAAACATAAAGCTTCGACATCGTTTCTCCGAAAGGATGAGTAGTAGGGTCCATATACGACCCGACGTAAACATACGTCTTCTTATTCGTGAAGTCTATGTCGGGGTGTTCGAGCATGTCTGTGACATTGTAGTAGTTGTAGGGCGTGACGACGTTATCCTTGCCCATGACGGACAGGTATAGTTTTCTTAGGCTCCTTGGAGTAACTTTTGTGGGTTCCGTGGACATTCCACCTGGAAAACCGGACATTTGTATAAATAGGTATCATGTTAACTGACTTTACATTTTGGATTTTTGAGAATTATAATTTGTCACTTTACTGCTCTTTATAACGTTCAATTGTAAAATCGCTGATCCTTTTCGCTTCTTTATCGCTGACATCGGTACAAGTAAAAGCATAATAAATATGTATGTATGTTTATTGATAATAGAAGTGTTTAGATAGTGACTTTCTGTACTGATTTTCTTTTCCGCACTAATTGTAAGTTTATGTTTGGCCCAATGGTTGCAATAAAAGTTTAATAAATAAATAAAAGGGGCTGTCAACATTCCCTGGACTTGGCCTGTCCAGACTACAGTCAGCATCAACAGATCAGTTGATCAGTTCGTATTAAGCTGCGTTTCACAAGAGTTGTGTGAGGATGGGTAGCGAAGGATGTGTTTTTATAAACCAATAGGAACACTTCAATTACCTATCGTCGCTCTGCGCAGCTCTAGTGGAAAGAGAGCGAGCAAGGTCTTCGTAAATACAAAACAAGTGAAGGACGTGAACTAGGAATGCGTGGCGAGGCACGGACGCCAGCAAAAACATTAAAAAACTCTGCTCCCGCTTCACTGCGTGCCGCTCGCTTATTTGAAAAGGGCCCGTTACATACCGTCCCTTCCCTACACAGCCTCGCAATCTCTGATGGAATGCGTTTGTAAAAACGCAGCCTTAAAAAGGATCCTAACTATTTACATAAGCTGAGGTAGAGATGAGAGGAGAGTGCGGGAATCATATCAGGGAGCGCGTCTCAACTTCGCTCATCTCCGCCTCTGTGCAAAAGCAGCCATATATAGGCATAATATCTGTTTTTTATACAGATTTTTTAATTAGAGAATGGTCTACTAGTAGGCCAATCAAATTAGATCCATAAAAAGCGTTTTGAGTAATTAATTCCCAGCAAACTAGAAATCGTTTTAATACCTTTATTTGATCCTAAATGCGTGTAATCTAAGTTTGCGAAATCCCAGGGGGTATGAATGAGTTCTGTTTTGAGAGTCTTAAGAGATACCTTGTGTAGTACTCACTAAACCACAATATATTACATTCACTGGCTCGATACCACACCAATGTTCGGCTGACGTCCATCCGTAACTGTAACTGTCATCGGACTGTCTACCCACATCCGCGTGCTCGAGACAGCGGCACAGCTGTCACTATATCTAGGCATAGATATAGTGACAGCAGACACTACATCTTGGATTGCCAAAGAACTCGATGTAGAAGGAACCCACTATAAATTACAATAGCATTACCAGCAAGGTGGAAGAAGCGCTGGTGGCCTAGCGGTAAGAGCATGCGACTTGCAATCCGGAGGTCGCGGGTTCAAACCCCGGCTCGTACCAATGAGTTTTTCGGAACTTATATGCCAGGTATCATTTGATATTTACCAGTCGCTTTTCGGTGAAGGAAAACATCGTGAGGAAACCGGACTTATCCCAATAAGGCCTAGTTTACCCTCTGGGTTGGAAGGTCGGATGGCAGTCGCTTTCTTAAAAACTTGTGCCTACACCAATTCTCGGGATTAGTTGCCAAGCGGACCCCAGGCTCCCATGAGCCGTGGCAAAATTCAGGGACAACGCGAGGAAGAAGAAGAAGACTACCAGCAAGGTGGATCAGACACTAGTGAAACGGCGTTTTCGGATTTTTAACATCATCATACCAAAAATAAATAAATTTAAAATGGCGGCCAGTTTTTAAAACGTTAACTACGAATTCATATTAAGGTACCTTTCGGATCCTCGGATATAAATTTCTATCATTATTAGAACGAATTCACCGTCAGACGTACCGTTTTCGATCTACAATAAAATCTGAAAAAGAGCAAAAAATGCACACCTCCTGGGATTGCGCAAACTCGGATTACACGCATTTACGAACAAAAGGTATTAAAATGATTTTCAACTTGTTGGGAATTAATTCTTTGAAATAATCTAATTTGATTGGCCTACTTATAGTAGTTTACGTACTAATCCTGACTGTACTATTTGCCATCAATACCGAAAAAACTTAAATAAATACTTACAATATTTAACAAACGCATTAGGATTCGGTGCTCCGCCTTTTGCTCCAATGTACTCTATTGTGTTCACTGAATCTAACGAGAATATTACAAAACAAGTTGCTATTAACCATTTCCAAAAATCCATTGTGTAATTTTGAGTATCAGGCAAAAATTATTGTTAGTTAATTATGCACTTATGAACAATAAAAGTGGACAGTTTCGTTGTTTATAGTTAAATCTTTACACACTTTGACTTGATACTCAATAACTAAAAAAAATGTAGTCACAATGAAATGTTAGTTTTTTTTTGTTATTGAAATAAATATTTTAGATGTTAACAAGCGCAAAGACAACGCAACTTTGAGTCATAATGTATGCTCTAGACGCTATTATTTTATAAAATCGGTCAAATTCTAAGGACAAATTAAAAGTTTTATACCTACCTTTGAGTTTAGACCCTTTAGTGTTGGGATGGAAAATATCGATACTTACTTTTTCAAAAAATTTAAAACTTTGCGACATGTCGCTAGAGTAGTGCTATTGTGTTCGCCACACTTCATCACTTTAGGATAGTTATATACACCAGATAAGGTATAACCATTGTCACAATTGATTACACCTAAATGCCGACCTCGAACCTATCTTAATAGGCAAATTACTATTGAAGATAGGTGGGACTATATATATAACTCGCTCGTATCACGTATCTTGGGTTGCTTTACATTGTGGCCCAAATTTTTTTGTATGGTTAATATATTGAAAAAAAAAAAAACTTTATTTAGTACTATAAAAGTAACAACTGCTTACAACTCAGCTACGCTTACCTAACCTCGACGGGTTTTGCTTATTAGTTATCTCATTATACTTCTTAGGTCCTATGCTAAACACCGTTTAAATATTCGAGTTAACTCGGGGCACGTTCTAGGGATAGGGATAGGGATGTCGATAAATATTTATACATGTGCTCACTGAACAATCCTTGATTACTGTAAAGTGGTTCGATATCATGTTTGATAATAAATAACAAAAGTATACCGATGTAATTTCAATCAAAATAATCAGACTATTAATTAATTTTTATATAAAACTTAAAACATATGTTTTTTGCTCTTTTTTTGAATAAAGAGAAAATAAATAATATTAATTAATCTTGAATAGGTCTAGATGTTGACAGTAACATCGATATAATTTTGTCGATAAAATATTTTGCTAAATCGCTTAATAGTACACGTATGATTATAAATTGTTCTTTTTATAAATATACAATATTTTATCAATCACAGATAATAATGCACAATAAAATACATTTGCACGTTTAATAATACATTACAGAATAGTACAATATATACTCTTTTGCACACCTGAGCCAATAAAAACAGAACTTTTGAATACAACATTTATTTAAATACTCAGATTACAGTCTACGACCGATATTAATTAGGTAGGTATTATTAGAAGTAAAGCGATTCCATACTACAAATATTGGTACTTAATGTATTTTTATAACAACTATTACAACAATGTCGAATTTAACTACTTATAACTTTAGTAGCAACACGTTTTTTTTTTGACACCAGCATACTTTGCTCTAGTCACTGTGTTTCTATTAAAATATTGTAACAGTTTCTAATAATATAATAAATAGTTGTCTGAGTCTACTTACATTTATTTTGATGTAGGTATTTTTATATCGATATCGATATTTTTTCTTCTTATCGCTTTCGTCCCCGCACTTGGGTATGTGTCCTCTTACATAAAATGTTACTTTGTTTTATTGTCAACATATGTCACTATTTTAAAATTGGTATTTTTTCAGATCTCTTATTTTTACTATTGTCTAATGGCAGGACGTATAAATAAGTTACTAATAGTTTATTTGTATGTGCCTGCACAAAGAATACTGCGTTGATTTTTCCTTACATTCTTATAATCTAATTAATAAAAAAAAACTGTCATCAATTAAAATTAAATTGTATGTAGGGTTACGTCTGCAAATGTAGATACGGACGAGAAAGTGGCTAAATACATCCCTTAATATATGGACAAGGTCGTGTATACATAGTTTTGGGACCTTGTTCGTATCGATATTTTTAGTCGTGACTGTACTACATAATATATTATATTTAGCAGGCAGCCCTAGACTCTGGCTAGCGAGTCGTGTCACAAATATGCAGTAATTTCAGTACAAGCCTGACCTGGCAATAAAAATAATATAAAATTAAATGAAAGCTTATTTGATATGAAAAAAGTTGCCATATAAAGAATAACAAATAATAACTTGTGACAAAACTCACTGGTGAAGCTTTAGTCATGAGTTTTTTCTACTTTCACAAAATATATTTTATTCATAATATTATTATCTGGTTGAAAATGCATCGAAAATTTGTTTTTCCTAAGCAATTTTTGACCTTAAATCGTCTTGTTTGACACTTCAGTAAATAGGTGTTTAGGAAGGTCAACTACCTTTGACGTAATTTTGTAAAGTATCTAGAGACAGGTATTTTGTAATCATATTTAGATTTTTTGAAACCTCGACTTACGAGTAGGAAAATATACAAGACTATTTTAGGCTTTGGCAAATAATAATAATAATAATAAAATGCTTTATTGCACACTACAAAATAAAAATGGTACAAAGTATGTAAAGGTATAAATATGTAGGTAACAACAGGCGGACTTATCGCTAAACAGCGATCTCTTACAGACAACCTTCAGATAGAGAAATGGCGAACGTAATCAAGGTAACGGGTGGTGCAAAAATAAAATAAAATACTAAAATAAAATACATATACTACAAATATTTAATATATATAGGTATACTACATTTATTACTATATATAAACAATATATAAATAACAAATAAATATATAAAAATGAATGACAAAGGAAAAGTCATACAAATAACGAAGAATTAAAACATATATAATTAAAAAATAATCCACTCAAGTCTCTCCAGATCCACCGATTGCATCCAGTTTCTTTGACTTATAAAATTAGGAAATGAAGAATAAAATATTCCATTAAATACAGATTTTTTATTTTATTTTACCCAACAGTATGAAAAATATTCTTACGTCATGGGTGATAGCTTTAAATTAAGATTTTGTACTAAGCATTCTTACTTTATTCAGTTAATTGTTGATTATTCATTATTTCTTGTACATTTTTGTATACACGTTGAAATAACTACCATATTAGGCCTGTATCATAATCCATCAACTCTCATAACATCAGCACCATTAATCATGTTGTGTGTTCTATACATAGGACTATCCTCTCTTCTTAAGCCTTCTTTTCCTATTGCGTACGGATATCTATGTAAAGTAGCTACATAATAAATACCAGGCTTAGTCTTGTCAACCTTTAAGTCCATAGTGTTCGTTTCCAAAGGCACTCTATCATAGCACTTATGTTCCCTCGCCTGCTGTATGGAGTCACATTTAATCCCTATATATCTGTTACCAGGATTCATTAACATCGTTGTCCAGTAGATTACTGATCTGACGTGACTACAGACAAGATCACACGGTAACATCCATAAGTCAAAGTGTTGGTATTCTCCTCCGTTGACGTAAAAAGTCGCATGTCCGACAGGAGTCGCTATGCCGTGAGCATCCATGTTTGTAGCAATGCTGAGGACGAAATCTGCATCAGATGGGTCCAGTCTTCCATCTGGTCCTTTGGTTCTGAAGCATGGTCCTGCAGGATCAAGACCCACGAGCATCGAAATGTTTCTACCGGTGTATTCTCGATATCTCTTTGCTACGAAGCTCATGAGTTGCCCGCCCGTGCCGTAACCGACTAGGTGGAACTTCTTTGGATCCAGACCAACTGCTGTTAGGTTAGCCAGCATTTGACCTGCATATTTGCCTATATGAGGCAATACGCGAGCAGTAGAGGAACTGAAATGAGATAATCATGAATAATGTAATATAAATGTAGGTTGTAAACATGGGCTAAATGAGAGACAGAGGTTGCAACGTATAATTATGCCTGTAATAAATTGTATTTATAATGCAAGTAAGTATCCATTGTCAACTATTGTACAGGCAAGGTTTTAAGATTTTAATATGAATGAATATGGAAAAACTTACGTTAACAAATTCCTCCAATGACCTTCCAAAAAATGCAGGAAAATTGCATTATAGCCTCTCTTTTTATACTGTCTACCCATTGCTTCGCCGAGAGTCAAAGAGCTGAAATCCAAGTACGATCCAACCCATATAAAGGTTTTCTTCTTTTTATCGAAGCTTGGGTTTTGGATCAGCTTTTTCACGTTATAGTAATTATATGCTGTTACTTGTCCATTGTTTTCTAGGACCGACAGATACAGTTTTTGTAGACTTTGTGGTGTAATTTTAGCCGGGTCCCAATACTGGTCACCTAAAATAAAATAACATTTGTAAATTAAGATTTGAACGCTAAAGTGGAAAACTAAAATTAAAAACTGCTTAGCAATATTCCACAATAAAGTTGTCTGTAAACTTTTTTTTAATTACATACTATAAACAAACAATTGTTCCTAAGGGTCAAAGTGCCCAAGTAAGTATATCTACATTGTATACGCACTGAGTAACACTATCATTATCATCACCACCATATAATTAAAAAGCAACAGTAGGTACAAGGAAGTATCTGTTATTAAAAAAGTAAGGTATTTAACTCAAACTCGCTATATTGGACATGGCATAGCACAGTGAAGTAGTTACTTACAGAATTTAATGAATCCATCAGGACTATGATATCCATTCAGGGATTGAGTAAAATCCACCGCAGTCACTGAAACTAACAGACATACTGCAAAATATGCACATAAACACGTTCTATAAAATTGCATGATCACTTTAGGATTTTTTAAATATATCGAAATGTGTCGGAATTATCTATCCTTTAATACATTGCTGCGGTAACGTGTTAAAGGTACAAAACTAGATAGTCAATATACATATTGCGGTGTATTAATTTATACACATACTTTTAAAATTTTAAGGGCAAAACACAAACAGTGAAGAGATCAAGACGTATCGATAGAATTTTTGTTAGCAATATTTAAAAGTTGATAAATTATGTGGCCTAAAAAATAACTTAAAAATAGCTAATTATTAACTGACTAGTCGTTTTTTAGGTAGTTTTAATTTGAAGTTACATTTTATTCAAAGTTTTCTATTATTAAAGTATGTTTTTGGTTTTAATTAAATACCATTGACAATAGAATTGCCACAACAAAAAAAGTATATTTTCTGAACAATTTGCATACAGTAATTACAGTATGTAACAATGTATTCGTCATATTTATACATGTTAATCATCATTAACTCCTTTAATTTGCAATCGATTTTTTCTAAGTAGTATGATAAGGGGAATCGAGCATCAAGGAGGCTTGAACCTCGGCTATTTTTTCGCTTTAAAGGGTTAAAAGCGGCATTTACTATAATTTTACTCTATCTTATTTTCTTATCATAAGTACATGTCTAATTAAAGGTTTTGCCAAAGCTATGTTTCGTTGCTATTCATATTATATCGATAAAGTTATCGATATCATTGTCATACCAGCACTAGCAAGTTTTCTGAAAATCGGTATTTTTTAGCATATTTTTTGTCCAAAAGTAGGTTTTTCATTTAAAATGTAAATCGTGTCATTGGTTGAAACCCCCTTTTTAACAAAGTCGTGCAAGGTCATTCGTAATTACTTGTTTTAACTAAGTAGTGTTTAGCATAATTATTACATTTAAAAATATATAAACAAAAACTAAGTTTGAAATACTTTAGTTATAATTGTATACTTATTAATTTTGCGGATTTAAATCAAAAATAATCATCAAGGTAATTAGAAAATAGAAAATTAGAAAATATGGAACGTGGATCTGTTGTTTTATTGAAAATCATGTTTTATACCTCATATGAGTCGGTTTTGTGTTAACATTTCATAAAAAAATTCAGCCAGTCAAAATTTTACTAAAATTTGTATTACTATTATAGGCCGTTGTGTTAGATAGAACCCAATGTTTCATATTTATTATTTAAAAACTATGCTCTTTATGAAACAAATACTTATACATTTTAATTTTAGGGGTTATTTATGAACTCTGAAATATTTGAAAACACGCAAATCATTATTCAAGCATTTGCATTTAAAAATGTCATTTTATTTAAAAAATATTTACTGTATATACAAGAGTTAATCGTTTGCATATTTATAACTATCGTAAACTAATATATACATAGGTACTTGACTGTTTGACATAGTCATTATTACATACAAATTATACATAAATGAATGTAAGGAAAAAAACTCTGCAGAAAATTCAGGGTTAAGAGTATTAAATAACAAATATTATATCTTAACATAAAAATCTAAAGATTTTTAAGTAGTCTCATTCATTCCTATGAGTTAATTAAATTAAGTATATAATCTTAAAAGATATGAGAATGTGTACTTAAAAATATCAGGAACATAAATTTCATTTTTGCCGATTTTCTTGGTTTTATCGATAACTGTAGGCTTTTTAAGGCCTTTCTTTCCCAACGCAAATGGCCACCTGTTTGACGTACGGAGATAATAAATGCCAGGTTTGCTTCTGTCAGTAAAAGGGCCCATTGTGTTCGTCACCATTGGCTGTATATCGTAGCAATCACCATCTCTGGCTTGCTCCACTGTATCACATCGTACTGCTATGAAAGCTTCTGGGTATACTACAGCCGCCCACCAGATGGCAAAAGACCTGGTATGACTGCATATATAGTCGCAAGGGAACCAATCAAAATGACCGAGCTGGAACGCCCCGCCGTTGACATAGAAAGTCACATGAGAGAAAGGAAACGATATGCTTGATAAGTCCATAGTCGTTAAAACAGTGGTAACGAAATCAGCGTCAGACTTGTCTAATCTCTCATTTGGTCCAAGATGGCGGAAGCAAGGGCCGGCGGGATCCAGTGAGACGAGTGAGGAAATATTCCGTCCGGTGATCCGTCTGTAGTTCTTGGCTATGAAGCTCATGGTGTGTGCGCCGAGACTCATGCCTGTAATTTCTAGTTTTTTTGGGTCAAGACCATGTTCCGTCAGCTTGACCAGCATTTCAGCTACATGCTTACCAACGGCTCGGGCTAGCCTTGCAGCACTGAAAACAATTAGTTTGTGTAAAATTTTACTACTATGTACAAAACCAATCAAAGGCGGCCTACTCCCGTCTTCTTGCTGCCTGAGGGGATAACAACACTACATTTTATTTTGGGTTTTCTCAATTGTATCCCAAATACGATCTGAATTAAAACCCAAAAAATTCGCTTGAAAAAATCGGTCCAAGATAGTCAGCATTATTTTATGAACATTGACGTATGAGGATATTTAATACAAATAGTTCTTTAACCTTCTAGCACCTTCGCCAACCTTAACAAATTCAACTGCAACATTTACTTAAGTATTTAATTTTTATGTTCCTCCATTCGTACAGATAACAATAATTAAAAATAAAAATAAATAAATAAATATTAAATATTATAGGACATTATTACACAAATTGACTAAGTCCCACAGTAAGCTCAATAAGGCTTGTGTTGAGGGTACTTAGACAACGATATATATAATATATAAATATTTATAAATACTTAAATACATAGAAAACACCCATGACTCAGGAACAAATATCCATGCTCATCACACGAATAAATGCCCTTACCAGGATTTGAACCCGGGACCATCAGCTTCGTAGGCTTCGTAGGTAGGTAGGTAATTATGTCCTTTGAAGGAAAAACCTTAACATACGAGTATGTAAGTGTATTGTTAGAAAAGGGCTGGCAAGAAGATCATTATTAGTTATTACACATATAATATATGTTAAAATCATAAAACGGTTTAATAATAATATGAGTCTTAGTGAAGCAGTGAGTGCTGAGGTGATGAAAGATAGAGGAGAATGGATGAGAAGAACAAATTGTGCCGACCCCACATAACGTAGGATAAGGGCAGGAGGAAGAAAGAAGAAACAGAAGAAGTTGAACGAACACACATAGTGGTTTGCGTTTCTAGCCCTGTTGCTTGTACCTTTCTATTTATCCAAGTAATTAAGATATGTTTTCGTCTATTCAGTATCTGCCTTATGATCCCTATTTTGCCTACTCGTTTTGGGTATCCACCGAAGCGTCAGTGGAAATTTATGACTTATTTGGCCCACTGGTTACCAGTTCACCGGACGATATCGGTCTGTCAGTTATTCGCGAATGTCAGTTTTTGCGAATAACTGACAGGCCGATATCGTCCGGTGAACTGGTAATTAGTGCGCCCCTTAAAGTCCAATACTTACAGTGGATAATAAGTTGCGGTGAACTCTAATGTATCCAGGGATAGCACGTTGTATCCTCTGGCCTTATAGTCATAACCTACACCTAAACCGGTGCGCCACGCGTTCCCATCTAAGTATCCACCGACATACATCCACGTCTTTTTACTGAAGTCTATATCGGGACTCTTGGCTAGCTGATCCATGCCGTAGTAGTTGTAATGTCCTGTGAATCCTGTGTGACCGTCGCCTACGGCTGCTATGACGAGTTTTTTAAGAGTTTTTGGCTTGATAACGGCTGGCTTATCTGATCCAGGACCTAAGGACAAAAAGTCGATCTTTAAAACGTAAGATATTACGCTTAAACTTATCCCATTTTTCACCTCTCATTTTGTAACTTTTCATTCATCGCTATCGCTCGTCATATCATTCACTTGCTTCCGTATCATATCATCTTTAACCCAGTCTAATCCTTTTTCTTTCCATTTCCATATTAGTAGAATAAAAGATAATAGATGGACAAGGAAAATCATAGAATGGACCCCACCAAAAGAAAAATCAACACGAAAGCACGGTCATCCAAAAACACGATGGGCAGACATATTCAGGAAACGTTGTGGAACAGTATGGAGAAGATTAGCTCAAGATAGAGACACTTGGAGAACACTGGGGGAGGCCTACGCCAAAGAGGCGACTTCCATAATTAATAAAAGATAATTATTTAAATATTTAAAATGAATATTAAATTACTGGTAGTTATTAAATCTATACAAATAATTAATGATATAGTTAATAGTTGTAATAGTGAATAGCTTTAAACTTAAAGGACTGTGATAAAAATAGATAATAGAACCAATTGAAACAAAATGTTAAATCAAATATCATGCATGCAAAGGAAATGTAAAAAAAAAAAAAAAACTAATTATGGTAGAATAAAGGCTATTTTCCTTGGTTTGCCTTAGCTCTTAATGTTCTTACTTTTTCGTTTCTTAACTTTGATACCACCTACCACGCTAGGCTTTTTACCCTTTCTACTTCTACTACAGGTATCCCTTTCAAGGTTCCTCTAATATATTCATCATCCAAGCTTTCACGCCATATATTCAACATAACATTCTCTTCTCCATCATATGCATCTCTTTTCATACGTTACTTTACGTACCTAAGGGCCACCCCACACTAGCGTCTCCCGAGCGTCGGTGTCTAGTCAACTCTGACGCTCAAAAGACGCTAGTGTGGGATGGCCGTAACTGTAAAACTAAACCAATGTTCATGGTTACAGTACCTTCAGCTTACCGGGTGCGTTTAAAGCAACGTCTGTATACATTACGGTGTGGTTTGTACAAAAGGTGGATACGACTTTTGTGTATCTGTACTTTCGAAGCAAATATACTAAGATTTTATATTTTATGCAGGTTTATTGAGCCCTGTCCCATTTAAATATGATAAATAATCTATGACCAATAACAAAATGTATTGTTCTTTGTAGCTATGGCCGAGAAAATTGAATCTTTAGCAGTTCACGGTTCACTTTACATTGGCCGGTTTTTAGCATAAGTATTACAACCAAGTTTACTTGAACCGCAAACTGCTAAAGAGTCAATTTCCTCGACCGGGTAATTCTTCGAGACTGTAACGTACCTAAGTTACCAATTCTTTCGTGTGTTCTTACATTAATTAAGCAAAATTAAGTATCCAGATATCTACCCGTATAGCTACGCCAGACATACAGACACTCAAATACACACACAGTACACAGATTTATAACTAGTATACATATTGTTTCTCAAGTAGGTTTAACTAATTTTTTTTTATATTATGTTTATTAAAGAAATATCCATTTTCGATTAAGGTATGCATCTGTATTGTTTGCATACTCTATTTGTTTACGTTTAAGTTAATACTTAGTAACATGCCACCATGATCCTAGAAACTATGCAATTTGCCGTCAGTTGATATTCTTTGTTTGTCTCAGGTATACGATTCTAATCTTATGTTTCTATTGATTTCTGTAACTACTGTAGATCTTATGCAATATTATTATGCTTGCGAGTGACGAATCTTACTTCACCGTGATACAGTTTTAATTAGTACGAGGACTCATTCTTCCCATAATGCAACTAAGCAACTAAGTTAGTTTTTTGTACGTACGTAAATCAAACTGATGTATAGCTATCTATAATATAACTTTTAGTTGTTGTCAATGAAATAACTGAAAACTTACAGTCTGGAATCAGTCCTAAAGGGTAGCCTTCATCAATTCTAGAATATTCTGCACCACTGACTGGAATTAAAAATAATATTGCAAAATGCGTTACTATTAAAATTGACAACAGAACCATATTTTGCACTTTTAGTATTTATTATATCAGGTAGTTTGTGTTTGTGGAATATTTCTCATCAACGCGGATTGAGATTGGTTTTGACGACCTTTTTGACAATTATTTCTGTTTTATGGTTTTTAAATAAGTCTTAACACTTTACGTTTGAAAACAATTAGTAAATAATAGTACGAAGAATTCCCTTTTATATTGAGTTGTTATTTGTGTTTTTTACATATTTGTTGTAAATATATTAATTAAAAATAGCTAATAATAATAATCATAAGTGTTTACATGGATTAATTATCAGTAAGAAACTATTTTTACATGGGACGTTTTACAATAATCCATATATCATTTTGAATAATGGATCTTGAATTTTGAAAAAATATTGAATAAGTATTCATTACAAGTAGTATAAGAAGATATTACTTGCCCAATTTCATAGTTCTAGGTTAACAAAAATATCCTATAAAATGTTGATTCCCTTGAGAGTGTCGAAATATACGTTTTATGCGGCATAAACGGCCATATCTTTTTTAATAAAAATGTCAACATTGAAATTTTTTCACAGCTTCAAGGAACTGTAAACCTGAGTAAAACCATATGTTTATAATTTTAACTCGATTCATTTAAGGGTTCCCGAGATAAAAGCTAACAGACAGACAGACAGATAGACAGACAGACAGACGGACCATGAAGTGGTCCTATAAGGGCTCATGCTGCTGCTGTTAACAATATTAAAGTAACAAGTAAAAAAAACTAATATTACTTATGTTATAAGCAGTGCCGGATTAAGACATTTTGGTGCCCTAAGCATTTCTAGACCATGGTGCCCCCTCATCAAGATTACATTGAATTTTCTTGGTAAATTGAGTGACGTTTATTGCCGCATTACTTCTGAGAATAGAATTTTCAATCCATTACATCAGTTTATCACGGAAATTGATAGAACTGCAGTAGTAATGTTCCAAGAGTAGGTAAGGTCAAGTGTAAGCAAATTCGGAGACCGTGCTTCGCATAAGTCCAGAGGCCAAGCCACCCATGGTCCAAGTGTAAGCGAAGACGTAACCCTAAGACATAGGCAGTATTCCGTACAGGGTTTTGCAACCTCTAGAGCTTTCCTGCGAAGCTCATTCATGTGAGGGCAAAGGCCGAGCTTCAGTAGGGGCTTAGCCATTGGCCATTGGTTTTTGTCAGAACAAGTACCAATGGCCACAAATGTCTTATCTAAATAGCAAATTAGTGTTTATGAAAACGGGACTTAATAGGGTAAGTTTTAAAATTACCTCTTACCCGACGTTTCAAGGACGGCGTTGTCCCCATGGTCTCGGAGAAGACTGTGTAAAGTCGACATCATTATTTTGACGTTGGAGGTAATTTTAGAACTTAATCAAACGCGAATAAGTCCCGTTTTCTTAAATAATAATGTGTCACAATTAGGGTAATACAATTAGATTTTTTCGACCTAAAAATACGTGTAATCTGAGTTTGCTCCATTCCAGGAGGTGTGCATAAATGTTTCCTCTTTTTCAGTTTTTTTGCTTGTAAATCGAAAACGGTACGGCCGACGGAAAATTTGTTCTAATTACAAATATTATTAAAATTGATATCTGAGGATCCGAAATGTAATTTAACTATGTTCTTGCAATAAAATATATTGATTGATTGATTGATTTAAGGTACCTTAATATGTATTCGTAGTACCTAAATTGTAAAAAAGGTCGACATTTTTTATTTTTGGTAAAATCATGTTAATAATCCGAAAACGCTTTCTTACCATTGTCTGATCCACCAAGTGCTATTGTAATTGATAGTGGGTTCCTTCTACATCGAGTGGTTTGGCAATCCAAAGGAAAAAATTATCTCCTAAGGATCCCAAAATGTATGCACACCACCTGGGATAGAGCAAACTGGGATTACACGCATTTAGGACCAAATAAATGTATTAAAACAATTTCCAGCTTGCTGGGAATTAAAGGTGCGACCAGACCGCAGCTTAAAAAACGGTCACGATACGGAATCGCAGTGACGCGTCGTATGCGTAACGTTTTTGACGCATGCTCCCCACACCGCTGCTTAAAAAACGGTGACGGTACAGAATCGCAGTGACGTGCTTCACGCGAATCTTTTTTGTTCGCAAATCTTTGCGTAAAAAACGCTGCATTTACAAAACAGTTGCGTCTTTTACGTCACCGGTGTGGGGTCTGCCATAAGATCTCCGGGTAATATTTTTTGCGATTTTTACGCAGATCAATTTACGGTTCGTCAGCGTATTTTAAGCTCGTGCAAGAGACCAAAATACGCTACAAAATCGGTAATCTACGTCGAGAAAATCGGTTGGCCACAAGCTCGACCGTAAGATTTTTTGGCCATGAGCTTTGATGGCCTCCGCGTAAGGTTGGAGATGTGCTTACGTGTACTCACTCTCTTACGACCCTTCGTTATAAGATGGGTACTTGCACACGTATCAAAAAGTTTAGTGTACATAAGTACTACACTACGACTGCGATGCTGATGCAGCCTGCGCGTTTTTTTTTCCTATGATTTTGGTGCCCCCCTAGACGTGGTGCCCTAAGCAAGTGCTTATTTTGCTTAATGGTTAATCCGGCACTGGTTATAAGATGAATAGAAATTAAAATGAGTCATGTATTGTATAGCATCGAGACAGTATTTCACACCGGCTCTCTGCCTACAGCTTTATAGAGCGCAGGTGCGCCCACACATGGAATACTGTTCTCCTCTATGGGCAGGGGTACCCCAGTACCATCTTCTCCGTCAGGACCGCATCCAACGAAGAGCGAGTCAATTGTCGACTGTCAGCGTATTTCGGATCGGCTTGACTTCTTGGCGCTGCGTAGAGCATGGCCTCGCTCTGCATTTTATATCGCATGTATAACGAGGAGTGCTCCGAGGAATTGATTGGATTAATTCCTGCCGCTTCTTTTCGCCATCGCCCTACGGGACAACATTTCCATCCTCACCACTTTCTGCCTCGCACAACTAAACTGTGGAATGAACTGTCGCCTGCGGTATTTCCAGGTCGACACGACCTTCAAGAAAAGAGCGTACTCCCATCCTAAAGGCCGGAAACGCACTTACAATCTCTTTGGTGTTGTGTCCATGGGCGGCGGTAATCGCATACTATCAGGTGATCCGTCTGCTCGTTTGCCTCCTCTATCATAAAAAAAGCATGAGTTTTTTGTTTTAATACTTTTTATTTATTACTCACTTTATTTTAAATCAAACCAACATTAGTAATACACAAATGTCTCTGTTTGACCCAATGGTTGACTGGTAGAGAATGCATTTTGGCATTAAGTTCGCCATTTGTACATTTTTCTTTATGTGTGCAATAAAGTTTAAATAAATAAATAACAAATTATTATATAGTGGATTGTATATAAACCAACCGTTGTACCAATCATAAATTAGCGGACTTAGGGCGCGGGCACTCTAGCGATTTGCGAGTCAATTAAAAGCGAGGCGAATGCGTAGCGAGTTCGCCGCGAGCGTGCAACATGATCGCTGAGCACTCGCCTCGCTTTCAACTCGCTTGCAAATCGCCAGTATGCTCGCGCCCTTATCAACGCCATTCAGCAGATAACTATGAAATATAACATACAGTATAATTTAGCAAGCGCTTAAACGGTTACAGACGGTTTGGTGTAACCGACCCTTAGTCGTCAACAACAAGGTTATTCATCAAAACAATTACTCTATTTAAACGACGACAACAAAAAACAGGCGTTAATAAATGACATTTAAGTGATTTATTATTTAGTTTGGCATACTGCATATATTCATCAGACAATACACAATAGACAATTTATTGTCACGCGTGCAATAGAGTATTTAAGAGCAAGTTCGGCCTGGCCAGCCACATTAGGGCTCACGCTAGACAACGTCCATAATGTGTTTATTTGGGGTCGCCGTCATCGAAAACGATGAGGAGGACTATATATATATATTCATCAGAAAATGTAATTCAGCAAAAATCTCTCTCTCTTCCCAGCTATGTATCCCACATGGTGGTGGGGTCAGTTTCCTGGTTAACCTGCTCCACTTCGTTCTGTCCACGACATCGTCCTCGAATAACTTGCACTCACTCATATCCTTTAACACTACATCCTTCCATCTTTTTCTGGGTCTGCCCCTGGAACTTCGACCTGAGGTAGAAAGTTGTTGTGCCAAATTTTCCAAGTAGTCAGAAGGCTTCCTCTTTACGTGACCATACATACCATTGCAGCCCACTCTCCTGCATTTTGTCAGCGACGTCCGTCACGCACGTTCAGTGTTCCTCGCAGGCAGGCAGGCTTTCAAGTAATGCAGCAAAAACAGCTATTCTAATTTACTGTCACATAAATTGCTATTGTAGCTATTGTAAATTAATGTGTCTGTACGTGACGAGGGAAAGGTTAGGGAAGATTTTCTCTGGGAATTAAAAATCAGGCCTCAGTAACATAATTACGCCTAAAAAGAAACATAACAAAACACAACTGAAATAGATGTCATATACTAAAGAAAAAGACAGAATACAAATCAAAATATTTGATAATAGTATATTGTGCAACGACGAGCGGGGGGGGGGGGGGGGGCGGTAAATGAAATTTGCAAACGAGGTCTTTAGATGCACACAAGATCGCCGCAGGCACTAAAGATTCGAGTTTACAATATTCTTACCCCCGGAATTATACACAATGTTTTTCATCAAATTTGCGAAGAAAAACTAGATTCTGAGCGAAATAATACTTAAATACCGTGACATTTCAAACATTCGTCCGCCACGCCATATTGTCATTCTTTAATAGTTTAGGCATCGTGCATCGAAGTCACAGACCTATCCGGCATTCAGCCACAATTGACAAACAAATTAAATATTTTTTTAACATAAACAATAATAATAAATTATAAACGTCAGTGTTTAAAAAGTAAAACTCATTTATGCCTAATTGGTTCGGGATTAGTGACACAGTTTGTGACCACGGCCGGCAAAACGTCCCACTTTGTCGCTTGCGATAAGGACGAGATTAAATTGCTTGTATCTTTATACGAATAACTTGACAAGGCGTCCTCTTGTCAAGCCACAAAGTGGGACGTTTGCCAACACGGGAACCATAGATGCCTTTGTCCTACAGTATACCTGCTTGGAATAAGATCTAATACGAGCAAAATTAATTTGATGTGTTCTTAAAATTCTAAAAAAAATTATAGCGAATAGTAACAAAGCGTAAAAGTATCTTATGAACTAAAATGTACTTGTTCATACTGAAAGAAGTATCGTTACCCAGGAACCTAGTATGTAACTGAGGCCTTAGGTCATCTTAGACTTCTTCAGACCTCTCTTTCCCAAAGCATACGGCCATTTGTTCGTTGTACGTAAATAAAAAATCCCAGTTTTGCTTCTATCAATCAACGGGCCCATTATATTCGTCACCATTGGCTGCAAATCGTAACAGTCACCATCTCTAGCTTGCTGGACAGTATCACAACGCACAGCTATAAAAGCATCAGGATATACCACAGCGGCCCACCAGATGAAATATGCCCTGGAATGACTGCATATGGCATCGCAGGGAAGCCATGCAATGGAACCTTCTTGAAACGCTCCCCCGTTAACATAGAACGTTATATGAGCGTAAGGAACAGATATGCTAGATATGTCCATGGTTGTAAGAACGCTCACAACGAAATCAGCGTCAGATTTATCCAATCTTTGATCAGTTCCGAGATGCCTGTAGCAAGAACCAGCTCCGTCCAATGCAGTCAGCAAAGATATGTTTTGTCCGGTTATTTGTCGGTAGTTCTTGGCTATGAAGCCCATAGTTTGCGCGCCGAGACTCATGCCGGTGATTTCGAGTTTTTTGGGGTCGAGACCGTGGCGTGTTAGCTTGACCAGCATTTCCGCTGCATGCTTACCAACGGCACGTGCGATGCGTGCGGCTCTGAAAAAATAGTTACCGTTAAATACCGAATGTGTTAAATTCAAATCATGAAAATGGTAGTGTTAAGTTCAGAATATAGACCTACGACGCGTGGTCAGTCAAGGTTGAAAAGATTTAGACCTATATGTTAATTTGAAAATCATCCTTCTAATTCATAAAAAACCAACAAATTTGATGAGAGTAACTTCATAAACATATTTCGACAAAAAATAGTAAACATATTTTAAAAATTTGTACCTAGTTGTTTAATGACCTTACATGCTTTCACAATATGAAAGCCTATTTCAGACGTTCAATGTTGATAGAAATTCAATTCTCACACAATAAATATTTAAGTACGTTAAGGTGCATTGGGAAAACTTCAATAACGGGGTAATTTTGAACGGAGTAAGATGCCTTGCTAAGCGTTGCAATAATAGGTTTTGATAAAAGTAGGAAGTGCTTCTGCTTTTATAGATATTTGCCATTTTCAATATTATCCCGCACCCTAAGTTATCCCAATGTACCTTAGTTATTTACTCACTGAGGATAATAAATTGTCGTGAACTGTAGCGTGTCAAGAGAAAGTGCGTTGTATCCCCTAGCCTTGTAGTCATATCCCATATTCCGCCCAGCATTAAACGCATTTGCCTCGAAGTAGCCCCCAACGTACATCCATGTCTTCTTCTTGAAATCTATGTCGGGATTTTTCGCTAACTGGTCCATGCCATAGTAATTGTAATGCCCCGTATATCCTGAATGATTATCGCCAATAACTGATATGAAGAGCTTTTTCAGAGTCTTTGGCTTGATGACAGCTGGTTTCCATGATCCAGGACCTTAAAAGGAAATTTAGTTTAGAAAAGTAAATAATAGTTTCTAGAATCTGATGGGCTCTCAAAAAATTTAAAAAATAAAATAATGAAATTGTTTTAAACTTTAGAAGATACCGAGATTTGCTAATTCTTTAATTTAGTGTGTTTATTGTTTGGGCCGTTTTACACACATGGTGCACCCTGGGGAGCAGGCAGACTTAAAAGGGGATGGTGGGACGACTTGAACGCATACTTCCCGGAACGGTGAGAACATAAAGGCCGGATCAAGTGGAAGAAACGAGGAGAGGCCTTTGCCTAGCAATGGGACACTAAAGTAGTCTAATAAATAATAGTTGTAGATAAAATTTGGCTGGTATGAAGAGCTCCTCATCCTGGCAATATATACGAAATCAAAACTTCTCCTGAAAAAAATGTACGTAATTTTATTTAAAGTTACGAAAAAAACCATTCGTTTTCGAATTTAGAGGAAGATTGTTTAGGAGATACGATGACATTGCACTTAAAATGTGAAGAAGAGGGAACTGACAAACCGCCAAATGTTATGGAAATCTGACAAAAAACAACAACAACATGAAAATCCCGTATTCCATTTAGCTTCAATCGTGAAAAAAAATATAGTTATTAAGTATAAGTATTTATAAAAAATACGGTTTTGTTTCAAATAATACTTACAGTCCGAAAATATACCTGTAGGATATCCTTCGTCAGATCTAGAATATTCTACCCCAAATACTGATGGACAGAGGAACACTACCACATAAGTTACTTTTAATATTTTCATATCCATATTTTTCGGCTGTATAGTGTTATTTTCTAGTGACCCTAAAGATATGCCATGTTAACGTTCAAATTAGTTTGTTTTAATACATTTTTAATTACTTATTGTGTATTATTCAAATATACAATAATATAATTATACAGTATGTAAGTAGTTTCCACTTGACGTTCGAAAAGAATTAGTACTTAAATAAATGTTTTACAACTGTCTTTATATTACGATTCCATTAATCTTTATTTATTTATTAAGAATAATGTTTCAAAATTAAATAAAAGAGTTTTGTATATATTTTTATAAAAGAAATTGAAATGACAATTTATAACCTAATGAACTTTTTTCACAAACTAATTATATGTATATAAATGTAACTTTCTCTCTGTATTTTTAAAATATTGTAAATAAATACAATTTAATTGGTAGTTTAATGAGATTTGTTGCAGTCGTCAAACTCAATACTAAATTTTGCTATTATTTTTTCTACATAAAAAAAATTACTACTTACTGTCTTATCAGTTTCATAAAAAATATAAAAAGGTTTGTAGGTATAAAAGTGTTTGCGGAAAATGTGTAAAACGCTCAATGTTATTGTAAATATATATATTGTTTTACATCTCGTGATTCTCGTGCCAATTTAATTAATATTTGTTTTAGTTTTAGTTAAAAATAAACGCTACAACATAAGGTTTCAAATTAGTATAAATCGGTTTCTAGAAAATTTATATATACTACATATCATTTTGTACTAGTTGGTCATTAAAAAGTAGGTATCTAAAACAAACTTTATGTCGCGCGTGGATCTGGCTAAGGTTCAGCATGTAGCCTCTTGGAGCGGGTTCAGCAGTAATAATGTAAACGACGCCTTTCGTTTTAGATACTTTTTAATGACCAACTAGTACATTTGGTACAAAAAAACAGAATAAAGTAATTATGTATTAAAAAGGCACGTATGCGTGCGTCTATTATTGAGGCGAATAGCGAATGCGTGGAGTGGGGTTCGGTTCCTCCGTGGCAACATCCTGGGCCAATCACAGGGGCTGTAGATGACGTGATATCGGCGCTGATTGGCTGCCGATGATGCGATATGTGTACGGTAGGCTGCGTAAGTTGCATCGGGTACGGTCTCCCACATAAGTTGCATTGACACATTTGAAAAGAAAACAACGAGAGGAACCCGGGCTAATCCAAGTAAGGCCAAGTATCCCCTCTGGGCTAAAAGGTAAGATAGAAATATTAATTTTTACTATCCTTTTGAAATATTCTTTATTATTTTCGAATATTATTACATTTATTACACTGATTCTAAGCGAAACACTATAATTAAGAATGGCTATACGTGGTTAATATTGTCATTAAACTCTACGCTATCAATAATAAAGACCGGTCAAACGCGAGTTCGTTTTACTCGCGCACCGAGGGTTCCGTACAAACGTTGAATTATTTCATGTAACTACGTACAAAGGCGAAAGACTTATGATCAGAAGTACCTATACTAATAATAATTGTGTACATCGTCATCTATCGGCAAATTGTCTAACTAATTTGCGCGATGTTGGTTTTTCGACGATAATTCTCTATCATGTAAACCGATTTCAAAAATTGTTCTCTTATTTGAAAAAGGTGTCTTTAATGTAATCTCATAGAAATTTCAAGTGTAATAAACACACGTAAAGTTGGTTAAATTGCAAACTAAATTCGGAGATGTTTTTTGTTAGTAAAAAAAATATCAAGATTATTAAATTTATTAAATATAATTATAAAAAAAATGTTTTGAAATGGTCAATTTAAACTCTTTCTAAAACCCCTCTTGACCTAGTCACTAGACTTTGAAATTTTGCTCTCCCTTCATATTGGGCATTTCCCATAGGTGGTTATTAATAATAAAATAAAAAATAATTTCAATGTGTCTGGGTTAGCGTTGTTCATAACTATTCTAAATTTCTTTCAAATTGATAGCTTAATTGGTTCTCGAGATATTTAGCGATGTCACAGACAGACAGACGGACGGACGGCAGAGTCACACAATAAGGGTTCCTTTTGTACCCTTTTAAAAACTTATGACATTATTAGTACACAGAAATGTTTCTGAAATTTTATTAAGGAACAAATAAGGCTTATTTATTTTATTTATTTATGTTAAACCTGCGGTTGCGTCTTCGGGAGGTCAACAACCTATAGTAAAGGGCACCTTAAAGTATTTGATACCTATAATAGGTGTCAAATATTTTTCTTATTATTTTATATTTAAATAAAAAGACACTTTAAACTATAAACAATATTCTTTAAAATAATTTTAACGTTTGCAATAGGTACATTGCATAAAATAGTTTACCAGAAAATTAATTATTTATAAGTATGTATTTATTTAAAATGAGAAAAAATTAACACATAAATAAGTATTATAACAACTTATAAGTACAACCAATACATTTTATTCAATAAACAGAAAGTATTTCCGTTACGATGTCACGTCAAAAACTAAAATGACGTAGGGTAAGTTGTTGATCAATGAAACACCAAAAGTTCAAACCTTCCTATCTCTGTTGTTTTTAAAGTTATGAGTATGATATTTCGTATGAAGATAAAAAATTTAGTTGGCTATCGTATGACATTCTTGATTTCTACTTATCTTTAACAGTTTCTGTATTATAATCCTTTAAAAAAAATGAGTTTTGGCTCATTGTGTAAGTAGTTGTGTATGCATAAGTATGCATGTTTTCAATGAAACACTACAATTTTTACAGTGAAACAAGTGTAATAATTTTAGTCTACCTTGAAACATCGTTAATAAACATTGAAACAGTGTTATAAATACGTGACATTAATACATATATGCTTTAAATCAATTAATGAGAAAGGAAAGGAGAAAATAGTGGTACCCTGAAATTGGTTATTTAAGAGGTTTCCGACATATGGAACGCTTATAAGATTGCCGAAATATATAAGAGCGAAAGACTTGTATCATTGTACACAACTAAAGTTCCATTGTGAATCGAGAATCTGGTCGGCGCGTACGGCATGCTGCAAGAAAGGTACGCCTTTTATGTCCACGGAGCATGATTGCCAACTAGGTGGGCCCGGGAGGGTTTTGAGCATCTCCATGCTTGATATCATACACTTTCTGGCAACATAGTGTATTATAAATATCGTGAAGTTTCATTGTGTACGACTGTTTTAATGTTAGACATGTGACCTTTAACCTTGCCATCAATGAAACATTCAACATATAAACCATCCTATATCAGTCGTTGCTAAAGTTAAGTATCTTATAAGTTACCATAGGATAGACAAATTATCATAAACTTTCATGGTATTTTACTTCCACAAATTTCGCATACATTCTTTAATTATTTAAAAAAATAATGGTTTTGTTTCATTGTGTACTGGAACTTGGTGTTCAGTAAAACACCTGGACTGTTACAATGCCGTTTCATTGTCAAAAAAATCATTTAGATAAAAGTGTAGAAAAAAAAAACAAAAGTAGAATGGTCAAAAACAAATTATGAAATCTCGGTTATTCACCGGTTTATGGATCTGCAAAACCGGTTATTAATCGAGCCCAAAATTTTTAGTTAACCGGTTTTCGGTTAACCGGTTTCTAATCCCTAGTTGGCAGCCAACGCTCTACTGCCCTCTACTGGTATAGGTTTTTAATAACCACTCTATAAAACATTGACTACTCCGCCTTTTGCAAGGCAATGTAAGGAGGTGGTTTCCAGATTATTGGCATAAAACGAATTTCACAAACAATTTTTGAACGGAACATATTCATAAAAAGAACTTAAAAACCAATCTAAAATAATTTTGTATAAATGGTAACCTATTGCAATTTATGACTTGGTCTACAATTCTACATAATACATAATATACAATGAAACACGAGACATGATTCATTGTACACTATTGTAAAAATGGAAACCTGTTGCAATTTCTCACTCGGTCTACAATAAAACTACATAGTATACAATGGAACATGAGACCTGTTTCATTGTACACTACATACACATGTTTCATTGTGAGACAACGGGATGTTTATTCAAACAATTTAACAAAACTGCACCAAAGAGTGAACGATATTTAAAAATATTTAGCTCCAAATAAACTTTAATACACATAGAACACAACAAAAAATTGAATAACACCAAACTCGTTTCTATTTCTTGGTTAAAAATCGAGAAAAATAAATAAAATAACTTACTTTTGCCACATGAATTTATATTAACGCGCGCAGCAACGTGCTCTTTCCCCGAGGCGTGTTCGCGTATTGGGGAGGCTCGGGGGGTCCCTGAGCCCGTCCTTGCTTGATAGCCGGCACTAGCTGGTAACACCTAGTTTCCGAGATATTGCAAAGTTTCACTGTGTCCGTTTGTTTCATCCTAGGACAACTGACCCTACGTTATTTTGTCACAAGAATCATTAGAGTTATAATGTAGGTATAATACTTGTATACTACACTCTTTTGATAAGTGAAAACTGCATGATAATCCGTACAGTAGTTTTTGAATTTATCGCGAATATACAAACAGACAGACGGACGCGGCGGGAGAAGAAGTCTGTCAGCTACTAATAAATTTGTACCTAATCAAAATAACAATTTAGAGATAAAGTTACTGTTATTTTATTTGATATTTTAAATAAAAATTCGAGGAAAATATAACCAATTATTTCTCATTTCAGTAGTATTGAATAAATTAAAAAGGATATTATTTTACTTACTTATTTAATTTTAAAATTTGATAAAAAAATAAAATATAAAACAAATTATTATATAAACAGAGTTTCCAATCATGAATTCAGTAATTCTTGTCGAACGTCAAGTTGTAGCTACTTATATACAGGTTGGTCAAAAATACTTTGACAAAGAATTTCAAAGTTTTATATAAAAAACATATAAATTTAGGCTTTATAATTCATACATTTGAAGATGGCATTATAAAGGAAACCTCAATTTTTAAACTAAAAAAAAACACGAATTGCCCTCAACATATCCTCATTTATGTTTGATAAACAAACGCAAGCTTTTGTTAAATTATCAATCAAATATACGCTGTAACTAATTCAAGACTTCAGCGTTATTTTTGTCCACTTTTTGGTGAGTGTTGATTTCAAAGCGTCTACATTATTATGTTAAGTACAGTCGCCATCAGATATATCGGAGCAGCCAAGGCGCTCACAAATATCTGAACACGCACTCTAACGCCTTGACAATAGAGGCGTGGTCTGACACGAATAAAAGTATTTTATCTTATCTTTTATTTTTATCTTATGAATTATGAAGTCCATAACGGAGATGGCGGGACGACTTTGTTACTTTTTGTAATTAGTGGCGGGAGTGTGCATGTGCAAGAATAGGGAGCGTGCAAAAACTGTAGGGGTCGTCAGATTTTTGGCGCGAGGCGTAAATGTGATGTTTATTGTTCCGATGTAGCCCACAAGAAGGCAGAACCTACTATGCACAAGAAAACATGTGACGTGTAAATGTACATGTTTATGATTCCGATTCAGGCCACAAGATGGCAGACCGTTCAACGCGCATGGTCCCTATAGGCGAGAAAAAGGGGAGGCCTTTGCCTACCTAGGCTAGTCAAAAAAATAAAATTGTCTACTGGTGGAGCTGCGGCATATTATCGATTATTTGGAAAAGTGGTTTGTGTGTCGAACTCAAAGGAGGATATTTTGAAGATAGCTAATTCGTTTGTTTTAGTTTAATCAAGGTAACTTTAATTTTTATTGCGATTTAGTAAAAGTTGTATAAGTATAAAATAAAATAAAATTGTCAACGTATTTTTGAACCATTCTGTATCTATACATCGTGTTTTTTAAAAGTCCGTCAATTTCAAGTGTGCATTCCTAAGGAACTTTCTCAAAGACTAACTCCATTTTGGAGATAATCAATGATTTTTTTCTGATAAGGCCCCTAGGCCACTTGCCTTAGACTTAATATATTTGCTACTAAACGCAAGTACTATCTCGGAAGATCGATATTCGAAATGTTATTGATCTGTCAGTTTTCCATTGTTTGATGGATTTATATATAATGTCTGAATTACACCAACGCTATTTATAACTTTTTATTGAAAAAATAAAAAAGTATTTTTTTAAAAATGTTATCCCGAAGTTAACGGATTAAAAAAAACACCGTGTATTATGAAGGTTACTAAAGTCGTACCGAGACACAGCGCCCTTGTCAAGATGACGTAGGTTATTGGTATAATATGTACACAATAATAGTACATTACTATAGAGGCCGGGAAACAAAGGTTTGCAGGCTAAGTAGATAAAGACGGCCGAGCGTAGCGAGGCCAGATAGGGATACGCGGCCGGCAACCCCGTTACTCGCCGAGATTTTTATAACTAGTTATTCCTTTTCTCAACCTTGCAATGATATGTTGACATGACTTATTTCTAGGTCCGAAAATACTACGTATTCGGTGCCACACACATGTACATGAGTGAAAACGATATGTAAAGCAACCCTTCGTTTCCCGGCTTCTATAGTAATGTACTAAACTTAAAACCTCGTTGCGATTCCACCAGATATGTTCGAAGATGCGTATCGAGGGATGCGTTTGTTAAGAACCGTCACTCAGCATGAAGTTCGCTACGCATCCTCGCACATCTCTGGTGGAAACGTCGCTAAACGTAGAATATTATTATTGGGTCAATAGAAAATCACTACACAGGCCAGAAATGATTAATGCAAAAATAGTAAACGTATATGCTACGGTGATTTTATTTACTTCAGTGTCTGGGGTAGAATATTCGAGATTTGACGAAGGGTATCCTACAGGATTATATTCAGAATGTAAGTTTTATTTAAAATGAAATCGTTTTTTATAACATGAAAGCTTTTCTCTTTTATTTAGGAAAAAGTAGATCTGGAAATTGAACGTACGTTGGCTTGCCACCTGTACCTAAATCTTGAAGTATTATGGCAGTGCAGACTAGACACCTTTACCTTTAACCATGTTTTTTTTAAGGTCCAGGGTCATCAAAACCAGTCATCATCAAGCCACAGACTCTAAAAAAGCTTTTCATATCAGTATTAGGCGAAGGCCATACAGGATACACGGGACATTACAACTACTATGGCATGAACCAGTTAGCGAAGAGTCCTGACATAGACTTTAGAAAGAAGACTTGGATGTACGTAGGTGGATACTTCTCCACGAATTCGTTGAACTCCGGTCGGAATCTGGGCTATGATTACAAAGCTAGGGGATACAACGCACTTTCTCTTGATACGTTTCAATTCACGACAACTTATTATCCTCAGTAAGTATATAAATATTTTTTATACATATAGTATCCGGACTAAAGGACTATTAAAAGAATATCCCACTGCTCTCCAAAATAATAACCATCTGACGTAGCTGATATTGTTGCAAAGTTTAAATGGTACTGACAGATGTCGTGTACAATTTGAGCACTAAGACGGCCACCCATTGGGTGCAACAAATGTACCTATCGGTAGACCCCGTAGGAAATAAAGGGACAAGCTTGACGCCATTAACAGTTGGTGGAAGACTTTAGTGGGAGATGGATACGTGAAATAATAAGGAAGGTTTCTGTCCAGCAGTGGAATATTATAGGTTCTTAAAAAAAAACATTTTATTCAGATAAACCACACATTTTTGTTCCAGGGCCGCACGCATCATACGAGCTGTTAGTAAGCATGCAGCGGAAATGCTGGTGAAGTTGACACGCCTCGGTCTTGACCCTAAAAAACTCGAAATCACAGGCATGAGTCTCGGCGCGCAAACTATGGGCTTCATAGCCAAGAACTACCGGCAGATGACCGGCCAAAATATATCTTTGCTCACTGCATTGGACGGAGCTGGACCATGCTTTAGACATCTTAGGCCTGATGAAAGATTGGATAAATCTGACGCAGATTTCGTTGTGAGCGTTCTTACAACCATGGACATATCAAGTATATCTGTTCCTTACGCTCATGTAACTTTCTATGTTAATGGAGGAGCATTTCAAGAAGGGGATATCGCTTGGCTACCCTGTGATGCCTTGTGTAGTCATGTAAGGGCATATTTCGTCTGGTGGGCAGCTGTGGTATATCCCAGTGCTTTTATAGCTGTGCGTTGTGATAACGTTCAGCAAGCTAGAGATGGGGACTGTTACGATTTGCAGCCAATGGTGACGAACACAATGGGCCTGCTTACTGACAAGAGCAAACCAGGGATTTATTATCTGCGTACGACTAACAGGTGGCCTTATGCTTTGGGAAGGCGAGGCTTGAAGAAAGCTTAAAACGCGATAACGTAAATCGTCATATAGTAACAACAGAGGCTTTGAATGATACAGACAGAGAAGTTTCATGTTATAACACAGGTATACTCTTTTCCCGCCCACCATACAAGAGAAAAAATGCAATGACATGTCAATAAAGATTGTAAAATTATATTTTTTGTTTTAATTCTGTTTATTGCGTACACTAGCCTCGACCCGCGACTGCGTTTGCGAAGGAGGCCTTAAAATGCCAAACTCATTATCCTACTCGCTTAAAAGTCTGACAGTTCTTATGCTTAACGCTAGGGTTGCCGACGCTTAGAAATGATTTTACAAATAAGTACCTGTTGAATGCTCACCACGATCCTGCGCCGCCCCGTTATAGGCGGAGGTGGCACTCGTTGGGTTTTTAGACGGTAGTAGGCATCCTCGTCCTTTTGTCCGTCGTGCCCGTCTTGGTCCCCTCGAGACCAAGAACCAAGGGATGAAAAGCACCCAATCCTGTCGAGGTAGTATCGTGCTCGAACGCAGTGAGATCGCCAATAATGCAAGACTGAAATGGTGCCTTTCACCCAGTTACACGCTCTACTTTTCATTTCAAATACGAGGCAAGTAAAATACACGTGCATTTAAAAAAACGGCTAAGTATAAACTTCAGTAGTATTTCGTGAGGGTACTTTAGATTAACAATTTAGGTAAAAATATCGTTATTTTTGGAATGAGGAGTTAATTATCAGAATTGATATTGTACAAACAAATGAAATTTAAAACCAAAATTTTAATTGCTTACTTTAAGAAAAGAAAAAAAACATAATACTTTGAAATCTTTTAAGTAGGTCTTTTTTGTACACTTTTTAGAACAACGACCCTCCAGAACCATGAGAAATGAGAAGATATTTCCCTAACGTAAAAAAGGCTTAAATTAAACTAAACTAAAACCCAAACTCACGGCCGGGACGTCTCTGTGGAACAAGTAGCAGAATTATTTTGCATAATACTGGATGAATCGAATTTAATAAAGGCAGGGGCAGTCTGCCTTTTTAAGTTTTTTTTATTTGGGCAGTGACGGCTGAAAATGAATTTCGAGGGATGTGACTGGACTCAAAATACATTATACGAGTATTATACAGCAAAGTATTTTGATGTTTTGAAATAAATGGCTGTGAGGTTATTTGACTTGTTAGGACACACGCAAGTTCGATTATGTTAAGCGCAAAAATTTCATAATGTTTCTTTTAAAACGATAAGAAGTGCCAAAATAGCGATCCTATAAATGTTATCCTCTTATTTGTTTAGCTACTATATTAAAAAGTTGGATCAGGAAACAAGGCCCATATTAATTACAAAGACCTTATTGAGTAACATAAACCTTCAATGTACACATGTCAATATTTAAAAAATATCAAACTAGTTTAATAACTTCATTACCTTCCATAATTATTTCTGTTATACATAATTCCATCATTGCAATAATTACATTGAAATAACTGCAATGTCTCCAATACTGAAGCGAGATATTTAGACGAACTTCATTACTTACCGTCATTACTTCATTCCAATTACTAGGTACACTATCCCTAGTAATGTCATTTCGTTAATAAAGTGATGTCAATACTCATCATAGTGTCTTTCCCTTATATTGATAACTAATTAAAATTAGGTTTTAAATGGATTTGTTGTAGAATTTCCATTCTGATTTACTCTCCATCCCTTGAATAACGATACTTTTATCTAAATTTTTAATTGAAAGTACCCTCAAAAATAACTACCTGTAAAAATAGCAAGTAATAAAAAGCACATGGTTTTTATTTTCCTCGTATTAGAAATGAAAAGTAGTGTTTAACTCTGGTGGAAGGCATAATTTCAGCCTCGGACTATTGGCGCTCGAACGCAGTGAGACACCGCGACAGGAATGAGTGTTGAAGGGCACTTAACAATCTATTCAACTGACTGCCCTAATTAATTTACACACACATTGAGATGAAACATGACGTGCGCACAGAATACTCAAACGATTTCCGAAAAATGTAAGTACAGTCGACATCGGAGCGACCGAGGTGCTCAAAAATATCTGAGCACGCCCTCTAACCGCCTTGATAATAGAGGCGTGTTCAGATATTTGTGAGCACCTTAGCCGCTCCGATATATCTGACGACTGTACCTCTTATATGACGTGTCGAGTAACATTGATAACACGGAAGCGGAACCCTGTCCTCAACCGTTCAACTGTTAAAACGTGAACTTAACTCGCAATTTGACGTTTGATATATTAACAAGTTTTCTGCCTCAAAGCAACCCTGAACTCGTTTACGTCAGAATCTTCACGTGTATTGTCTACGATACCTAAGCGTTTCTCGGGTTATAATTTTATAAATAGCTGAACTATGAACCTACAGTATGATTATTTTTAGTACCTGTTAGATTTGGTACACAGAAGCAGTCGAACGTGTCATTCTCGGAGACGCGCGCCTTGACTCGTATGTCATGTTTTTAAAGGTTAGATTTGACAAAACTGCGCGTCATCGTGGATGACACGAACTATAGTTATCAACCTGTTGTTAGATCCACAACAAGTAGTTTTATATTAAAACACAAGCAAACAAGTATACAGCATACTAGAAAACTATTTTTTGCAATAGATCATTATTAAGAGAGAGAAGGAAAGAGGACGATCGATTCTCCATACAAACGTAGTCCTCATTTTCCTCCCTGGATATTGACATTATGGAAAATATTTTTACAGAATTTTATGGATTTTAGTCATAGCTATATCCCCTTTTCCCTCATCATTCGCTTTCATCTTAAAGTACATAAACATTCATATACTCTACTGGCAGTGATCAAAAAGTATTACCACATAGCGAATACAGCTCTGCTGTCTGGCTGAACAGCGCTCACACTTCTCTGGATGACGTCCAACTCCATCACACGATGCGCCTTATTTCTGGATGCCTCAAGCCCACACCGATCTATTGGCTACCTGTCCTATCCCATATACTACCTCCCCATATGCGAGAAAGATGCCTTGGCCTTGAAATACAAAAGATCCGGGCATCACAAAACTTACATCATCTTTGTCATGAAGACCTTCACGATTTTAAAAACCGGCCAAGAGCATGTCAGCCCACGTTCAGTGTAGGGTTCCGTAGTTACTCTTCCGTCACAATAAGCTAAACTGGAGCTTAAAGTATAGTAAATTGTTAACCAAGGGATGAAACGGTACCTTTCACCCGAGTTAAACAAATAAGCAAATTTGCATAATCAGTACTGATTATATATATAATTAAAGTAAGTCTTTTTACTATGAAGGGGAAACTTTTTGCGATAACAGTTAAACTGATCATGTCCGCTATAGTTTTCATATAATGTATTTCTTAAGCTCTACTTTCACGATTTTTTTCATATTTTTTGGACCTATGGTTCAAAAGTTAGAGGGGGGGGGACACATTCTTTTTTTCTTTCGGAGCGATTATCTCCGAATATATTCACTTTATCAAAAAATGTTTGTTGGAGACCCCTATTAGTTTTGAAAGACCTTTCCAACGATACCCCACACTGTAGGGTTGAAGCAAAAAAAAAAAATCACCCCCAATTTACGTGTAGGGGAGGTACCCTAAAAAAATTTAAATTTTTAGATTTTATTGTACGACTTTGTCGGCTTTATTGATTTATATATCCATGCCAAATTTCAGCTTTCTAGCACTAACGACCACGGAGCAAAGCCTCGGACAAACAGACATGGCGAAACTATAAGGGTTCCTAGTTGACTACGGAACCCTAAAAATGCAAAACTTAAAGTCTCGCTATCCTCCAGCGCTGAGATTCCATGATCCAGCACCAATGTCTAACCTGCGGGACTCCTGGGAATCCGAATGGGGATCAAGATTTCTCCCTGGCGATGTCTCCAAGCCTAATACCAAGACTCGATCTGCTGGCTTTGAGGAGCCCAACGTGCTTGCTGAATCGGATAAGCACGGGAGTTGGGAACTGTGCCTATTTATGGCACAAATGGAGCTGGTACGAATCACCAGTATGTCGGTGTGGAGCACCCGAGCAGACTGTACACCACAGGGTATTTGACTGTCCTCTAACCAAATACCATGGGCAAGTGGAGGATTTTACCACCTTAAGCAATGAAGCGATACAGTACTCAATAAAATCTATAAGGGTTCCGTTTTTTGCCATTTGGCTACGGAACCCTAAAAACCGGCCAACTGCGAGTCGGACTCGCGCACGAAGGATTCCGTACCATTATCATAAAAACGGCAAAAAAAATGTTTGTTGTATGGGAGGCCCCTTTAATAATTATGTTCCGATTTAGTTTTGTTGTTATAGCGGCAACAGAAATACATCATCTGTGAAAATTTCAGTGTTCTAACTAACAATACAGCCTGGTGACAGACGGACGGACAGCGGAGTCTCAGTAATAGGGTCTCGTTTAACCCTTTGGGTACGGAACCCTAAAAAACTGTAAATCTTTGAAGTAAAGTAACACATAAAGCCATACGAGAAAAAAGTACCACATAGCGACATTGAAATTATATTCATAAATAATTAACATTTTAACCTATTATAGTTCGTGTCATCCACGGAAATTTGTCAAATTTAACCTTTAATAACACCACAATACGATTCAAGGCAGACATCGTCATGAATGACACGATACGGTTAGAAGCAAAACAAAAACCACACAATATACTATAAAGGCATAAAGTTTGTTACACAATTCTTGACTTCCGTCATATCGTGTTTACTCATGGTAACAGTCAAACGACACTAAAATAAAAGACAATCGATTAAAGAACTATTTAAAAAAAACCTTCGAAAATAATTAGAGATTTATATACGCAAAATATTTTTGGTACCAGTTGTATTTTAAGGAAGATGTTGAAAGTGATATGTTTTGCTGTGTCGTTTTTTGCTTTGGCAGAATCCGTCGAATATTCACGGATTGGACAAGGGTACCATAGAGGAATTTTGCCTGATTGTAAGTTTTTTACATTAATTAAGGATTTTACACAGTGTATATGTTCCGGGTATCTAATACTAGAAGATTAGGTAAGTTAACTTAATTTTACCCGGGTATACCCTTTTAACCAAAGTCCCGAAAATTAATGAACTTTAATTTAGGTACCGAGGTAAACTTAAGAATACTTAGGGCCTGTTTCACAATGTCCAAGTATTGGTTAGCTAATTAACTGCAAGATAAAACAATCTTAAGTTTTAATGGTATTTATTTATCAGTTAAGCTTATTTAAAGATTGTGAAACGCCAACAATGAGGCAAATAGCCTATTTTTTTGAGGGCGGAATTTCTATCATGATCGTCAAAATAAAATAATAAAAATGAAAATAATAACAATACTAATGAAATAAAATTATAGCTCCAATAAGGATTGTCAATACAATTAGAATAAATAAGAGAAACAGTAAGTAGGTAAATACTTACAAAAATCCAAAATATAAATGTACAATGTCAAAACTTACGAAAAATACGAGAACAATAAAAATAAAAACGATAAATTAATAAAAGAACACAAATAATATCTCCCAATAAGAATCGTCAACACACAATAATATAAAAACAATGAAATAATATCTCCCAATAAGGATCATCTGTATGATAAAGAAAACAATGTCAATAAATAAAAACAATAAGAATAAACACAATTTCTGAATCAAAATGTCAATTCCATGAACTCATTTACTGAGTACAGAGGGTTTTCCAACAAAAGGTTTCTCAATTTACGTCTGAATATTTCGTCGCATTGCTCGTTTCTTATCTCGGCAGGTAGGTGCTCGAAATAAGTAGGTCCGATTATTCGTGGGTTCCTTTTTGAAAGCACCAAGCGACGAGGAACTGTTCTGAGACGACCTGTGTTACGCAGTTGTTTTCCCGGACAATCCACACGAGAAAATTGAGCAATATTATTTCTGACAAATATTATTAGTTCAAAGAGGTGTTGTGAGTAGCGAGTCATTCATTATAATATATTAATATACCATAATAATAATATACCATAATTCCATACACCGCATAAAATATATAATATATATATATATATATATATATACTTATGTCTACTTCTGTGGTCTTTTATAATGCTTTAGAGGAAAGGCGACAACCGCTTCTCCATTCATTAGAGATTTTTGATTACTATTATAAGAGTTAGGAGCGCAATAAAAATACCATACATATATTTTTAAACGCTCCTATTAAATGTTATAATAATTAAAAATTCGAAAAAATAAAACGATGGGTGGCAGATTGTTATACATCTAACCATGTCAAAATATTTTCAATTATGTGAATATCTAGAGAAGAAAATGGGAACTACGTTTGTATGGAAAGGCGGTTATCGGGCGTTCGTCTAATTTCGTCTTAAAAACAGAGTACCTATAGGTGCAGATTATAGTTCGTGTCATCCACTATGACGCGCAGATTTGTCAAATCTAACCTTTAATAACATGGCATTTAGAGTCAAGGCACGCGTCTTCGTGAATGACACGATCTATATATTGTAACACCAGCGACCACTTTACCATATAATTAGTGTTGACCCTTGTTGCACAGCTTGGTGATCTTTTGATCCAAGATGTTTTTTTTAGGGTTCCGTATCCAAAGGGTCAAACGGGACCCTATTACTGAGACTCCGCTGTCCGTCCATCCGTCTGTCCGTCTGTCACCAGGCTGTATCTCATGAACCGTGATAGTTAGCCAGTTGAAATTTCTACAGATTATGTATTTCTGTTGCCGCTATAACAACAAATACTAAAAACAGAATATAATAAATATTTCTTTCCAATCTCGTGTTTCTCATCCAATCACCGAAGTTAAGCAACGTCGGGCGGGGTCAGTACTTGGATGGGTGACCGTTTTTATAGATAATGGTACGGAACCCTTCCTGTGCGAGTCTGACGCGCATTTAGCCAGTTTTTTTAAGTATTTAAGAGTCTTTATTTTTTCAAATTTTTAGGGTTCCGTACCAAAAGGTACAAAAGGAACCCTATGGTGCGACTCTGTTCGTCCGTCCGTCAGTCTGTCACATTGCTAAATATCTCGAAAACCAATCCCCCCCCCCGTACATCCGAAGTTTACCGAATAAAAATTATGAAATTTTACATAATATTACTATTACTATATATTTTACAGGAAATATATAATCAGACCTCTGTGTCAATTTCACTAAACCAGCATTTTTATCTAATTTCCATGGTATTTGAAATATTGATTGAATATAAAAAGTAATGTGATAATTTGTAGAAAAATAAAAGACAGCCAATATTACTTTCAGGATACACATAATCATGAAATTTTTGAATTTATTTCAGTTTGAAAATTCGATCCGGGTACAGGATTTTTTTGTCCATGGGAATTGCTTTTCAAAAAATATGTTTTATCATTAATCAATTGTAAAATATTAAACTTATAAGATTATTAAGGGCCAATTTCACATTTGAGATCTATTTGCATGCTTGTTGTATGGGAGCCCCCATTAAATAATTTTTTTTCTGTTTTTAGTATTTGTTGTTATAGCGGCAACAGAAATACATCATCTGTGAAAATTTCAATTGTCTAGCTATCACGGTTCATGAGATACAGCCTGGTGACAGACGGACGGACGGACGGACGGACGGACAGCGAAGTCTCAGTAATAGGGTCCCGTTTGACCCTTTGGGTACGGAACCCTAAAAAGTGATATATCGCTCAAATGATGAAAAAAAATGGCTCAAGAATTTGTACACTGTATTATAGCAATGTATCGAATATTGCATGCAAGTGAACCTTCTAAATGGAACTTTCTATAACATCTACACAATAATTGTCATTTTAGAGCATTTAACCAACCGGAGTCGCCTTTAAGAGCTTACCCCTCTGTCGAAAACCTCTGCTAATTCACGTCATACTTATTGTTTGGACTGACGTTTTTCTGACTTGGCTAATTGTACGGTCGAGGAAATTGATTCTTTAGCAATTTGCGGTTCAAGTAAATTTTGTTGTACATACTTTATACTAAGAGCTGTCCAATGTAAAGTGAACCGCAAACTGCTAAATAATCAATTTCCTCGACTGTACATTAGGTACGTACAAATACATTTGGCGTGCCTCTCACCCGCAAAAATCAGCAGACTGTTTTGTACCGAAAATTACAGATAAGGCATCTCCGGTTGGTCAAATACTGGAAGATTGTCATTCATCTTTTATATTATTTATTCCACAGGTCCAGGTTCAACGAAACCAGCAGTAATCACGCCAAATAGCTTGAGGAACTTAAAAATATCAGTATTTGGATCAAGGGCCAGCCTAACAACCTACACTTACTACCATGCCAAGCGTATAGCCCGACATCCTGAGATAGATTTCAACAAGAAGACTGTTCTCTACGTCCCTGGGTATTTGGATTTGTCCACGGTACCTATTCGGAGGAGTTTGGTCCAGCTTTACAAGGAGTTGGGTTATAATGTACTCATATTGGACTATGAGGCGTTTGATTCGGGAGAAATACCCGTGTGAGTATTACAGGTTTTTTTCAACTTACTTTTTAGGGTTCCGTAGCCAAATGGCAAAAAACGGAACCCTTATAGATTCGTCATGTCCGTCTGTCTGTCCGATTCTGTCACAGCCACTTTTTTCCGAAACTATAAAAGCTATACTGTTCAAACTTGGTAAGTAGATGTATTCTATGAACCGCATTATGATGTTTACACAAATATAAAAAAAAAAACAATAAATTTTGGGGGTTCCCCATACTTAGAACTGAAACTCAAAAAATCTTTTTTCATCAAATCCATACGTGTGGGGTATCTATGGATAGGTCTTTAAAAATGATATTGAGGTTTCTAATATCATTTTTTTCTAAACTGAATAGTTTGCGCGAGAGACACTTCCAAAGTGGTAAAAAGTGTGTCCCCCCCCCCGTAACTTCTAAAATAACAGAATGAAAAATCTAAAAAAAATATATGATATACATTGCTATGCAAACTTCCACCGAAAATTGGTTCGAACGAGATCTAGTAAGTAGTTTTTTTCTAATACGTCATAAAAATTTAAAAAAAAATTTTTTTTCATCAAACCCATACGTGTGGGGTATCTAAGGATAGGTCTTCAAAAATGATATTTAGGTTTCTAATATCATTTTTTTCTAAACTGAATAGTTTGCGCGAGAGACACTTCCAAAGTGAAAAAAAGTGTCCCCCCCCCCCCTGTAACTTCTAAAATAACGGAATGAAAAATCTAAAAAAAATATATGATATACATTACCATGCAAACTTCCAACGAAAATTGGTTTGAACCAGATCTAGTAAGTAGTTTTTTTAATACGTCATAAATGGTACGGAACCCTTCATGGGCGAGTCCGACTCGCACTTGGCCGCTTTTTTTTTCAATTTTTAACTGCATGCATAATTTTTATGCAATTTTACAAATTCTACAAATAGTAGAATAATAATCCTAAAGTTTGAAATAGAGTTTGCATGTAAAAAAGACAGCTTGTAAATTTGTACTAAAAAAGTCATTTCATTGAAGTAAAAAGACGTTTTCACATAACCTATTCAGAAAAGGGATTTTTTTTCCCTGCTAGGAGGGATCAAAGTAATTCTAGGATACCATTAAATTTTTTTGCATACGATTTTTTCGCCTATAATAATATTTTTAAACATAACTACTTCCTCATAGATGATGAGAAAATCATTATGTGTCAAATGGATCTTGAATCCCTCATTATGCTCAGTATCACTTCCTTTAGGATTTAATGTACGCCCTGGCCGTCAATATGTCATTTTGCTCTCTTGTGGCATAATCGACTATTCTAATGTCAAATAATGTTTTAAAAGGCACTTCGTTGCTTTTATTTTTCAGTGCGGCTCGGCTAATGCGTCCAGTTGGCAAGCATGTCGCCGAGATGCTGTCAAACCTAACCACGCTCGGATTGGACCCGAAGAAACTAGAACTCGTCGGCCTAAGTCTAGGCGGGCAGGCTATCAGCTTCATAGCCAAGAACTACCGCGAAATAACTGGCCGGAACATATCCTCACTGACCGCTTTGGACCCTGCTGGGCGCTGCTTTAGACATCTCGGACCAGATCAAAGACTCGACCCTTCCGACGCTGACTTCGTCCTTAGCATTGCCACGAATATGGACGAAATGGGTATAGCAACTCCTGTCGGTCACGTCACGTTCTACGTCAACGGAGGAGAATTCCAACCTGGGGATGTGTGGTGGCTACCCTGCGATACTCTTTGTAGTCATGTCAAATCCTACATTATTTGGCTCACAGCGCTAATGAATCCAGGGAAATTTGTAGGCATGCAATGTGATTCTATACAGCAAGCGAGAGACTTTAACTGCTTCGATCGAAAGCCACTAGTGACGAATACGATGGATTTGTATACGGATAGAAGTAAGCCGGGTATATATTACTTGAATACAATTCATAAATACCCTTATTACTTACGTAAAGGAGGGGTGTATAGAAGCAGTGAAATTATTCTAAAGCAACTAAGCAATCTGAATGAGGTCGACGAATTGTTGGTTTAGTAATTAGAAAATAGCTGTGTATCACTATTATGACCAATAAAACTGTTTTTACACACTTTTATATATGTGCTTTAAATCTTGTAGCTTTAGCCTAATTCCATAATACAATACATATGTTGAACTTTGACAACATAACGAATTGTTGGTTTAGTAATTAAAAATAGCTGTGTATCACTATTATGACGAATAAAACTGTATTTACACACTTTTATATAAGTATGTGCTTTAAATCTTGTAACTTTAGCCTAATTCCATAATACAATACATATGTTGAACTTTAACAACATAACGAATTGTTGGTTTAGTAGGTAATTAGAAAATAGCTGTGTATCACTATTATGACTAATAAAACTGTATTTACACACTTTCATATAAGTATGTGCTTTAAATCTTGTAACTTTAGCCTAATTCCATAATACAATACATATGTTGAACTTTAACAACATAACGAATTGTTGGTTTAGTAATTAGAAAATAGCTGTGTATCACTATTTATTATTTACATACACTATTTATATGTATAGTATTTTCGGAACACAAGTCTTAGTCATTTTTATTAGCTGGGCACAATTTTCAGCTCTCCAATTATTTTTATACACTCAACTATTCAAACAGCCAAAAAACTATCAATCAGCCGACATCGTGGAAGGTTTGTGGGATTTCGGATTTTCTCAAATACAAATGGTATGTTATTGGAGTCCAAGAATTGTAATGTATGTCTGCTCAAACTTGTCCATAGTATTTGTGTTTGATATTGCCTGGTATTGTAGAATTATTGCCAGTATAGTATCAACCCTTTCCAAGTATATCAGTTTTGCTAAAAGGAAAATATCTTTTATCGTCCAAACTGAATGATTTCCTTTTGTAATTTCGAGTCATCTAGCGACACTGAGACATAATGGTCGATTTTTACTGATCAGTGTATTCCGGAGCTCTTACCTTCTAGCAACATTCCAGACCTATATTTTTAATGATCAACAAATGTACGGTTGGTAACACTTAAACATTTTGGCGGCATCTCGTTGGCTCATGGAATTTATATAATTTAAAGTGCTTTGGATTCAATTCAGGCTTGCCTTGGTTATCTTCGCTGACCAGCTACTACCACTTTTGCGATAATGCATAATTTGATAGGATGCAATAATTCCATATATAATAAAAACTACCAGTACTAAAATGACCCACTGTCGTGTCCTTTTTCCCATGTTTAAGTTAGAATTTTTAAAATGTACAACACTTTTTCGCAAAGGTTCTTGTTTCGACTGCAATGTAACAAAAACAAATGGCTGAAAAAATAAAACATTTGAAATTCAAGAATCTCAAAAGAACTAGCAACAACTTTATTAACAGCATTTTTTGTTTATGTAGATAGTTTTGTTTATAAGTCTATAGAAAATCATTCTCATTTTTTTGTTATCACCCGTTATGCATTGATATATTAATTATTTTTTTTGGTATTACACCTAAAAACGAGTTTATCTAAATAATAATGAAGCAGACTCTCTGTCTGTTATAAAATTTGTGTTTTTTTACTTACCTATTTGTTAAAAGTTAAAACCCGTTACACTCTATGAAGCGTAACTCCATTTCATTTACCATAGCGGGATTCCACTTGAGACGGTCATTAGGCGTAAACAATACGAATAGTGACAACCCAAGATATAGTCTGTCCGACGGTTTAAGAGCTAAAAGCCATAAAACTTGTTACAATGGCATTTTTATTTCAAAAGGTCTTTTTCTATAGTTCGTCCGGTTTGCTAAAAATCAATTGATCAGCAAATGTCTAACCAATCTAACCTACCCTCTTGCGCAAAAGCTGATTTATAAACAAAAAAAAATATTGGCCATCATTTTATTACTTCCCTTTCATTTTGTCCTAAAAAACTTACTGCCCATTCACAAAATGGGCGCAACTAACTCTTTTTTGCTGAGGGATGGGCCGGGACGCAACTGCGGAGGGGTGAAGCTGTTGAATCTGGGTATCTCCGACGCTGCGGAAGAGCAGCCCTTCCGCCCTCGGGTGTCGAAGCAAGGTCACTACACTCGGCTTCGGTTTGCTGGTCACCTTCGGGACCAGCAAACCGAACGGCCTCAGCCGTTCGTCTCACTCGCTCCCGCGCTTTGTCACAGCGGGCGAGAGCTGCCCGCCCTCCGCGCTTCCGTTTTCGCCATTGCTCTCTAGGGGGTAGGACAGACAAGACCAAGTGGATAGCCTAGCAGGGTGCTCTGATTCGGTTTTAGATGACCTTGACATTTCGGTGACCTTGAGGATTTATCATAGCGTACATTGAAGATAATAATTAATTTGTATAAAAAATAGGAAGCACGAAGACTGCTTAATTTTTAAAAGATGTTAAACAAAAGTATTATCGTTTCAGGAGTTTACAATATGTTTTAATTATTTGCCGGCCCACCCGGTATAGACTCTGGACTAATTTGAACCTGTGTATCTAACTTGAAACCTTTGAACGCTGTACAACAAGAATGAGTCCTCCAAGTTTGCCCTAACCGACAGATTAATTAACGCAAATCTAAAAAAAAGGAAATATACTTATCATGGGACAATTTTACACAAATCGGCCTAGCCTCACAGTATCATCAATAAGGGTGGTGTCATAGATACTAAATACTTAAATACATAGAAAACGTCCATAACTCAGGAACAAATATCTGTGATTCGAACCCGGGATCTCCTATTTCGTAAGCAGAGTCTCGACCGACAAGGCTAACAGGCCGGTAAAAGCTGAGGAAGAAATCAAACTAGCTTTTTGTTTTACTTTGCACAAGCTATTACATATGAGAATGAAAGTTTGTATGGATAATGTGTAAAATGTTAAGTGAGAGACTTGGCACTTCTTTATTAAAGAAAAGAAAGAAAGAAAATACATTTATTTATGACAAAACAAACACGGATGACAAAAACATGTTGACAATACAATATATAACATTTACCGCAAAATGCCATAAAAGGGTCACAATTCAGCATGTAGCTGGCAAAGCCAGCGCTGTTCATTTGTTATTACTTTATTAGTAGCTTATTAACAGCAATGAAATTAGAATTTAATGAAGGCGATTTAAATTGCTCTTTGAAAACATTGAAGTTTTTATGAGGAGACAATATTTGCAACGTCTTCTTACTTTTAGCATGTTAACTAATATCAAAACAACCTAGATATAAAATTCTACTTCAACGACTTAGCGGGCAAGAGCTTGGTTTGTCATAAGGCGAAGATTTTTAATGGTGACAGGAAATACATTAAGCTTGATATACCTACATACAAGAATAATTATAATGGAATTTACTATTTTCGGATGACGTTGGGTTCTTTACTTTTTGGTGCTAAAAATAAGGAAACAATAGCTGAGTTTTAGATTTACAACCTATCCAAAGGTTAAGAGTCAAAATATGCCTACTAGAATATAAATATAAGCAAAGAAAATTTCCAAGTTATCGTTTAATGTTAACGCAAGGTCTCACAGTAATAGCGCATATAAATGCGCACACGAAAAAAAATACTTAAACATTTTTGAATATTCAAGTGGATATAATAAAAACCAGAAAATGTTTTTGAAAATGGAGAAGACATTAAAAAGTATAACTAAAGTGATAGGTACAGTTGTGGTGTTGCAGTTGATGTGTACTTCAGTGACCGCAGTTGAATATAATGAAACCAATGAGGGTTATGCACAAAATTTCATGCCTATATGTAAGTGTTGCACTCCCTACACTGTAAGTTACCCTTCATATTTTATATTAAAGATCACAGGGAACCGTAGGACATGTGAATGATTGACTTAATATGTATGTTTATTTGTCATGTGTCGTGGCATCGCCGAATAGGACCTCTGGTTTCATAGCTCGCATTATACTGGGTGAATTGGGTCCTACTTACGATAGGTACAATACTTAATGTTCTGTTTAAGTAAGTAAACACTTAATTGTACGAGAAAAGAAGGAATATTGATTTCATCAGTTAAAACGTAAATGTGTAGTACAAGGCGAATATATCCCTAAAAGGGATCTTTTTATTGCCTGCATATAAGGGTGTTTAATTTTCCTGAATTTTCGATTTTCATCTGACTTCGCTTGAATTCTGGTTCTCAGTGATAAACATTTATTACATGTAAAAAAAATCGGTCAATTATTAGAGGTTCTACAACATCAACAAAGATTTTCTTAAATAACCAACGACTTTACATCGGAGACTAAAAAATGGTTTAAGCGGCTACCATCAAAACGGAGAGTAGTATGATACTGAACCTTCTACATATAAAACATTTTTAAAATTAGTAGTAAACCTGGATTTTGATTACTCGATAAATGTTCTAATTAAGATTTTTCAGTTGTTCCACTTGTTTCGAAATAAAATTAAAGTGATTTTATCATGTTTTAGACGCAATATTCAGTTTTTTCATTCGATTTTAGTGTCACTTATTTTATTTTGTTATTTTAGAATTTAGAACATAGTTACTCGTAATTTTCACGCAATGCCCCTTTCCCTTCCCCTTCCCCTTCCCTTTACCTTTTCATTTTGTGCAACCTTTAAACGTTATTCGATATTTTTGAAAATTTTAATAATTTTTAGAGTGGGGAGATTCGATAGGTGAGCGAAGTCAGCAAAAACAACACAACTTTTTTATCTCCATACAAAAATAAAACACCCTACTGGACATGTTGGTACATATTTTTTGATTGTCATGAATAAACCTTTATCTTTTATTTTATTTTAATAGTGTCCTATATAACTAAGTTAATCTAATTTTAACGCATTTTTTTAGTAATAACAAATAACAATGTCTAATAACAAATGTAAGTAATTAGTACTGATTATAAAATAATTATGTTTGTACACCTACAATATGTAGTGAAGCCAAATACGAGATATGAGATTGACCTGTACTTTTTTTTTAATTTTATATAATATACAGAATATCCGCAAAAAGTTGACATCAAAATGATAGTTACACGACTCCAAACAAGACCTCCTGTAATGAGCGTGAAAAAAATAAATTCGGGCGCACTTTTGGTTACAAGAAAAAAACATATCAAAGTACGTTTAGATAAAATCAGAAACAAACAAAAAAAATGGTTACAGGACCTGCTTGAAGTAACCACCACGTCTTATCGCCTCCCGGTGTTCTCTTATTGAATTCCCGTTTTCAAATATCCTCTCGATCAGTTGTTCCCCTGTCTCGGGTATGTCTCCACCACCTGCCACGTAAACTCGTTTAATGCTACCCCTCCCCCCCATATATTAATCTGGTGGGGTCAAGTGCAGCCATGCGATATCTCCCCAGCAGATGATCCACGACGAATGGTAATCATTCAAATAATTGCGCACAAGTACTGCAAAATGTGAAGGAGCCCCATCAAGCTGGAGAATCATTCTAACCCTTTAATGTAACGGTATGTCTTTTAAGGCATCCAGAAACTGCGTCTGAAGATACTCCAGAAATCTTGCACCATGCATCGTCTCCGGTGGTTCGTACAGCCGGATCTTGTAAAAGTGGCTTCGTTCTGCATAATTTTTCGCAAGAAACTTTCGTCACCTCGCGTCCTTCTTAAAATCCAGGAGGAAAAAACTGATCTTGAACCTAAATCGTGCTTGATAATTCTTGGGCCTGTCGGAAGTGATAGGGGTGTAAACCCTCTTTCTTTAAAATTTTTCACACGGCCCAAATGGATAAATTCACGCTGTTTGCTATTCGTGTAATGCTTAGCCTCGGGTTTTCTGTAATCTGCCTTAAAAATTTTCTCTTCGTCTTCAGGTACCACAAGACGATAACGTTTGTTGGCAGGGTATCTTATGCCATTTGCAGTCAGTTGCAAATGGATCCTAACGAATATCGGAGCAGGTGGCTGGGCCTGTCGGGAAATAACCTTACGTACGTTCTTTCAGCAGCATTAGCGTTCCTATTACACAATCCATAAACAAAATGAACGTCGCAAATTTCACTATTAGTATAGCAGCGTCAAGCTTGTTCCATTTTGACTAAAATATTTGATTTCGGACTAAAGTGACGCTCATTACAGGTCTCTTTGGACTCGTGTAACTTGTGAAATGTTTTAAGTAACTCTATCATTTTGATGTCAACTCCTAACGAATATCCTGTACTATCATTTAACAATAAAAAAGTACAGGTCAAAAACCTAGTTTTGGAAAAAATAATAAAATTAAAAAAAAAGGTTAGGAGACAAAATCTCCTTTTGTTATTAATTCTCGGAAAATTAATTGTGACATTTATGCATGAAATTTATGCCTTAAGTAATAAGCTATTATCAAATAATGATTATGTACAACGTACGATGACGATATTTAAATTTAAGACGGGTATTCGATCAGATAATGGTGAATTAACCAAGTGCAGTCGCGTTTGGCGCCATAAAACTATGAAGGAATGCAATTTGAAAATGGTTAGAAGTTCGATAACATCCATCGTACTACACGTGGTTAAGTGGATATATTAGTTCAACCCCTTTTCAAGTTTAAGAAATCTAAATCAATGTTGCTGTCTTAAAGGCGCAGGCAGGAGGAGGAAAATTTTGAGAACAAAACTTCGATTACTGACAATTTCAAGTGGTATTTTTTGACGGAGCTGCAGTTGTCCTTATCGTACATTTTTGAGGCTCTAAAAATGTACGATAAGGACAACTGCAGCTCCGTCAAAAAATACCACTTGAAATTGTCAGTAATCGAAGTTTTGTTCTCAACATTTTCCTCCTCCAAAACTTAGCCAATTGTAACGCAATATTGGAAACGGAATGAGAAAGAATTTATCTGTCTGTCTGTTTTTATTGTTGTTGGTTTTTAGCGCTGTTTGAAGTAACCCAAAAGAAGCAAAATATACAGACACAGGTACTAGTAATCTTCTTCATAATAATAATATCATATTGGTAATAATATCATGTCGGTCATATTGATAATATCGAACTCGTATAAAAAAAATCATGTTTCAGGGCCAAAATCCAGAAAGGATTTACGTTTGGATGGAAAAAATACCAATATTTTTTCATCTTAACGGCTTAAATGTAGGTGTACAAATAAATGTATTAATCAATACAATGGTATTGTTAATATAATAATATTAACCCGGTTACTTTTTCCTTGATATTTATTTCATGACTGCGTGATTAAACATACCTTCCCCTGTTTTTCTCATGCTTCAAGACATGAGACAATATAGAGTAATTAATTGTAATCGTCGATTGTTTCCATAGGTCCTGGTGTGGGGAAACCGGCCGAGATAAAACCAGAACATTTGAGCAAGTTAAAAATCGCAGCATTCGCCGGCGGTTCACTTTTATTCTCCAAGTGGACATCTTATAACTACCGCAACATAAAAACCCTGGTCATGAACCCTCATATTGACTTCAGACGAAAGACGATCCTGTATTGTCCTGGGTATTTGGAACATACTACGTTACCTGTTGGAAGGTTATTGATGTTGCAGTATAAGAGATTACGGTACAACGTGTTAATTTTAGAATATGTAGACTTCACCTCAAACATATTCCCCGTGTAAGTATAAAAATATTCGATGTTTTTGAGTGACCATTTTCATCATTCAGTCTTACACAAATCCGCAGACTTGCAAAGTACTCTAATATAAACTGAAATAAATGTCATACACTAAGAAACAATATTTTCTTATAAAATATTTTCTGGAAATAATTTAATTTGTTCTAATACTTCTAATAGTATTGATTGGCAGCGCCATCTCTCTCGCTAGCTCGGTATCACCTGACTTGACTATGAACCATACTGTTCTACCTTAGGGATGGCTAGGGGGCACCGTAAGCAATTCATATACTTGGAAAAATTCGACCAATGCCGTCGTGACACCGGTGGCCGAGAAGCTCAGGCAACTGCCGCGATAGCAGAGGACGCTGGTTGCAGCCTGGGGCATTGGAGGCCTTGGTCACTTTTTCTTTGAATATGACATTGATTTCAGTTTATCATTTATATAGTAGTGTTTCTACTTGAAATAAGAACAAATTAAAATATTTTCGGAAAATAATTTAATTTGTTCTAATACTCCTAATAGTACTCTAAAATAGTATCGGTAATCCAATTTAAATAATTTGATTCTCCTTACCTTTTAGTGTTCCACGCGTGATGCGTCCTGTTGGTAAGCATATCGCCGGAATGCTAGCCAACCTGACTTCAGTCGGTCTCGACCCGAAAAAGCTAGAGCTGCTTGGCCTCAGCCTTGGTGGCGTGTCCATGACCTTCGTAGCCAAGAACTTCCAAGAAATTACTGGTAGAAACATCTCAAAGCTTACTGCTCTGGACCCTACTGGACCCTGCGTCAGACACCTTGGACCAAAGGATAGGCTAGATCCGTCCGATGCTGACTTTGTCCTACACGTCGCCACGAACATCGGGGGATACGGCATAGGCACTCCGGTTGGACACATATCAGTATATGTAAACGGAGGGGAGTACCAGCCTGGCGCTCTTCCGTCGTACTTATGTGACAACTTATGCAGTCACATGCAGGCGTTTTATATATGGTTATCGGTCATGGAAAACCCTGGAAAATTCATCATGATGCAATGTGATTCTCTACCGCAAGCGAGAAACCACAACTGTTTTGAGAGGAAGCCAATGGTAACGAACACTCTGGATCTATATACGGATAGAAGCAAGCCGGGTATTTATTACTTGGCCACAAGTTCTAAGTACCCGTATTATTTGGGTAAAACAGGCTCGAGAAGGAGTGGGTCGGAAGTTATGAACCACATAAGTGACCTTAATGTTGTTGATATTCTGCGGGCTTGAATATATACGAGACGTTCTGAAGGAAAATTTTATCGTCAATATGTACATATAAGTATGTTAATAGAAAAATGTATATAATCCGTCTTTGTATACAATCCCTAGGAAATGTATATAATTCCTAAAATCACCCCGAAATGTGTAAAATAAATTCGATTAGACTCATTTCCTAGGAAATCTATACAATTCCTATTTAGGATTGTATAGATTTCCTATTGCTATTTAGCAAACGGAAATGCATTTTTGGGAGGTCGCAGTTCTAACCTAACTTAACCTTCTCTTCTGGCAAAAATTCGTGGGGGTCACAGTTCTAACCTAATCTAACCTACTTGCTTCTCAGTTTATGACGTGTTTTATTTATTTTATTCACAGAAAGCTTTCGTTTTATACATTTTCGGTGACATATAAGAAAAGCAAAATACGCATTCATAAAAATAAATGTAAATACCGCACGACACGGCACTCAGCCACTCACATACAGATAATTCATTTTATATATGCCTTATAATATATTAACATAGCTGATCTAATAATAATTTTTGTATTCTTCTTCTTCCTTGTCGTATCCTCATGGCTGAGGGACGTATGACTGTGGACACTCCTCACCAGTGCTCTCCAAGCCGCTCTATCTTGGTTCCAGTGTATGCCAGCCTGTAATGTAGTTTTTGTATCTGACGTTATTCTGTCCGCCCAACACATTTTTGTATTCGGATTACTATTCTTTTGCAGGTATTTAACATGTAAAAAATAATAAAAATGTTTATTAAAATTAAAATTTATTTTTAAGTTTTTTACCAACCCGATTATTACCAAACACAGTACTCCACCGACCCTTTATAAATCTGTATTTTGCTAATTCGCGAAAAGAGAACGTGCTAGTCAAGCAGTGCTAGCCCGTTATACTTACTTGCGTATTTTTACATGCAATTAATGTTCCCACTGAAAAAAAAAACGCAAATAAATATAACAACCCACCACCAAAAGTACAAAACAAGACACGTGTTTCGCCTCTCTACGAGGCATCCTCAGGAGATGCTGGAGATGTTGACGGTCTAACGTCCGACAACCGAATGAGCTATCTAGAATGGTCGGCCATATTTATACCTTGACCATTCTATCTACTGTACAAGTATGATTGAGATGGACAAAATTGTAATAAGGGCGATGACGCAACATTCAACTGTTCGTTAAGAATCATCCCCCTATTGTTGTACCTAATTTTATCCAATTGTTCCAGAAAACTTAAACGCAATCCTTTCTCGCAAACTCAAGAGACAAAAGATAAAAAGCCGTCATTAAATCAAAATCGGCTATTCCCGGAACCATAACCAAGTAATTCTTGAATCGTTGAGAATAAATATTCAGATTATTGCTTTGTCGTTTTCGCACCTTCGAAATCAATTATAGAGGGCTTACCTCTCGCGGATGAGAGGAGCCCTATGCCCAGCAGTGGGACGTATACAGGATGAATTATTATTAATGTCTTGATTCATTGAACATCTTATTATTACTCGAAATCCACTGCTGCAAATTGTTTTTTTACAAATATCTTCAACTAATAAATCAAACATACATACTATGCTTGTTGTTAATAGCTTATACATTCACCTTTGTCCGTCCGTTTTAATATTATTTTTTTAATAATCAATAGAAATCATTACACAAAAAACTTAAATAAAACACTACTATTACAAAAAAATAAAATAAGCACCACTATACAAACACAAACTTAAAATTACTTAACTAACGTAAAGCCCGTCCTGTGACATGCCTTGTCCAAAAGTCCCCATCACACTCGCAGCGTTGCCACGCTGTATGGCGATGGAGACCTGTTGGACAAGCCAAGACCCAGAACGGGGATCGTTCCCCCTCTCCCTTAACCGCCGACCCAGTTCCCTGAACAATTCGGACGCCTCGCTGCACCAGGGTCCGGCTATCTCGACAGCAATGGGCACAAAATCGTACGCCCCCTGTAACCCGGAGTACTTGGCACGCTTATTTTTGGCGGCAATTTCTGCCGAACCGTGTGTCTTAGATGGGATGCAGCAAATGTACTAACACATGTCGCATCCCATAAAAGACACCGCCCCCTCCGCCAGGGGACTAAGGTGAGCCCGTCGGGTCTTTTTTCCTTACTCAACTACGAGTATACTGTTCTATATAACGCATAATTCCTCTAATAAAACCGTAAAGTTAATAGGCATAAAAAAATACAGAAAAAAAATACAGAAATTACATAACACGCTAAATACACTTAAAATGTCCACCTCGCAGTGCAGCTTGACGTTCCCATCACCCGGGACACTGCTTAACCGGACATGTAGCCGACGACAGCCATCTTCCGAGAATCCAATTCTCCATCAATTTCAAATTCACTATGATGACATTTTTCTTTATCCGCCCATTTCCGCAACCAACAGGTGTCAGATTTCCAATTATTAATAACGCAATCTGGGCCTGGACCGGGACCTGGACATGGATCTGGTCTTATCTCGTTCCAGATCTTAGATGCTCATTTTATTTAGAAACTTACTGCGAGTATTCCGACCGTGAATGTCTTTCAGCCATCGAAACTTATTATAAAGATATTCTGGTTTATGAGTGAAACTACATTTTTAAACATACTAGCCATATGCATGGTTCTACGTGCTGCCATCTTGAGAATTTTTCTCTCGTTTAGGTGTATGGGCTCGCTTTGGCACCGAGAAACAAAACCTAGTAAGTACAAGCAGTTTGGACTTTTTGAATTGCATGTGCGGTTTTGACAGAGACGTGGTCCAATAACGATATCGCAATAATTAAACTGTGACAAGACTAGCGACTCAACCAAAACCAGCCTCAACTCTTCCGTTAGGTAATTTCGAATACCATTCAAAACCTAAGTGGTATTAAAAAAGTGGGTTAAGTTACGTAACTAATCACGTAATCTGCAAAAAAAGACCTTACAATAATTATTCAAAGCTAGTCTATAACGTTTAACATTATTTAATGGTGAACCTTGAATTTTATGACTAGCAATAATGATGACCTGCAAAAATCGGAAATGCAATTTATATAGTTTAATTTTATGACTATTGAAAATTTTACTAATACAAATTATGATGGAAAACGTTATGGACTGAAAAAAACGGAAATTAAAATATGCGGGAGCTAATAGAGACCCGTTTTTTTCTGTCCTGAAACTACTTTTTTTTTCTTTTTTTTTATGTAATAGGCTGCTACTTGAAATCAAATATGAAATGCACTATGGTTGAATAATTAATATGGCATTTCAAACTGTTTTGAGAAGTCGGTTTTTTTCTATTGAAGATTGTAAAATAAAGAGACACAAGATCAAGATCGCGTAGTTTTTTTTCTAATGCTAAAACACGAAGTACATACCTAACGAAAACAACTGTCGTAAGCATAGTACCATAAATAATTGATTTTCGCAGATTGTTCCTCAATTTGTTATTGCTTACTTCCCCAACGTACGCATTATTTACAAGATAATCCAAAGTAAAAATTGAAATGAAATTACATCATAAAAATACGGAAACATTTTTTGTCGCATTGTTGTTGTTTATTTTTACAACAGCAGGACTAAGATGGACGGCTGTCTATCATTCGTCACCATACCTGTCACGCTCTAACAAATACGTAAGTACGAAAGTGACACATGATATGACAAGTGACAAAAACACGACCATGATACCGTTGCAGCAGTAGAATATTCTGAAACAAATGAAGGTTACGCACAAGGTTTCATCCCACAATGTAAGTATTTATCTATATTATGAGTTTATGAGTGTCTAGTAGCTTGAGCCTGATCGTTGGCGTTTCACAAACTTCAAATAAGCAACGATGACTATTCGTCAGAGTGGCAAGTAGCTTATTTAGGACTTTACTTGGACATTGTGAAACAGGCCCTTTGTTGTGTAGGAAATTTTATCTGGCAATTTATTTGTTAATTAGCTATACAACACTTTACTTGGACATTGTGAAACAGAGGTTTTTTTTTTTCTGTCGAACTAAAGTCAAAAACTTAATATTACAATCGTTGAAGTCCCTAGAAAATGGCCTCAAGATTGCTAACTCTAAGTAGTCGGATTGAAAAGCAGTAAAATGGCGGCGCACCACTCACGGTTCGATGCGAAAACCAGTAAACTGTCGGCCACCAGTGAGTGGTTGAGATGTTGCCGTATTTAGGGGTGAAATTGAATGCTTTTAAGTATAGTTGCGCTCTTCTATCGCCCGAAAGTAGCTAGCGAGCTAGACAAGGATAACATATGTACAGTAAGAAAAAAATTACATTTGGAATTTAAATTACCGTGAGACATACCAACATTTAACTAAAACGCGCGAGTGACAAAAAACATGTAAGTTAACCCGTAATATTAGTTTAATAACACATGGTATGAGATTTGCTGGTGAGGGCCATTCATTCGGGAGCGACCGCCTGGTCAAAGTTGATTTTTAAGAGGTTGTTTTGTAAAAATTATAATTGTATGGTACATTCTTTTTTAATGATTTAATTTTAGAAATAAAAGTCTTATTTTGACAATTAAATACCTCCAATCGTCAATTTGTTTTATGCTGATAGTCATTTTCAACAAGGAAACTAGAAAATTGACACTCTTGAGTTTGATGAGGTCGATCCAAATTAATAAACACTACAATTATTTAATTTTTACATTTACATAATCTATTCACGCTGATTCCAACCATAAATTATTTAATATATATTTTCATTCGCATTTATTTAGTTAAATCCGCGCTGACCACCCATCGGGGCCCCCGCCACTTGACTGCTTTTGCGCAAATCCGCAGCGCCACGTGACTAATTTTCACATTTTCACTGACGCCACTTGAAGAGTTAATTAAATTTTTGACAACCGTATTGTGATCTAAAAAGCGCTACGAGTTTTAAATAACTCCATTCTCTGAACCTACTGCATCTTAACGCAAGATGAATTTGAGAAGTCAGACTAGAGACTTATTACTGTTTCCAGGTCCCAATTTATCGAAACCCGCCGAAATCAAACCAGAGCATTTGGACAATTTGAAAATCGAAGTACTGGGTAACGGTTCACTTTTGGAAGCGAAGTGGACCTCATACAACTATCATAACGTAAAAGCTCTAGTCAAGAATCCCCATGTGGACTTCAGACGAAAAACTATCGTATACGCTCCTGGATATTTTGAACCAACTGCGATACCTCTTGGAAGAAATTTGATGGTACTCTATAAGAAATTGGGATATAACGTACTTTTGTTAGAATATGTGGCTTTCACTTCGAATATATACCCTGTGTAAGTAATAAATGCATTTGTCTCTTTTGATAGATATTAAATAATAAGTTAACTCCGTAAAAGACCGATTTCCCTCTGCTCACAAGTCCTACGTTGAAACATATGCTTCCTAACATAGTCAAATCTCCATTGATGCCTCTGGGACCGAAATTAAGGAATAATTTGACATCATCATCATATCATCATCATCATTATTATATCAGCCTTTTATCGCCCTCTCTTCCAGTACGAAACATATCCCGGTCCTGAACCAATCGCATCCAACATACTTCTGGAATTTGACATACCTATTGCTTAGTAACTGCTCACTAATCGTCTCCGAAACGTCAAATTTTTTAATCGTAATTATCATTTCAGAGTCGTCCGCTTATCACGTCCTATTGGCAACCACGTAGGTGAAATGCTAGCCAAACTAACAACAGTCGGGCTAGACCCAAAAAAGCTGGAGTTGGTAGGTCTTAGCCTCGGTGGAGTGATTATGCCTTTTATAGCTAGAGGATTATTTCATCAGATCACCGGAAGAAAGATATCTTCAATCACCGCTCTTGGTCCTTCGGGACCTTGCGTCAGGCATCTTGGACCAGACCAAAGACTGGATCCTTCAGATGCCGATTTTGTTCTGCACATCGCTACCAATACTCCAATAATACTGGAGGATATGGCATGACCACCCCGGTAGGACATGTGACGGTTTATGTCAATGGAGGGGAGTACCAACCAGGTTTCCTTAAGTCTTTTCTTTGCGACGATCTATGCAGTCACTGGCGATCGTTATTAATATGGATGTCGGCATTGGAACATCCCGGTTCCTTTATAGCTATGCAATGTGATTCTGTACAGCAAGCGAAAGACCATCATTGTTTTGATAGAAAACCAATGGTAAAAAACACTCTGGATCTATATACGGATAGAAGTAAACCGGGTATTTATTACTTGGCAACTAGTCATAACTATCCATATTATTTGAGTAAGAAAGGCTTAAAAAGGGACGGCGCGGAAGTCTTGAACCATATAAGTTCGCTTAATGCGGTTGACGTTCTGCGAGTTAAGTAAAATACAAGAAACAAACTTGACGAGAATAAATTTTATAACAATTGTTGATGTCACGTATAAAATAAAATAGAAAAAAATAGTTCTAGAAGACGATGACTGACATGATTTTTCATTCATTTATTTTTAATTAGGAGTTTGAAATTGGAATGTTATTTGACTGATGCTTTCAACTCTGATTTGTACGGTTCCGTAGCCAAATGGCAAAAAACGGAACCCTTATTGGATTCGTCATGTCCATATGTCTGTCCGTTTATGTCACAGCCACTTTTTTCCGAAACTATAAGAACTGTACTGTTGAAACTTGGTAAGTAGATGTATCCTGTGAATCGCATTAAGAAAACAATAAATTTTGGGGGTTCCCCATACTTAGAACTGAAACTCAATTTTTTTTTTAACAAACTCATACGTGTGGGGTATCTATGGATAGGTCTTCAAAAATGATATTGAGGTTTCTAATATATTTTTTTTCTAAACTGAATAGTTTGCGCGAGAGACATTTCCTAAATGGTAAAATATGTCCCCCCCCCCCGTAACTTCTACAATAACAGAATGATAAACCAAAAACAAATATATGATGTACATTACCATGCAAACTTGCACCGAAAATTGGTTTGAAGGTTTCAACGAGATCTAGTAAGTAGTTTTTTTTAATACGTTATAAATGGTACGGAAACCTTCATGGGCGAGTCCGACTCGCACTTGGCCGCTTTTTCTTTAAAAACATTGTTTTGTATTAAATTATTATTATACGTGCCTACTGGCGTTTTTATAATCATACGCCAGCGGAAGAATATTGTTTTATTTATACTTGAAATTTACTGTGAAAGGTTAAACGTCAAAATCACCAACCTTATTTACCTTAAGTTAGTGAATAACAAGATGGTTTTGACATATTTCATTCTTCCTTAGCACAAATATTATACATATTTGATATCCTTGATTTTTTTTTCACTTACACATTTTAATTGAGAGATATTACGTAGCTAGTTTTACATACTTTTTATGTTAAAACATGCAAATCTATCAATCAAAAGTATATGTGACGATCCACGGTAAAAGGTACCTTATGGCGGTTGGCGCTTACGTTGCATAGCATGGCATTAGTATTGGAGCGTCGTAAATAACAGCGTAAGCGCCAACCGCCGTAAGGTACCTTTTACCGTGGATCGTCACATATATACATGGAAACGTACAGGTAGATAAATTACTGTATGGCTAATGTCTTCCTCATTTCGTACAATATGTAAGAGATACACGCACACATAGCTTCCCATCAGGCGGGTCGTCTGATCGTTTGCTGGCTTATATAAAAAAAATATTTTTTAATAGTCTACTAATTTTACAAATAATATTTTTTTTTAAGAAAAGTAATTTTACATGTGAAGCAAATGGGATTCCTTCGTATTATTTGTGAGTTTACATTTATTGCACATTTGGTGCTTAGTACAGAAGCAGTTGAATATTCTGAAAAAGATGAGGGATATGCACAAGGATTTATTCCAAACTGTAAGTAATGAATGATATTGGATAATAAATAGTGATCGGCGACCGGTAGCAATTTTTCGACGAAAGTAGTGACTCACCTAATTTTTTTAAATAAATATTATAGGGACATTCTTACACAAATTGACTTTCGAGTCATGGAGAGTATATAAGTATGTATAGGTATACGTATGTATAATGTCGTCGCCTAGTACCCATAGTACCAACCTTGCTTAGTTTGGGTCTAGATCGATCTGTGTAAGATAAGATTGTCCCCAAATATTTATTTATTTATGATTCTATTTAAATTAACAATAACAAACAAACAAAAATAAGATAATTAATATTACAAATTTAATTCAGTGAGTTTTTTGAGTATATGATTCTAATTTTGAACAACACAGACTTATCCATATTCTTCATAACGTTTGACGTTAAAGTGACATAAAATGCCGGTCGCCGATCACTAAATATACATAAATATAAAATAAATATTATAGAGAAATTCTTACAAGTCCCATGGTAAGCCAAGAAGGCTTGTGTTGCGGTTACTCAGACAACGATATATATAATAAGTATACAAATATTAAATACATAGAAAACATCCATGATTCAGGAACAAATATATGTGTCCATCACACAAATAAATGCCCTTACCGGGATTCGAACCCAGGACCATTGGCTTCATAGGCAGAGTCAGTAGCCACTAGGCCAGACCGATCGTCTCATAGGCAGGGTCACTACCCCATATAAAAAAAAAAATATATTATAGGACATTATTACACAAATTGACTAAGTCCCACAGTAAGCTCAATAAGGCTTGTATTAAAAAAAAAATATATAAAATATAAAATATAAAACACGTCCACTGCTGGGTAGTAGACTCCGTGAAGTCTCTCCACAATGACCGGTCGGTCGTAAGCTTCTCTCATCCAACTGTTCTCTTTGATGTTGAGTCCATCTTATTGGAGACCTTCTGCTTTGTCATTTAGTTTACAATTTAAAGTATAGATCGTAACATTCACGAAGACGCGAGCCTTGACTCGTAATGTCATGTTACAAGGTTAGATTTGACAAATCTCTACGTCATCGTGGATGATGACAAACTAATAGGTACTTAAAAAATCCTATTTTTACAAGTAAGTACAAAATTTTATGAGTTCTTTCACTCTGTTTTGTCATAAAAAAAAATTATCGAAAGAAGTTTTCCATTTAATTATTATTACTCCCCAGGTCCTGGTGATTCGAAGCCCGCCGAAATCAAACCGGAACATTTAAACAGAATAAAGATCTCAGTATTGGGCAGAGGCTCGCTTTTCCAAGCCAGTTGGACTTCTTACAACTACCACCACGTCAAAGCTATAGCCAAGGACCCAAATGTTGACTTCAGAAGAAAGACGATCGTGTATTGCCCTGGTTATTTGGATTCGACTGCGTTACCCGTAGGAAGAAGCATGATGGTACTCTATAAGCAGTTGGGGTATAACGTGTTGATATTAGAATTTATAGATTTCACTACGGATGTATTACCGGTGTAAGTATTATAATACACCAAAAAATTTGTCCATTTTGAGAAGACCGTAGCACCGTCTATAAGCTCTTTCGTTTATAACTTTTGCGTTTGTACACATACTACACTTACAAAAGGTTGGCAGAGCAGAAGAAGCGAACCTTTCTGAGTGTGTCTGAGCGAAGGACGTATTCCAATACGAGAGCTCTATGCTATGGCGTCCGTATTGACCAGATCGTTTTTCTTTATAAATTAGGAAGATTAATTGCCCAAACTGTGTGATATTAACCTCGAGATCACGAAAAAAAAACAGCAGTTTTATGATTCGCCTAAAAGTCTTAAGTTATTTTGTTTTGCGTTTTCTTGGCTTGCCTGATAATAAACATTGTTTAGTGACCTACTATGTATTAACTTCTTAGACTTTAACTGCCAATTGTCATAAAATCATGGTATTTATAGTATTTTATGCAACAGTTATATATGAAGGGTCAAAAAAGGCTAGTGGCATGAGTTACAGCATTGCAGAGTAAAGCATTGTAAAGGAATACGCCACGAGCATTTTTTGAGCTACTTATACAACGTTGCATACAATACTTTTCCTGCGAGTCAACAAAAATAAATCTTAATTTAGGTAAACAAAGCAAAAGTATATAGCTAAGATACGCGAGCATACCTTGTTACGCGCCCGGCCCGCCGCGGCCCGGCCGGTCTTCGACACCTTCTCGTAACTCATGAGGCCCTGGTACTTGCTCTTTGCTAAATAAAATTTTTGGACAGTTTTTTTTCTTGATTTTTGCCACAGTAGCTGTTGAGACTAACAAGCAACGCTAAGCGGTCTTCGTAGTCTATGGGTGTTGCTATATTACGGGTGTCACATGCGTGTTTCTGACTTATGAAGCAATTGTTTCTACTATGCAATCAAATGAACATTTTGTAAGTTGGTAGCAATGCACTTACTCGTAGTTTGAAACTGCATTAGTTTTGATTTTGTTAGTTTGGTAGCCATTAATCGCAGTAACGTTATAGCGATTTTAAAGCACAAGTGCTGTTATGAGGAATACACAATATAGACTTTTCTTGAAACCTTTTATGTATGTTCTTATATTCGTGTTAATGAATCTATAAATGGCAGATAACAGTAGAGGTAGAGAGTAGTAGGAAAAAATATTAACTAAATTATTGAGGGAGCATCCATGTGTGTTGTCTTATATGCTTCATATGAATCACACTGTCATTTTCATTTCTAAGCCTAAGTTTTACCAAAATACAGTACGAATATTTAATATAATTGGTATTAAAACTGTTTCAGAGTTGTCCGTTTAATGCGTCCTGTCGGAAAGCACGTCGCCGAAATGCTAGCCAACCTGACTACGGTCGGCCTCGACCCAAAAAAGTTGGAACTGGTTGGTCTCAGCCTTGGTGGCCTATCTATGGCCTTCACGGCCAAGAACTTCCAGCAAATTACTGGTAGAAACATCTCAATGCTCACCGCTCTCGACCCTACTGGACCCTGCGTCAGACATCTCGGACCTAAGGATAGGTTAGACCCGTCCGACGCTGACTTTGTCCTTCACATCGCAACGAATACAGAGGGATATGGCATAGGCACTCCAGTCGGACATATATCAGTCTACGTAAACGGAGGAGAGCACCAGCCTGGTCTACTTCCAACGTTTCTCTGCGATGATTTATGCAGTCACTTGCAGGTGTTGTTTATATGGCTTTCGGCATTGGAAAGTCCTGGCAAGTTCATCATGATGCAATGTGACTCTCTACAGCAAGCGAGAGATCACCAATGTTTTGAGAGGAAGCCAATGGTAACGAACACTCTCGATCTATATACGGATAGAAATAAGCCGGGTATTTATTACTTGGCAATGAAGCCTCAATACCCTTATTATTTAAGTAAGAAAGGCTTGAAACGAAGTGGCGCGGACGTTTTGAACCACATAAGTAACCTTAATGCTGTTGACGTGCTGCGGGTTTAATAAAACGAAAAGAATATCTTTGATACTAAGAAAATGAAAGAGCTCAAATAATAGTATATTACGATACGAGTGCGAAAAATAGGAAACTCGAAACGAGTGGCGTTAATTAAAACACGACCGAAGAGAGGTAAATAAATGGTTTAAATCTGTACCCAAATTCAATGAAAAACCCATTGATTCGGGTCCACACTTGTAGGGCCAAGGATGGTCGGCTGTTTGTCACTTGTCGCCATGCCTGTCACGTTCTAACATGCTGCCACCGCTAGACAGTACATAGTATACCAATCCACTAGTCGACAAGACAATAACGGAGGGGTGTACATTTTAAGATTAGTTAGCTATAGTAAACACCCCTATAATGGAACAGGCACCAGTAATGGGATTGTATAGATAAATCCTGTAAAACAAGTAATTACCATCAGTCTTAAATCGCTGGCAACATTTTACCATAAACAAGAGCCAAAGAGCTGCTTACTTTTAATTTTTCATTGATATTTGTTAGTTTGAAAATGAATGGCGCCATACATCCCATGACTGGGGCAGAAAAAAACATAGTTTTAATTGGTTAATAATATTGAAACCAAGTGCAGTAGCTTATATTAAATATATACAAAACGTAAAGAAGGAATTGGACATTCAACTTTTAAAGCGTAAAGCGGTAGAAATTTTACAGGTGTCGATGTCGGTGAAATATCAAAAATGCACCAAATTTTCTTTTTAATGTCCCATGATTGGTACCGTTAACATAATTACTCTATTGGCTCAATGTCAAAAAACCTAAATAAATATCTACGAATAAATTTGCTATTACAAAAATGTTAGGCGTTTACAGTGTAAAAGACGGGAAATTTTATTTTATTATGGTTTTTAAATTTATTGACAACTATGTTGTTACAGGCGTTGTGTATTTTGTATAACATTTAGGAAGAAATAAAACTGTATGTAATCTCTGTGTAAATTTTATTATCAATAATAAATAATAATTCCTACAACTACATACCCCCTTATTCATAAACGTCTACTAAAGTTGACAAGCCGCTAATAATCGTTTGTCCCTGTCCGATGTATTAGTATGATGGAAAGGGACAAACGATTATTAGCGGCTCGTCAACTTTTGTAGACGTTTATGAATAAGGGGGGTTAGAAATTACATAATACAACTTTTATAGCTTACTTCATCTAACGTAGATAAGGTCTGATGTGACTTATTTCATCTTTTTTGACGAATGAATGGCCCATTAAATTATTATTACAAAAACCTAAAGCGGTCGACTTATCAATTTAGACGCCTTGGTCACTTTTTATTTCGTGTTAAACATCTGTTTAGAATGCTAATAAACTACTACAAGCAGATTTATCAAAATACGAATTGAAGGTTAACCTGGTCATTTTGTGCCAAACCGATATTTTTTATTTATTTGAGCTACAAATAACCTTACGGTCAAGTTTAGGTCATCTTATTTTAAGTTATATATAATGTGTACCAAATTATAGGTGAAAAAACCTATTTGTAAAGACTATGGGGAAGTCATAGTCACAGTCTTAGTAATTTATTTTATAAAGCCAAGTTACAAGTCAACATTAATAATTATCATCAAATTACATTACTATACAGTAAAATTAATCTATTGACTTACATCGCGGTAAAATTACATAAAATAATTTTCAATTAATACATTTAAAAAAAGTCAAGTCATTGGAACAAATTCATTGGAATTATAAAAGGCTTGTACATTACCATGTACTGATTACATTATTTAATTTTTAATGGTTTGTGATGCAATTGATGCTAATGCAAATTTAATTTAATTGCAATTAATAATTAATTTTCCTTAATTGGTAATGGTTAATTGTAATTAACCTTTTCAATGGTTAATTTTTAATGGTTAATTGCATTACCGTTCGGCCAACACTGCTTACAGTACAGTATTAAGCAAAATTAGAAAGCAATAATAAAAATACTAAATGCGGTATTAGAAAATAAAAAAAATAGTATTAGTAAATAATAACCAACAAACCATGGATTATTTACCAATACTTATTTACGATACACGTGCAGAAAATAGGAAATTTGCAACGAGTGGTGATAAATTAAAACACGACCGAAGTGTTTTAAATCGACACGAGTTGCGTTTTACCCATTCGCACGTGTATACAACGTACAACGTTTTACAGTACATATGGCTCTTTAAAGTTTCAACATATGCACGGAAAGTGCTCATTCCCGCACGTGTGCGGGAAAGTAGCAACATACTCGTATGTACTGTAAATATTTTTTTATAACAAGCGTCAGAGACAGTCCCCCATGCCGAGGATGCATGGAGACAGAAGAAACAGCCTCCCACGTGGTGCTGGAATGCAGCGGAGTGACTCCATACAGGCTAAACAACTCGGATCCCAGAGATACCTCCCCGAGGTCCTATTCAGTATTGGTTTGATAGGATTCCTTGAGAAGCTGGGCTGGCAGGACTAGCCCCCGTTCAGTCGTCGAGCAATACAATAGTAAATAATAATGACATTAATTTATATCATGTTAACAGCAATGTCATTACTTATTACTTAGAAGGTAAAGAATGTACTTCATTACTGGCTCAGCTCTTATCAACAGTAAAGGAAATATTTCGATTCAACCTAATTTTCAGAGCATTGCTCCCACGCACATTTCGTACGGCGATAAAGAAGAAATTCCAAAATATACTTCTGAAATTATGTCAAATATAAATTATTCATAATGCATTGTATTTACAAAAACGCATTGTTGTAAAATACCGGTACTAAATTAAAAGAAAACTTATCTTAAAGTTAATACACGGAAATGAACCATCCCTCCGCGGCATACGCCATTCTTCTCAAACTCTTGGCTAACTTCTTAAAGGGAATGAGCTTAAAATTGGCCATGGACCTTGAGAACTGACCTCGAGATTGGTGACTAATCCCAAAATTAAAACACAAAGGAAAAATAATAACAAAAAAATCTCTGAGTGTTTATAAAAGGATGAAGGCTTAAAGGGTTTGGATTCCACGTGAGCATCCAACACCTGTTTGACTGTTATGTTGTTAGATTTTAATAATTTCTGACCTACTCATTATTTATTTAATTATATATAAATAATAAAATGCTGGTCTGTTTTGTATTGTGCTTACTTGGTTCAGTAAAGGCGGTGGAATTTTCTAAAACCAGTCTAGGCATTTCAGTTGGATTCTTGGGAGAATGTAAGTACTTTTTCATTTCTCATACTCTGAAAGTGGGTAGTTGTTGTTCTGAAACGTGTGCAGAAAATGATACGTTTCTGAACTAGAGCATTTTGCTTTTCCAATACGTTTTTTTTTATAATACGATAAGCAATAAAAATTTAATATTAAATAGATTTGTAGTACAATTTCCATTCTAATATTTATATATAACTCCCCACTCCGTAAATCACGATAGGTACTATTTTCATAATTGTTAATTGAAAGTACCTTAAAAAACTACTATAAAAATTAATACTTAGTCATGTTTTTAAAATACACATATATTTTACTTTCCTCGTAATTGAAATGAAAAGTAGAGTGTTTAACTCAGGTGAAAGGCACCATTTCAGACTCGGACTATTTAGCGCTCTCACTGCGTTGGAGCACCAAACTAACTCGACGGAAATGAGTGCCTTTCATCCCTTGGTTAACAATCTACTATTCTTCACCTTTTTATATCCAGACAGGTCCAGGTCATCCATTAATTTTGATGGAATATATTAAAGGAATAAATTTAATGATCGAGCGACCGTTCAAACTAGTAAAGATTACCTAAATCAAATTTGGTTAATTGTTTTTACTGAACGCTGAAAACACGCGGGACGAAGCTAGAACCGCGTGTTCTAAATGGAGCTAAGGAGAATAAGGCATTCTGTACCCCTAGTGTAAATAAATTCGATTTCGAAACGTGACGTACGCGTTTGCGTTTAGTCTCATTTTGTATTGGATTTAGAAAGAGCGCGCCAAGCGGGACGTTTTGGAAACTCAAAATCCTATACAAAATGAGACTTAACGCAAACGCGTACGTCACGTTATGATGTCGATCAAATTTACACTAGGGGTACTGATTTAACAATTTGTTATGGTTTTGATCTTGTTTTGACACGACTTTGAAGTATCGCTAAAAGTCATGCGTAAGGGATCCCACTGATTAACAGTCCGCCGGACGAAATCGGCCTGTCAGTTGTTCGGAACTGTCCAATTTTAGTTCTAACTGACAAGCCGATACCGTTCGGGGGACTCCTTAAGTTGAGCGCTAATCCATACACCAAGACACTTAAATTATTTACAAGAGCAATATAAATAAATTAAATCAACTATTAACGTTAATGCACACCTATCAACTTTATGCAAGCATGTGTACCTACCTCTAACTTCAATTTTCATGTTGATTATCACCTACTGTTACTGTTACTGTGGGCTTGCACAGTTTCACTTTGATTATAACTTTGTTTAACTAATTATACTTGTATATCATTTTGCACCCAACGGATAACTGTTATTGGCCTAATACTATGTAAAAATACCTATGTAAATTGTATATCTACGGCTGTTGTTGTCCTGAATACCAATAAAATAAAAATAAATAAAAATAAAAGACGATCGTTAAGGTCATATCAAAACCATAACAAATACTTCAATTAAATTCCTCGAGGAATCTGTACCCCTAATGTAAATTTATTCGATAGCGAAACGTGACGTACGCGTTTGCGTTAAGTCTCATTTTGTATGGGATTTTGAGTTTCCAAAACGTCCCGCTTGGCGCGCTGTTTCTAAATCCCATACAAAATGAGACTTAACGCAAACGCGTTCGTCACGTTTCGCTATCGAATAAATTTACACTAGGGGTTCTGTTTTCATATTTAAACTTAAAGCCCACTAGGGCTAAGAAGTAATTATTTTTCATCACACTTGCTCGAAAAAGATCTTATTTCATGCAGTACTGAAGGACAAATGCCTATATTGATTCCGCGGGAGTTATGGATTGTGAAAAAAAGCTATAACTCACTGAGTTTATAGTTTTTAGGGTTCCGTACCCAAAGGATCAAACGGGACCCTATTACTGAGACTCCGCTGTCCGTCCGTCCGTCTGTCACCAGGCTGTATCTCATGAACCGTGATAGTTAGCCAGTTGAAATTTCTACAGATTATGTATTTCTGTTGCCGCTATAACAACAAATACTAAAAACAGAATATTTATTTTCAATCTCGAGGTTCTTATCCAATCACCGAAGTTAAGCAACGTCGGGCGGGTTCAGTACTTGGATGGGTGACCGTTTTTATAGATAATGGTACGGAACCCTTCCTCTTCGAGTCCGACTCGCACTTGGCCGGTTTTTCTCAATTAATTGCAGTTAGATTTAGATTTAGATGTTTTATTGATAAAGGGCAAATTTTACAAGTCAATAAATAAATGTACATATCTATGCTTAAATAATTTTACATGTCAGGTACCAGTTAATTATTATTACAAATTCATATTAATTACATTATCACATTTAAATTTATAATTAATTACTTGTTATTTGTTTGGGTTAGTGATGATTTTTATGATTCGAAAAAATCATCAGTGCTATAAAAGGCCATCCCTAGAAGATATGTTTTTAATTTGTTAAGAAAGATTGTATCACTTGGTGTTTTTTTTATATCTGCCGGAAGAGCGTTATAGATTTTAACGCCAAACACAGCAAGCGACTTGCGAGTTTTGGCTAGGCGCGCGCATGGCGCGAGCAGCAGATGCGGTCGGCGCGCCTTGCAGCCGAGGCGCTGCGCATTGGTCATGCACAAGCTGAGATTCAGTCTGACGTATTTGCAAGCCTCAAGGATGTAAATGCTATGCAAAGTTAAGATTTTGAGTTTTTTTAATAATTCTTGTGCCGGGTAATCAACAGGTTTTCTAGCAATAACCCGAATGGCACGTTTTTGAATTTTAAAGATCTTGTCACGATCAGCTGCGGTACACCACAAATCGATACCGTAGGTTAAAATGGAATGAAAGTACCCATAGTATGCTTTCTTTATATTATCTATAGACAGACTGGGAGCCAACCTAGACAATGCATAGGACGCTGAAGACAGCTTATTACAAGTCTCATCTATGTGTGATGCCCACGTTAGGCCCTCATCGATTATAAATCCTAAATATTTTACGCTATCGACTTGGGGCACAATGATATCGTCCAAACTTATATCGAGCTTGTCGTTGGTCGTTTTACGCAGCTGAAAGTGAATTATATTCGTTTTGTCTACGTTTAGACACATACCATTGACTGTGGCTTACGAATACACAAACTACCGTGTAATTACTAGTAGGTACTTAGACAGTCTAATTTTAATACAATATCGAACTCAGGTCCCTCACTTGTCCTTCCAGGGTCACGATAATCATATTTTTATCTAATACTTGTTTAAGTGCCGTTGGCTTTAATTTTGCTTTGCTTTTATATGTTGGTATTTAAATGTTGTCGTGTTGATATAATCTAACGTAATGAAATAAAGCATGCTTCTAGCGATGCAATATTTGTCCACAAACTAAAAGCTGTACTACTAGAAATGGCTTGCTATACCATTGAGGAGTTCTTCGATGGCCACGGGTCATTGGCTCAATCGTGTACCTACTAAAGTATATAGGAATATAATAATATCTCGTTATCTTACTATGTATTGTAATAATGAGTCTAAAGTTATTAATACATGAGTATAGTAAATAATCAAATACTCGTAATGTAATAGACATCCAATGTAAAATCTATGACAAGATAATTGTATATAAAATGACTTGTAAATGTAAATATTTACCAATAAATATCATATCATATCATAACCTACTACGAAAAAAATCCCTAACCTATTGAGAATCTGACCTCCCCAGAAAAAGACTAAATAAAAAGCTAAATATAGTTTGAGACATGTTCGGAAACTGACTCGCTCCCAATCCAACCTAATAAAAACATAATCTACCCAAAATCTGACTAAATAAGAAACTGGAAAAGTCAGGATTGAACCTATTTTGAATTAGGTAACCTCCGCCCAAACAAGATTTTGTCCAAAACAACATTTGAGAAAATAAGGCCGTACAGTTGAAAATACATAAGCTTTACAGATCATCTCTAAGGCGCTTACATCCTAGTTACCAATAAAAAATACGAGTATATCAATAGAATTATACAATACAATATAAACAAATTACAAATTTAAGATCATTAAGATATCAATATAAAAATTTAAAAAAAAATCAGCCAAGTGCGAGTCGGACTCGCACAGGAACGGTTCCGTACCATTCTCTATAAAAACGGTCACCCATCCAAGTACTGACCCCTTTTTTTTTTTCTAGGGGGGAAAATGCATTCCGCATACCACCCGGGTGCGGGGGGTGACCCGAGTGGTTATGTGGGACTCCCGTCTAGGCTAATGGGGCCCACGGTATACCCACTAAAAACCCCCCATATGCCACCTCGCCGCCTTATTGGTGGGGTTACGGGAACGCTTGCGTACTCATCCGCGACCCCACCGGCGGCAGTCGCCCGCGAGCGGCTCCTTCGCGAATGCCCGAAGGCCCTTCACGCTAGGCGCGCCAGATGGTTCGACGCGCCTTCCTCCTGGGCCTCCGTCCTGCAGTGTAGCGGACCCCCCCGAGCCCGCCACAAGGAGGCCACGGGCGCCAGAAAACTCCCCAGCGCCCGGCGGCAGATGAGGTCCATGGTTCTGCCGCAAACCACAACTCGGCTGCAGAGGACAGGGAGAACGGCACACCGTAACACCGACACTCCTCTTCCTCTGCAACCCCACCAACGCCGCTACAGCGGAACGGCCTCGCCAAGGTCGCAGGGGATAGGGAGAGTGGCGCATCGTGATACCATCACGCCTCTTCCCCTGCGATCCCACCTCGGCCGTCGAGGATAGGGAGAACGGCTCACCGCAATACCGACACTCCTCTTCCTCGACGGTCCACCTCCAACGCGTCACAAGCGGGCTTATCAAGCCCACTTGGATCGTCCTCCTCGGGCCAGCCCGCACCTCAAACAGGCCGGCCCTGGTTGCCTCTTTGCTTCACCGTGGGAGACCAAGCCACGGCTACTAAGCCCCTCCACCACGACAAGGTGGGCAACCCTCGGAAGGGCCAATTTTTTTTTTTTTTTTTTCCTAGGGTGGAAAATGCATTCCGCATACCACCCTGGTGCAGGGGGTGACCCGAGTGGTTATGTGGGACTCCCGTCTAGGCTAATGAGGCCCACGGTATACCCACTAAAAACCCCCCATATGCCACCTCGCCGCCTTATTGGTGGGGTTACGGGAACACTTGCGTACTCATCCGCGACCCCACCGGCGGCAGCCGCCCGCGAACGGCTCCTTCGCGGATGCCCGAAGGCCCTTCACGCGAGGCGCGCCAGATGGTTCGACGCGCCTTCCTCCTCGGCCTCCGTCCTGCAGTGTAGCGGACCCCCCCGAGCCCGCCACAAGGAGGCCACGGGCGCCAGAAAACTCCCCAGCGCCCGGCGGCAGATGAGGTCCATGGTTCTGCCGCAAACCACAACTCGGCTGCAGAGGACAGGGAGAACGGCACACCGTAACACCGACACTCCTCTTCCTCTGCAGCCCCACCAACGCCGCTACAGCGGAACGGCCCCGCCAAGGTCGCAGGGGATAGGGAGAGTGGCGCATCGTGATACCATCACGCCTCTTCCCCTGCGATCCCACCTCGGCCGTCGAGGATAGGGAGAACGGCTAACCGCAATACCGACACTCCTCTTCCTCGACGGTCCACCTCCAACGCGTCACAAGCGGGCTTATCAAGCCCACTTGGAGCGTCCTCCTCGGGCCAGCCAGCACCTCAAACAGGCCGGCCCTGGTTGCCTCTTCGCTTCACCTTGGGAGACCAAGACACGGCTACTAAGCCCCTCCACCACGACAAGGTGGGCAACCCTCGGGGGGTGGGCAATCCTCGGGGAGACCCTCGGGGGGCCAAGTACTGACCCCGCGCAACGTTGCTTAACTTCGGTGATTGGATGAGAACTTCGAGATTGGAAATAAATCTTTATTTTATTCTGTTTTTTAGTATTTGTTATTGTAACGGCAACAGAAATACATAATTTGTAGAAATTTCAACTGGATAACTGTCACAGTTCATGAGATACAGCCTGGTGACAGACGGACGGACGGACTACGGCTATCGCTCGAAACGATGCTGCCATTGCCTTTGATCTATTAGATGACGCCACTTTCTGATATTTAACAAATTTAACACATATTAGTAAAATAATAAGAATCAAAGTCTAATGGCGTTCTAATCAACACTCTTAAAACGACGTTTTTATTCCATCCAAAGATTTTTGGCTCATAATCCTAGATATTAAACACGCGTTTTCAGTATTATTATAATACTCTTGCTTTCTCATTATATTATCCGACTGAGTTAAAAAAGGTAACTAATTGCTAATAATATGCATGGAAACGGAGCCTTCTTAATTGGTCGAGTAATAAATTATTTTTAACCAACTATTAGGTTTCAAATGTTTGTTCAAAGAGGTTTTATCACACCAAACATAATTTATAGATTTATTTATCTCGTAAATTACATTAATGAATAAACGTAACATTTTATCGATTTGATCTCCATCCGTCGAATATAAATACGAAATTCAAGCATTGAAAATGAAGAACACGTAAAATTGACGCTGCCAGTAATACTAATAGAGGCAAAAGCCGAGAACGATAGCCTTTTACCATCAAAATCGGGTGATAAATATTTGGCGGCATATGAAACTTTGATTCAATGGAAAATCAGCAAAAACATCCAGTCTTTCTTGGAAAACGTGTTAGTAGCTTACTTCCATGAACTGGCGAATAAGTGCCTACAAGTCCAGCACGCTTTGGTGCAATTATTCGATGTTAAAACTGTAAGTCACCATTTTGAAAATTGTACTTTTACTGTTTTGACAAAAAATATCTAATTTCTTAATTTTGTTTTTTCCTCGCAAGTGTGTTGAAAAACGTCGTATGAAACGCATGTGCATTGGTCATTACCTACATCGGCTTTCTTATTCTCGCTCGCGCGCACAATATCGCCTCGTGTGTAATGACCAACTTAATACATACTCATCATAATCATCATAATGTACTATAATCATGTGTCGAAAGATGGCAGTAAAGTGTACTGTGGCTACAAGATTTTCTTTGACAATACTCCTCTATTTCAAATTCTCTTTGCTTTTGTATACAGTCGCCACACTAGACTTAAGTTGTGGAAGTTATTGTACCTACTGTATCTAAAGTAGCTACTGTATGTAATTGCATGATTTCTATACTAATCTAAATTGTATTTTATTTTTCTTATTTAATGCATGTTAATTATAAGATGTAATGTTTTGAAAAGATGTGTCCCGCCGAGTTTCTTGCCGGTCCATATTGGGATACCCTCCTCCAATTGAAGGGGGATTTAAATCTTCTCGGGTCAGAGGTGTAGGGTTAGAGCCGGTGTAGTTTTATTTGATGTTCATAAGCGCATTGTAATAATGCCTTCTTGAATAATAAACTATCTTTATATTTATCCCTAACATCGGTAGTGTGTTTTGGGATTAGCTCCATAATTCCAAAGAACCTAAACCCAATTTTAGACCAGACCCCAAAAAGGGTTCAAAGTCGGCTTGCAGAATTTGATGATCTTGAACTATATTTATTAATTTGATATACAAAAAATATGCGGGTTATGATCGTGCAGTGAAACCTCCAAATATTTTTTCAATAAGGCTTGCCACCGCTTGCACTGGTCGAAACCTAATTTATTATAAATCCAATTTCAGGTCCAGGTTCTTTAAAACCAGCTGTCCTCAAGCCGAAAACTCTAGAAAAACTGACCATCTCCGTCGTGGGTCCCGGCAATGTGCTCATGGCAAACTGGACGAAGTACAGCTACTCCCACGCTTCCAAGTTAGCCACTCATCATGAAGTGGATTTCAACAAGAAGACAGTGGTGCTAGTGCCCGGATATTTGGACTCAATTAACTTCCCTTCAATGAGAACTATGGGAACCATTTATAAAGAGTTGGGGTACAATGTCCTCTTGGTGGACTATTTCGAGGTTACGGCACAACATTTTCCTATGTACGTACTTATTTAATATTGTCGTTAGCAGATTTGAATTAAAATATTTGTCAATAATAATTACTAATAAAAAAATAAGATTCAAAATGACATAATGAAAAAATATTTTTTCACTGAATTTTTTTGTGACGAAATTGGCAGACCTAGGGGCAGATTTTGAATTTTGATCGCTATTATAGATCGATTTTAGTCCCCCTAATTTCTTCGGAAATAATTTTAGCATAGTGTTTCAACATTTTGATTATATATTATTTACTAATATTATTGGTTCTCTGGTTGAGGTCCCTGCTCTACCATCAGAATTATCAGCCCGCTATACATTTTTATTGTCTTGTAAAAATTTAACCCGTTTTACCCGACTGCGTCAGAAGGGTAATGTTTTTCGAGCGTATGTATGTTCATTTCTTTGGCACACTCTGCAGCTCATATGGCTGGACGGTTTTTGACATATATGAGGTGTCGTTGAATTCGTCAGAATTATGGTAGTGACATAGGCTATATAACTTGGAATTGAAAATGGCGCCCACAAATAAAAAAAAGGGAGTAGGTTGTTTTTTCTTACCGTAGTAATACGAGTATCAAAAGAAAACTAGTGAAAAGACCATTTTAAAAATAGTCAGGTGACAAGCAAAACTCACTAACTACTAAAAAATAATCAAACAAATATCAACATTATTTTAGTAGTATTATGGTATATTATCGCTATGAACTTTGGTGGTAGGTAATTAGTGATTTTCGCTTGTCACCTGACGAAATACATGTAAGCAGTCCGGTTTCTTTGTTTTTTTTACAATAGTAATTCTTCTTGTTTTTTATTTATTTCAGTGCGGCGCGCCTGATCCGGCCCGTCGGCAGACATGTAGCCGAAATGCTGGTAAATTTGAAAAACCTCGGCTTAGACCCAAAAAATCTAGAACTAACCGGAATCAGCCTCGGCGGGCAGGCCACAAGTTTCATAGCCAAGCATTATCGACACATGACCGGCCAAAACATCTCCTCGATCACCGCAATAGACCCTTCCGGCCCTTGCTTTAGGCATCTAGGAGCTAAAGACAGACTAGATGCGACGGATGCAGATTTCGTCCTTCAAATCACTACTAATATGGACGGTTTTGGCTCATCAACTCCTGCTGGACACGTGGCTGTCTTTGTCAACGGAGGAGAGTATCAACCTGGAGACCTTTGGGCATTGCCATGCCTTATCCTTTGCAGTCATGTGAGGTCATATTTCATTTGGCTCTCAGCTTTAATGAACCCAGGAACATTTATAGCTATACAGTGTGATTCTGTGCAGCAAGCTAGAGACGGAGACTGCTATGACCGGCATCCAAGAGTGACGAACACCGTGGACTTATTTACAGATAGAAGTAAACCGGGCATATACTATTTGCATACATTGAACAGGTACCCTTACGGTTTGGGGAAAAGAGGATTGAAGAGGAAATATAATGAAATCACGAAGCACTTAAACTGGCTTAATCGTGATGATGTGTTGTCGGTTAAATAAGTTTATTGGTACTTAGTAATAACTAGTAAAAACTGATAAAATTCAGCAAATTGGTCTGTAAAATCTGTCCAAATCGGTTAATTTTTTTTTTGAATGAGTTTATCTCGCCTTCAAACGTCGCAGTTTGGCAAGTTTTATGAAATTCATATTACTTTATGATTAAAAAATGTTTATGAATGTGAATAAATAAATAAAAAAAGGAATTTCTTGCGCTTGACTTGCGTGCTGCTGTTATCAACTATATAAATTATCATACACACAATATGTTTTACTTCATTGGACCTAATTACAAAGTTCCGCGGTTTTATGAAATTTAATTCATCTACCTGCTAGTAGACTAATTATAGACTGGGCTCTAATGATGGGTTAACCCTTTTTTTGGCAATGTATCTTATAAGATTTATAGTTTTACACCATTTTTTGTATTGTTTGTAGAGTTTTCTTTGCCAAGAAAAGGACTAAAGCTTATTTTCCCACAGAGAATCGGATATTTCTCTGGGAATTTGGTTTGATCAAGTTGGATTTAGGTTTAGAGTAGAGTTTGAGTTGGATTTAGAGTTCCCGTACTTGACATACGAGTTTGCGTTAAGTCTCTTTTTGTATGGGATTTTGAGTTTCCAAAACGTCCCGTGATGCGCTGTTTCTAAATCCCATACTTGCGAGATAGGGGCTGTGATCCTCGCTCTGGGTCGTATCTGGTTCAGCAGGTCTCCATTGAGGTTCAGCGAGGAAACACAGCGGGAATAATGGGGACCTTTGAGCCAGGTACGATCCAGGGGGGATTATTTTAGATTTAGTTTAACGTGGCATGTTTTTTTGTAGTTAAATGTAATATGTACCCGTGTTATTTAATATTATGTCAATAAAATATCTAAATGAAAACTTATCTAATGCAATATTGTAATACCATCGAGCTGATCTGATGATGGAGACAGGAGGTGGCCATTGAAACTCTGTGATCAAACAAAGCAACCTAATTGTGTTTAGGGTTTTTAAAATAGTCTGGATTAGTATTTAGTTGCCTGTGGAAAAAAGTACAGCGATAAGAGCTTGTACCAAAAATTAAATTTTTGCCAAAAACTTGTTTCGTTGTAATTTCACGCGAGTTTTGGTCTTTAAAACTATTTGAAATAAAGGAATGCGTTAAAAGCAGGGCAGATTATTTATTAGACATGAATGGCCAAGTCATATGCGGGTAATATTCAATGCTGTTATGTTAATGATAAACTATCATTTTAAAGAATTTAGTTTTGTTCAGGAAGAACTCTGCAATAAGTAAGGATGCGATTTTTCGGTATACGAGTAATAACAACTTACATCTAAAGTACATAATCCAAAATCACATGCCAGGTGTGGGATATTGAGAACACTCTATCCAGAGTTTCAGTGTGGGGTCAGGATAATTTAGTCCAGTTCAACACCACAAAGACACAAGTTTGCGCGTTTACCGCTAAGAAAACCCCAATTACTGTGGTCCCGCAGTTTCAAGGCACAACCATGTTATGGGAGTATTGGGATCCTCGGTGTCGATATCTCCAGTGACGTCCAATTCCGTAGCACCACAAGGGAAGGCTGCGCTGGCATCTAAAAAACTCGGTGTGCAAAAAGCAAAGCGATACTTCACTCCAGGGCAAAGACTGCTGCTAAATAAATCTGGATCTGATGATTTATTTACAAATGTAACATTTTAGAAATAAATATACGGTAAAAACAACTTTCTTAAATTATTTTTTTAATGAAGCCAAACCAAAAGAGACTTGAAAGAACTGTTGAACCATCAGTCGATGCGAAATGTATGTATAAATTTCGTGAGACGATTGTCGACCGGTCTGGCCTAGAGGGTAGTGACCGTGCCTATGAAGCCAATGGTCCCGGGTTTAAATCCTGGTAAGGGCCATTTATTCGTGTGTTCCTGAGTCATGGGTGTTTTCTATGTATTTAAGTATTTATAAATATTTATATATTGTATGTATCGTTGTCTAAGTACCCACAACAAAAGCCTTATTGAGCTTACTGTGGGAGTTTTGTCAATTTGTGTAATAATATCCTATATTTATGACGAATGAATGTAAATATTAATGACGATCATAATATAAATTCATGTAGATTGGTTAAACATAATGTATCAAGCAATCTAAATCTATAATATTTATTTATTTATTCACTATAGTAAGTAATTCAAAGACAGAACATAAAGGTAGTGTAAACTTCAATTGAATTTGGTCTTCGTCGAAGTAAATCTTTGTAAATAGATGACAGTAAAAGGACACTATTTACATACACAAAAAAGACAGTCGTGTTGAACTTTGGATAGTTATAATAAATTATAATATCCGACAATAGCTAGACACGTGTAGGTTTCACATACCTAAACATCTAAAACCGAGGAACGATCACTGTAAAGTATGGTTTAGTTTAAACTCCTTGGTTTACTCTCACTTTACTTTAAACTCATGGTAGATGGATTTTAAATGATAAAAACAATCATATTGATAAAGACAGTTCGAACTTCTTTTTAACCGACTTCAATAAGGGAGGAGGTTATCAATCAGATCGTATTTTTTGTATCTCAGAACTCCGTCATTTCTAACCCGATTAGGATTTTAATTTTTTTGTGTTAATGTATGTAGTCCCAAGTTGATCATGTCATGAGGAATCTAGAGAACTTCTCAAATCTTATAGGCATACATATGGCGATTTTAGTTTTTTCTTTTCATCTACAAACCAAGCATTTTTATGAAGAATTTCGATAGAGTGGAACTGCTGATAATGATCACAACGGGACTCTTTAATAACGCATATTTCACTTTGGCGTTTTGTCCTAGTTTTTAAGCAAGTAAGTTCCGAAGGAACATTTGTATTAAGGTCTAGTTCTTATGATGGGTTCCATTAGGTCCAACTCCTCAAATCTTGATAGCTTCAGATCCAGAACTTGAAACGTGATACGTACCCCAAGCGCAGAAAGTTTCAGTACAGGAACGAGTTTTAAATAAAGAGTTTTTAAAACTTAAAGCTAAAAACGGAAAAATAAAATTATTGGTAAAAAAGAAAGTAAAACTGACTGCAAAAAGGATAAAACAAAATATGCGCTATGTAATATAATATGCGCTAGCAACTGGTACGTTTGAAGTCGGTACCAAGCCAACTGTGACTTTTCCGTACATGTATTAGTGCGAGCGAGATGCCCGCGCTGATGACAGCTAACTGTCGTATGATTCAAATATTATTCTAATATTGGTTTGATGTCGGGTGCATGTTCGAATTGGCCTGTAGTGGCGGAAAACAATAAAATATACACATAAGCATAAACATGTAATTACATGCAAAACAAGTATAGCAATCCATGTTGTATTCCTTTGTAGTTATGCAAAAATACATAATTTATAATAGTAGTTGCGCCCGCGGCTCCACCCGCGTGGGAGTGTTATTTCAGCTTCATCCCACCCAAGAATCCCAAGATTGTGGATTTCTAAAAATAAAACAGTTTAATGTCTTTCTCCTTGGCTTATTATTTTATAATTTCGTTTTCTACGTAGGTACACAAACTCCTTAAAAAAACAATAGTTTAGTTTACTTTAGTAACAGACAAAGATTTTCAGATTTATAGTGTATAGATCGTGTCATTCATGACGACGCGTGCCTTAACTCGTATTGCCATGCTTTTAAAGCTCAGATTTGCAAATCTGCGTGTCATCGTGGATGACACGAATTATAAGTATGTAATTTTTCCTGACAAGCTCAAAATGAATAAATGAATGAATAAAAATCCCATATTTTTGACACTTTTCAATTTGAATGCATCCTGTACCGCCAACTTAATTTATACAAAGTACTTCACATAGTTGACATATAAGAGCACTGAACCCGTATTTGTTGTGATGTTATCTCATTAACCTGAATTCAATGAAGGTAGAAATACGAGACAGTCGAAACATAGGCTCATACAAATTGAACAACGTGCTCCATTTCTGAAATCGGGAACAAAAAACAAAAGAGAAATGCTGGTGGATAAATCAATGGTGACTCTGTCCGTGTTTTCAATTGTTTTTGTAGTGGCAGTGGAATACAATAGGACGGATGAAGGATATACTTTGGGATTATTTTCTGACTGTAAGTTTCATTTACAGTCGCGATCAGAAATATTGGCGCAGTCAAGGTGCTCACAAATATCTAAACACGCCTCTATTGTCAACGCGTGCGTGTTTGATATTTTTGAGTACCTCGGCCGCTCCGATTATCTGATGGGGACTGTGACTATACAGTCCCGCGATTCTTGAGCCATATAGGGTTCTAGCTAAATGGGACATTCCATAGAGTACGTATTGAACAACCAATTTAGCTAGAACACTAAATGGCTCAATTGTGAAGCGTAATGGTACAGTGTTAATTAATTTTTAAGTAGTCAACTATACAAAATTTGACCAATCACATGCCACCGCGCTCCTATAGAAAAGACTAAGCGGGCGCGGGGCGAGGGGTCGCGCGGAGTCGCGGAGTTTATGTCTTTTGTACTACATTGTTGTCTACTGATATACTGACTAATTTTCATTAATTTTTTAGGTTTTTTTAGTAAAAAAAAAAGTATTTGTTTTAGATCACTCGTATAAAAAATATTGTATACAATAGTGATATAATCAAGCTCTTTAACTTCTTACCTTACTTAGGCAACTCCGCAAGCTTCGTGGCCTAAACACGGTACTCGATTGAAAATCTCTCTATTAAATCACGTTTGTATAAAATACTATCCTATCCACAGGTCAAGACTCCATGAAACCAGCTAAAATCAAGTCGGAAAGTCTTAAAAAGCTCTACCTAGTACTTGTTGGTGAACGCGGCAACTGGACCATGTTCCACTATTATAGAGTAAAGGAAATAGCCAGCCATCAAGACTTTGATATCACGAAGAAAACCTTCCTGTACATAGGAGGATATTGGGATTCGACCACCTGGGGGCTTGGTCGTACATTGGGGAATATTTATAAGCAGTTGGGATATAATGTGCTTCTTTTGGACATGCTGTATTTTACGACCACATATTTTACTGAGTGAGTATACTTGTGTTACTTTGTACGTGGAGAAGCAGCGTATATACAAATGTGAATTTTGATATCTGAATTCTACCTCGCAAATTGAAATAGTTTTATTTGGATACAAATACCTACATCTTGAAGACCAATACCAATAAGTCCTAGGTCAGATGGCAGTTGCTTTCGTAAAAACTAGTGCCTACTTTAATTCTTTGGGATTAGTTATCAAACGGACCTCAGGTTCTTATGAGCTGTGTCAAAAAAGGCGGGACAACGCGAGGAAGATGATGATGGATACAAGTACAAGGACCAAATTCAACGGCCTTAGCATGGTCGGATTTTTATCGCCTGTTGTGTAATATGTCACGTTCGCACTAACAAACTTGTTAGAAAGGGATACACATGATGACAGGCGATAATGAGGCGACCATGTAAACGTGCTAACGCCGCAAGTCGACAAAGTGACAAAAAAACAAAGTGATATAGCTGCCATAATGTCAAATTATTTAAAATGCCAATATTCCGATGAAATCCTATTCTAAACTCCTATTAAATGCCTTTGACTGAGTATTAACGTTAACTTTCAGCTCAGTACGCCTGATGCGCGAAGTCGGCAAGCATGGGGCCGAAATGCTTGCAACCCTAACCACGCTTGGACTCAACCCTACAACCCTAGAGATAGCCGGCCTCAGCCTCGGAGGGCAGACCATGAGCTTCGTAGCTAAAAACTACCGGAGGATAACCGGACAAAATGTCTCCATGCTCATTGGCATGGACACGGGTGGTCCCTGCTTCAGACATCTAGGGCCGGATAACAGATTAGATCCAACGGACGCCGATTTTGTCCTAGCCATCATCACGAACAGTGAAGGTTTTGGAATAGGCACCCCTGTTGGACACGCGTCGTTTTACGTCAATGGCGGGGAGTGGCAACCAGGGGAAATATCTTGGTTGCCATGCGATATCATGTGCAGTCATATGAGAGCATATTTCCTTTGGATATCAGCTCTCATAAATCCTGGGAACCTAATAGCTGTACACTGTGATACTGTGGCACAAGCAAAAGACGGTGATTGCTTTGACAAAAAACCATTAGTAACAAATACAATGGATTTAACTATTGATAAAAGTAAACCAGGTATATATTATTTGCGAACGTCCAATAGGTATCCATTTGGTTTGGGGGAAAATGGATTAAAGAAGAAAGGAAAATCCGTCTCATATTTTAGGAATTATTAAATGTTTGTACTGAAGACAGATAAATGCTAATTTATCTGTCAAATTGTAAATTGTGTATTAATGATAATGTAATGTAGTTTAGTGTATTGGAAATGCGATCACTGTAAAAAAAAAATTAATATTTCTATGTAAACGTGAATTTTATTAAATAGGTATTAAATTTCTGAAAATAGATTGTTATTTGTGAAACCCAAAAAAAATTTAGATCAGTTATCATGAATCAGACGTTAGCAGAATAAAAAGGTGATATTTACGTAATTTTTGTATCTGATTCATTTAGGTAACATAATAAAATAATAGAATCTGAAAAATACTTGTGAAAATACGACTTCATGCGAGAAATTTAAATAAGATATACAAGATTTAGATTTAGATTTAGATTTATTTATTTTCATAATGATAAATTACAGTATAAATTATTCTTATGTTAATCTATATGAATTTACATTATGATCGTCAATGATAAAAATAGAAATATAGTCACCTTCAAGAATTTGTAAATGCAAATGTTTTTTATCCATTAATTTTACGTTGAATACATTGTGAAAAAGAAATATTTAAGCTGTAATTTTTACTTTCCTTGTGATCGCAAATAAAAGAAAAGAAAATAGCTAATAACTACTTAGTCCGCTCATAGTGACGCATCGTGCTTACGCCCAGTTATTTCCAAGCTTCTCAATTTGAAATACTCGTAGAAAATAAGTAAAAACATTTAAAACGTATTGATAATCACTAACTACAAAACGATTTTCAACATTAGAAATCAGAAAAGTGTATTTTTGAAACTATAAAAGCAGAATACAATAAAAACCAAAGAGATGAAGAAGCGGCAAATTCCGTTGACAGTTGTATATTTGACAGTGTTTATCTGTGTTTCTGGAGCAGTGGAAACTAACATAACTAGCGAAGGAGTTGTCCAAGGCATAATTCCAGACTGTAAGTGTATCAAATACTTTTTCCTAACGTAGTGGCACCAGTGACCGACAGGTAACCAGTAACCCGTCACCGAACCGGTCTTCTACTCTATCTCTGTTACTGGTTCCATGTCGGTATATAGACACTGAGTACAAATTGAAATAGGCTGTTATAATTAGATTTTTAAGATTTCCAAATTGCATCAGACCTCTTAATTGACGACCGGTCCGAGTGGGCGATGAAGCCGATGGTCCCTGGTTTGAATCCCGGTAAGGGTATTTATTTGTGTGATGAACACAAATATTTGTTCCTGAGTCATGGATGCTTTTTATGTATAGAAGTATGTATTTATCTATATACGTATGTATATCGTCGCCTAGTACCTATAGTACAAGCTTTGCTTAGTTTAGGGCTAGGTCAATCTGTGCAAGATGGTCCCCAAATATTTAATTAATTAGTTAACTTTAAATATTAGTCAATTAATAATACTCCAATGTTTAATAAAATTCATTACCCGTACAAGAGACATTAATTACCGATTAATTTGAGCGTGAATATGAATGCATTCTAAAAGTTATTGGTTAAATAGTCCAAATCTCCAAAAAAATTCCAATAAATCAGTTTATTAGATCTAAGCCATATAAAGACCATTAACTCATTAGGGTATATGCACACCGCGTTTTTTCGTTCGTATTAATACACACCGTGGTGAACCATGACTACCAATGACTCTTCATATTAAGTTTGACGAATTGTCAGTTATTCATGTGGACGATGCTACCGATCATTAACGGGTGATTCTTTCCGCAGGTCCGGGCTCCTGGCTACCATCCAGGATAAAACCAGAAAGCTTGAAACAACTCCAACTGTCAGTTCTAAGCCACGGCAACATTATTACCGCCAAATGGCCTAAGTACAACTACTACCGCGTGAAGGAGATAGTCCGTAACCCTAATTTTAACGTCAAGAACAAGACTATGCTTTATGTCGGGGGTTACTGGGACTCAGGGACTTGGGGTGTGGGAAGACTATTGGGTCTTTTGTATAAGCAGATGGACTATAATGTGCTTCTTTTGGAGACGTTATATTTCACGACGACGACTTTTACGAAGTAAGTATGCTAACGCTAACAATTCCAATCTTTGGGGGTTTTTGCAAAGATAATTTTACGTCTTACAAAAAATATTTTGTACAATACGGAAAAGGTTCATTAATATTATTAGTAATTAAACATTGAAATCCTATCTAGCATAACCAAAACAATAAAGAACATTCATATAGATGTAGTTACAGCTTCAAATAATTATTTGAATCCCATTCAATGCCTGCCAGAAATTGACGCCTAATTTCTAGATATTTTCTTTTTGTATCTATAAATGCTGTAGCATTTACCATGCATTATTTCGCAATATACAAAGCATAAAAATCGTAAGTAAACGTAAACATGTTATACGTTAATGTGAAATATTGTTACAGGGCTTCACGCCTAATGCGTCCAGTTGGAAAACACGCTGCTGAGATGCTAGCAGCCCTCTATAAGCTTGGAATGGACCCTAAACATCTCACCATATGCGGCATCAGCCTCGGCGGGCAAACCATTAGCTTCATAGCCAAGAACTTCCGGAGAATCACTGGTCAGAACGTCTCCACTCTCGTCGCCTTAGACCCTGGTGGTCCTTGCTTCAGATATCTCGGGCCGGATCAGAGATTAGATCCCTCCGACGCTGATTTCGTCATCGCTATTATCACAAACAGCGAAGGATTCGGGATAGGTACTCCAGTTGGAACTATTTCATTCTACGTCAATGGAGGCGAGTGGCAACCTGGGGAAATATCGTTCATACCTTGCTCGATTATGTGCAGTCATATGAGATCTTATTTTGTCTGGTTATCTGCATTGATGAACCCTCATCGCTTGATTGCCGTGCGATGTGATTCTGTGGCGCAGGCAAAAATGGGCGATTGCTATGATAAACAGCCGTTGGTAACGAATACTTTAGATATATATTTGGATAGAAGTAAGCCAGGTATTTATTATCTGCCGACAAGCAATAGGTGGCCGTATGCTTTGGGTAAGAGAGGCTTGAGAAAGAGGAGTAATAATACGTTTATCCCGAGTTTCTAGTTAGCATAAATCAGACTTGATGATAATAAATTTAATTTATGTAACATCTTCCTAATAAAAAATAAATATTAATGTAACTCCGAAAAGTAATCTCGTATTGGTGTTTTATTACTTTTTGCAAATAACAATTGAATAAACGTCTATATTATAAAACTCTGTAATCAAAGCGCCTGTGACTTAATACGTAGCAAAGATATTAGACGTTGTTTGAAATGTTGCATATAAATACGTTTAGGAGTTGTGTTGTCTGAATTCGTTTGTATTATTTTGTTTATGTTTATTTTGTTTACAAATTAAGGTAGAAGTACTATACAGAAAAATCTTCGTTGTTCAAATTTAACCTATATTTCCATGAAATAAAGTGCCCATGTTGGTGACTAGTGCAGCGTCGAGCACTAGTACCTCTACCTTAGTGACTTTCTAATATTAATTTGGCTTCAAAATTTTATTTTTTAAATTAAATTAACTTTGAATACTAATAAATATGTAACATGACAACAAGTTAATACTTTACACAAACAACAGGACGTTACCTGCGTAAGCTGAAGACGCTGGCTCGGCCTGCACCACCGGTAGACTTTGTCACTTTTTTTCACTGTATGACATCTCATACAGCTACGTACACATACAGACACACGCAGTCACGTTATACAGTTACGTTTATTTCAGTTTTTACTGTACACAAACACTGCTACAGTACCTACGTATTTATTTCAAAATATTATAAGTACTTACTAATTATATTTTATTTAACGGTGACGCCTTACCTCCACACTACTACGTCCAAAAGAGAGGTATGGGCACAGTGAATCTCATCTCGCTTAGTGTGGTAGGGCACAGCACAGTGGAAGTCATTCCAGATCTAGAGTAGAGCCCAATTGAGGAAGCACCTCCACCTTACAAAAAAAAACCGCAGCCTATTAACACTAGACCCTACTTATAGTGTTGTGTTCCTGCCGGTAAGGTTTCCAAAACTCAACGAGAGTGCGGGGTGTTAGAGTCGGCAATGCGCATGTGATACCTCTGGAGTTGCAGGCGTCAATAGGCTACGGAGACTGCTTACCATCAGGGGAGCCGTATGCTTGTTTGCCAACCGACGTTGTATAGAAAAAAAGAATAGGTATGCGCGAATTTTCCCTAAACATGATCGTTTATCATACATACAACATGAAAATTGTAGAAAACTATTATTTTAGCATTTTTATTTTTACTCGAAACCCCCTATGGACCCGACAAAAAAAAATACGGTTCAAAATAATTATGCAAAAGTAATTACTTAAAATTGACGACTTCATTTTCGTAGGTAATTAACGAAAATATTTGCGTCACGCGTCTCCCTGTTTTTTATACGGGTTACTAAATATATAATAAAATTGACAAGCTACTCAAGATTTATTATAAGATTTTTAACAGCCTGTACAAATCAATTAGTGAAATTATATATTTTAAAAGATTTTCCGAAAATAAATAATGTATAAATAGAGACTTTTTATTAATATTAAAATTGTGCTAAATAAATATGAAAATGGGACATTTTAAATTTGTAAATTTTTCGTATATTATAGTGGTTTCATTATTTTCTGTGTCGGCCGTAGAATTTAATCGAACTGCAGAAGGTCACCATCAAGGATTACTTGCGGATTGTAAGTATTATTATAGTATTTAGCTCAATTAAAAAATATATAAACAGTATTTTTTTTTTTTAACAGACGAAGACGGATGTGGATATCATCATTGGTATATTTGGGACGTATTGTATTTGTAGCCACCTGAGGAAACCAGCGTTGCGAATTTCAACAAAACAGGGCGGTGCCGGTAAAAATTTACAATTTTTTCGCCTAGCCCCCAACCGCCAACCATCCGATAAGTAACTTCGTTCCAAAAATACACCTCTGTTCAAATACCCTATATAGTACCTATTGCCCTATCTAGTTTCAGTGTGGGATTAGCTCAATATTAAGTACATAATTTTAATTTAATAAAAATTTTATTGCAATAAAAAAAATTAGATATACTTAAAAAGTGTAAATCCTAAACAATCGTTGTTTTTTTTTTAGTTTTTTTTTTTATCGCTACACAATGTAATTTAATAAATGACTGTTGTTATTGGCCTCCTTTTATGTAGGTTAGCAATGTAAGCATTAATATGTTTAGTTATTAGGTTATATTTTATAGCTGTTATTATCATAAATACCAATAAAAGAAATAAATCCAAACGAAGAAATGCAAAAAAATTATTATAAGTAAATTATAGACGTGCGGGAGAAGTACAGGAAACAATAATAGTGTGTACTTATGTAGGCATTTTTTGACAGCAAGTTGTGAACATTATTATACTCATAAATATTTTGTATGGACCATTAAGACTTGTAAAAAAAATAGATAATTTATGTTACTTTCAATCATGTCTGGCATTTTTATTTTACCAATAGAATACTTACTACTTATGGTGAATAAATTATCTTATGTACTTGTAAAATGCAAATTGTTTTATTTATGAGAAATATTTAATAAGTAATACATTTAAATATTTCTCATCATAATAATTTATTACTTATTGTTTTACTGATATGTTTGTTTTTTTATTACTACGAAAAAATAGGAGCTACTTATCAAAAATATTTGTATTTGTCAACAATAAACAGGACAAAAATGTTCAATCTTCTAAGATTGTTTGGTCCGAATAATCAAGTTGACGGGTAGATTTTCAACGTAAAAAATGCTGGTGGGTTTAATTTTGGTTTATTTGGGAGCACACATGCGATTATAGGTTATTGAGAAGTAGCCATTTTAATAATTAAAGATAAAGATAAGGATATTTTATTATTCAAGTAGGCATATTACAATGCGCTTATGAATATCAAATAAAGCTATACCGGCTCTAACCCTACACCTCTGACCCGAGAAGATTTAAATCCCCCCTCAATTGGAGGAGGGTATCCCAATATGAACCGGCAAGAAATTCGGCGGGACACATCTTTTCAAAACATTACATCTTATAATTAACATTCATTAAATAAGAAAAAATACAATTTAGATTACTATAGAAATCATGAAATTACATACAGTACCTATATACTACTACCTGGTATTAACCTGGCCTTGATATTGATGCATTGAACTTACTAACAGTGCTGTGAGTGGGTTACTTCTTCATGTTATGACACTTGATAGACTGGTTTCGAAATAGTTAAAGTTTTAAGAAGACATTAGCATAGATTTAAATTTTTTTGGACCAGAAATACTGACAAACTGTAATATAAACGAAAAAAAAAAACTGATCTAGGCCTCCAATGCCCGAGGAAGACTTCGAATCAGTGTTTTAGTATTCCAGACGACTCAGCAAGTTCTCAGAGACCAGGCAGAAGGGGCGTACCAGGGGTTTTAGTCAACCATTGTCTAAAACCCGGCCGTATCAAGAAAAAAACTTTTCAACGAAGGTGGAACCCGTCGAGAGTTAATTTTTTTTAATGAAATTAACTAAACCATAGAAACTAGCCATAGCCAATAACAAACTGATGAAGGTGATTTTTAAGCAGAAGAGATTAGGTTGGTATCTATGTTTCCTTAATAATGTTGCACACGACAATAATTCAACAGAGAAAAAAAAACAGCATTACAATTGTATATTTAGGTCAATAAGTAACACTCATGTTACTAATCTTCTATAATCCTATTCCAATCCTTGGTCTGGACGTCCGCAGGTATCAATGATTTTCTTTTATAGGTACCACCATATATCTTTGATACCACCATGTGAAGGTTCCGAAACAATATTAAATGCAAAAATATAATGTTCATTTCTCACGCTTTGAAAGAGAGTCATTGTTGTTCTAAAAAGTGTGCAAAAAGTTATACGTTTCTGCACTAGAGCATTTTACTTTCCAAGTATGATATTTTTCATGTTTTTACGATAAGCAAAAAAACTTTGGTTTTTAATGGATTTCTTATACTATTTCGATTCTGATATTTAACCCCCTATTCCATAAATAACCATGCTTTTACCTAAATGGTTAATTGAGTACCCTTAAGAAATCAGCTGTTTTAATAAACACATGTTTCTCGTATTCGAAATGAAATTAGAGTGTTTAACTCGGGTGAAAGGCATTATTTCAGTCTCAGACTATTGGCGCTCGACCGCAGTGAGACTACCTCGGTAGAAGCGAGTGCCTTTCATCTCATAGTTAACAATCTATAAGTACGAGTAGGTACCATAGACGCATACAGTAGGAAACACTGATCCTTGATTAAAAAAGCGGCCAAGTGCGAGTCGGACTCGCGCATGAAGGGTTCCGTACCATTTAAGACGTATTAAAAAAAAATCTACTTGCTAGATCTTGTTCAACATTTTACCACTTTGGACACACATTTTACCACTTTGGAACTGTCTCTCGCGCAAACTATTCAGTTTAGAAAAAAATGATGTTAGGAACCTAAATATCATTTTTGAAGACCTATCCATAGATACCCCACACGTATGGGTTTGATGAAAAAATTTTTTTTTTAATTTATTGACGTATTAAAAAAAAACTATTCACTAGATCTCGTTCAAACCAATTTTCGGTGGAAGTTTGCATGGTAATGTATATCATATATTTTTTTTAGATTTTTCATTCTGTTATTTTAGAAGTTACAGGGGGGGGGACACACATTTTTTCACTTTGGAAGTGTCTCTCGCGCAAACTATTCAGTTTAGAAAAAAATGATATTAGAAACCTAAATATAATTTTTGAAGACCTATCCATAGATACCCCACACGTATGGGTTTGATGAAAAAAATTTTTTTTTTTAAATTTTTATGACGTATTAAAAAAAAACTACTTACTAGATCTCGTTCGAACCAATTTTCGGTGGAAGTTTGCATGGCAATGTATATCATATATTTTTTTTAGATTTTTCATTCTGTTATTTTAGAAGTTACAGGGGGGGGGACACACATTTTTTCACTTTGGAAGTGTCTCTCGCGCAAACTATTCAGTTTAGAAAAAAATGATATTAAAAACCTAAATATCATTTTTGAAGACCTATCCATAGATACCCCACACGTATGGGTTTGATGAAAAAAATTTTTTTTTTTAATTTTTATGACGTATTAAAAAAAAACTACTTACTAGATCTCGTTCGAACCAATTTTCGGTGGAAGTTTGCATGGCAATGTATATCATATATTTTTTTTAGATTTTTCATTCTGTTATTTTAGAAGTTACGGGGGGGGGGACACACTTTTTACCACTTTGGAAGTGTCTCTCGCGCAAACTTTTCAGTTTAGAAAAAAATGATATTAGAAACCTCAATATCATTTTTAAAGACCTATCCATAGATACCCCACACGTATGAGTTTGATGAAAAAAGATTTTTTGAGTTTCAGTTCTAAGTATGGGGAACCCCCAAAATTTATTGTTTTTTTTCTATTTTTGTGTGAACATCATAATGCGGTTCATAGAATACATCTACTTACCAAGTTTGAACAGTATAGCTTTTATAGTTTCGGAAAAAAGTGGCTGTGACAGAATCGGACAGACAGACGGACATGACGAATCTATAAGGGTTCCGTTTTTTGCCATTTGGCTACGGAACCCTAAAAACTACATATTATTGATTTAGAAGAAGACTGCGACGGCAAGAGACCTGATAGCTGAACTCTTGTGCCTTGGAGCTTTGGCCACCCTTTAGTGGGACGCTACCTGCGTCGATACGCTAGCTCTGTCTCACGTTGAACAATAGGCCCGGAAGCCCAGGACTGCCGCGCCGCAAATATGTGTCCCTAACGGGCCAATACAAATTTGTGGCGCTTGCCATAGAAACACTGGGCCCATGGTCGACTGATACAAAACAATTTATAAAGGAAGTGTCGGTCAGACTAATAGGTTTCTCTGGCGACCACAGGGCGGGCTCGTTCTTTGCCCAAATATTAAGCCTGGCGGTGCAAAGAGGCAACGCCGCCACTGCCGCCAGCATCCTAGGGAGCATTCCAGAAGCAGGTAGCTTTGGGGATGTATTATATATTTAGTTTTTGTGTATAAAAAGTTGTGTAAAAATATATACTTGTCATATTTAAAAATTCTTAAAAATAAATTTAATATTACTGTAGAAGGACATGCTTAAAAGACCCAAGGTAAAACATATATAGCCAAACCAATTATGTCTCTTTGTTCACAGGTCCAGGTTCCGAAAAACCAGTCTCCATCAGCAGAAGAAACCTCGAACGACTGCGAATAGCAGTAATAGGTCCTGGCGAATTTCCATTCTCCGGGTATACACTGTACAACTACTATCACGTCAAGAACATAGTCAAAAACCCCGAAATAGACTTCAAGAATAAAAAGACGTTTATGTACGTCGGAGGATATGGGGAGATAATGATGGCGGGCCTTGGAAGATACTTAGCGAGCATGTATAAGGAAATGGGGTATAATGGCCTCGTGCTGGATACTTTCGAGTTTACTTTGCGATATTATCCTGAGTAAGTACCATGATGTTATTAATCAGTTTTAAAGGTCAATAAAGATAGTGGAAGCGGTGGTGGCCGAGTGGATCTGACGTCCGACTTTCAATCCGGAAATATCGTTTGATATTTACCATTAGCTTTTCGGTGAAGGAAAATAACGTGAGGAAACCTGCATACATCTGTGACGAAATTAAAAGGTGTATGTGTAGTCTCCGAACCGCATTCGGCCGGCGTGGGGACTATAGCCCAAGCTCTCTCACTCATAAGAGGAGGCCTGTGCCCAGCAGTGGGACGTATATAGGCTGGAGTTATTCTATTTTTTTATTATAGATAGTGGAGTTATGTTTTGAAATGTGAACAACTTCATTTGCGCTATAAATAAACTAATCTTTGTTCCAGAGCAGCGCGGGTTATGCGAGGAGTAGGGAAACACACAGGCGAAATGTTAGCACAGCTAACCAAACAGGGTCTAAACCCGAAAAACTTGACAATCCTCGGCCTCAGCCTAGGCGGCGAAACCATAAGCTTCATAGCCAAGAGTTACCAACAGATCACCGGAAAAAACGTCTCCTTCCTCATCGCCTTAGATCCTGCGGGACCCTGCTACAGACAGCTAGGATCTAAATACAGACTAGACCCTTCTGATGCCGATTTTGTCCTTAGTATCGCCACAAATATGGACGGGCTAGGCATTGGAGTCCCGGTTGGAACTGCGACGTTCTACGTCAACGGAGGAGAATATCAACCTGGGCATTTTCCATTATTACCATGTGGTGTCTTCTGCAGCCACTTGTGGTCCTTAATTCTTTGGATATCAGCTTTATACAATCCAGGAATTTTCGTCGGCATTAAGTGTGACTCTGTGGACCAGGCTAGGCATGGTATGTGCTATAATAATACCCCGATGATTACAAACACTATGGATATGGGTGTGGATAGAACAAAACCTGGCATTTATTATGTGCCCACGACTAGTGGGCTTCCGTATGGTGTAGGAATGAAAGGTTTGAAGAAATGGATGAAAGATAAGGCTCGGTTAGAACGGCTTAGGTCATCATTTCTTAAACCTTGATGAATCTGTTTCGACCGACTTAATTTTAGCCGTCAATAAACTTTATTTTAAATTTCGATTGTTAGTCGTCGTGTCATTCACGAAGACGCGTGCCTTGACTTTTAATGTCATGTTATTAAAGGTTACCTATAGATTTGACAAATCTGCGCGTTATCATGGAACTATATGTAGGTAATGACAAGATGATTGAATCTTTTATTTAGATGTGGTTTGTTAAACGTGTTTGTAGTTCTTGGATTTTTCAATCACAAATAACGTAAATAAACATTAAAAACAAAATTTTTTTTACTGGTTTTGAGTTAAAGTCTAGTATGATATGATACACAAAAAATAGTACAAAATGTTTGGAATTATGTTCTTCCTGAGTTAGTATAGATTTTTTAACATTTTTTGACGTTGAATTCATAGGTAATTTTAAAATCAGCCAAAACTATGTCGGGTCATGCTCAGTGTAGGGTTTTGTAGTAACCATTCTGTGAAAACAAAATAAGCCAAATGGGTTATTAGCAAGTATCATGTAAATAAAATTACAAGCATAATGAAGTATCACCTTTGCAGCACTTTGTATTACGTCTTTTTACTAAGAAGAGAAGATTTTTTGCAATAACTCAAAAACGATTGGATCATATTCGCAGTTTTAATTGAAAGTATTTATTAAGCTTTTGTTTCACGATTTTTGTCCATTCTTCCATTTGACGTGACCATCGAATACAATTGAGATTCGTTTTACATTAAAATTCAATACCATTAAAAATTATATTTATTTTTTATAACATAATAACAAAGTGTTGGTGATTTATATCTATTATAATGAAATATGGTAAGCTACGAAGATATATATTTTTTGTGCTTTGGAGATTTAAGTTATATTTTTTTTATTAAGAATGAGCCTAAAACGTCATTGTGTGGAATGAAAAAAAAAACAAATGTCACTGTACCCATCGACTTTGAAAAATACTAGAGTAGGAAAAAGCATACTATTATCACTGGCTCTGGACTTCCTTCCTAGTCTTAAATACTTCTAAATATATTATGTCATCAATGGTCTAAGGACAAAACAGACACAACGACCTGTAGGTCAATATTGGGTTTGTTATGAGGCATCTTAAGGAAACGAGATCAAGTTAACTTTTTTGGCAATCCAGAGAAACCAACTGCATACAACAAATTTTAACTCGACAAAATAAATAGATACTCGTACTTGCATATTTTTATTCTGTACCAACATCACAACATCGACAACATCAAAAACTAACAACGCCACGCTAACAAGACTGACCAAGAATAGAAAAGACTTTGCAAAAGTGGCCACCGACGCCCTACGGCATGGTAGCAAAAGAAGAAGATTCCGTACCAAAAAGGTTACAAAAGGAATCCTTATGGTACGACTCTGTCCGTCCGTCCGTTCGTCCGTCTGATTATCACATTGCTAAATATCTCGAGAACTACTTGAACTATCAATTTGAAATTTGGAATAGTTATGTATGAACAACGCGCAACGCTAACCCAGACGCATCGAATTTTTTTTTTATGTCGAGAGTATCGAATTGTTCCGTGTTTTTTAATAGCCTGCACCTTACTTAACTTTAATCAGCATCTAGGCCATATCGTTATTTGTAAAGATGTAAATAGCATGTGCTAGACCATTTTAGAGTCAGTATTAGATAAAATGTAAAGTTAATCACACTGGTCTCCATGCATTTTTCACCACAAGTGAAAAGACAGACGCGCCGAAGCAAGCAACTTGCCAAACAATTACGAGTAGTAGTGCTGCTGTTAAAAGCCCTATATGAGCGACTTTGACCTGAAAATGACCGTATTTTTTTTATAATTATGGATAACAAGAGCTTAACTAAAATACTATTAATAAAGTTTTTGTTAAATAAAATATTAATAACAAATAATTGCCACAACACAATTATGCAATAGCAATTAACAAAGAATAATATATTATGTTCATTTTAATAGTTGAATACACAAATATTGACGTCAGATCTTCCATTTTTACGTATATTTAAACGAAGATACTTTTAAAGATTTATCATGAAGATAATTTTAGCAGTCTGTTTGAAACACACTTTCATGTTACTTACCTATATATAGTTACTGATATAAATAAAATTATATAGAAGAAATATAATACGAGTACAAATTATGCGTCTTTATATGAAAATGCAACGCCGCAGATTGAGGATTGCTATATATCTTGTAGTGATTTTATTAAATTTTGTGTCGTCTGTGGAATTCAACCGGACTGCCGAGGGTTACCACCAGGGAGAACTTGCGGAATGTAAGTATCTATAATTAAATATTTTATACTGAGTGACACTTGACGACCGTTCTGACCTAGTGAGTACCCTGCCTATGAAACCGATGGTTCCGGGTTCAAATCCCGGTAAGGGCATTTATTTGTGTGATGAGCATGGATATGTGTTCCTGAGTCTTGGGGGTTTTTTTATGTATTTAAGTATTCATAATTTATATATAGTTGTCCGAGTACCCGAAGCACAAGCCTTCTTGAGCTTTACTGTGGGGCTTCAATTTGTGAAATAATATCCTTTAATATTTATTTTTGGACATACAAGATGTATGTACGCGATTGTACTCATTTCTAAGATCAACTTTAGCTGTAACAGTCAGAAAAATTCTGTTCTCCATAAAATTGTGTTAACTGAAACTTTACTATGGAATGCCAGATATTTTATTGCGATATCAGGGTTATTTTTATAATAAAATTGCTCACATTCATCTATTTTTCGAATACTAAAACTGTATCTACAGCCAACTGTTAACCAAGAAAGCAAAAATCTAGTTGAAAGAAATAAAATAGTTTTTTCAAATTTAACTATATATTTGAATAACATAAAGGCACTAACAGCTGAGTTATTTATTTAAGTCATACTTACACAGACAGAAGTTGTACTGAATTATTTTTTAGAAGCTGCGAGTACATTTAGCATCAAATAGATAGTGACCAAATATATCTGAAGACATCTTCATTTCTATTTTTTATTCTGACTGTGCATATGAGAAACATCATAAACTTATTGCGGCACATTTTTAATTTGTATTTATTTATTGTGTTACTTTAAAATCACAGTGATAGTTATTGCGTGTATGAAATCTCTCAACTCTATTTGGAGTGTTAATTTTGTAATAACACGTCAGTGGTGGCACTTGAAAATCACTTTGAAAATCCACAGGTCCAGGATCAGAAAATCCTGTCATAATTAGCAGAAGAAGCCTTGAACGACTTCGAATCGCAGTAATAGGTCCTGGAATCTTTCCCTTATCCTGGTACACTATGTATAACTACTACCATATCAAAAACTTAATCAAGAACCCCAGTATAGACTTCAAGAACAAGAAAACGGTATTATACGCCGGAGGGTATTCGGAGCTGACCAATTTCGGGCCTGGGAGATATTTGGCAAATCTCTACAAGGAAATGGGGTATAATGGACTTGTGCTGGAAACTTTTGAGTTCAGTATGCGATATTACCCTGAGTAAGTTATCCTGATATTGTTGAGAATTTACAAGTTAGGTCGACGTGAATGTGAGCTGAATCAGGAAGTTAATAGTCGATGCTTTTAAACCCGCTATGGACTCTGTCAAATTTTGAGAAATGAAGACCTCATGAAAAATATTCAACGTCATAAATCGGTTTTTAAAAATCGAACACATGTCATTATTCACAAGCGCTTCTTCTTCTTCTTCCTCGCGTTGTCCGCATATTGCCACGGCTCATGGGAGCCTGGGGTCCGCTTGACAATTAATCCCAAGATTTGGCAGGAGACACTAGTTTTTACGAAAGCGACTGTCATCTGATCTTCCAACCCAGGGGGTAAAACTAGGCTTTATGGGGATTATTCCGGTTTCCTCACGATGTTTTCCTTCACCGAAAAGCGACTGGTAAATATCAAATGATATTTCGTACATAAAATCCGAAAAAATTCATTGGTACGAGCCGGGGTTTGAACCCGCGACCTCCGGATTGCAAGTCGCACGCTCTTACCACTAGGCCACAAGCGCATTATATGTTCAGAATAGTGAAGATAAAGGCACTACACTACTTTGCTCTTTCCCTTGTTACTATTGTCACTCAAGACTCAGTATCTTTCTTTTCGCTCTTACTTTTAGCTTCTAGTTCAAGAGAGTGGGTTCTACCATATAACCTACCGAATCCTATTGTATAAGTAAATTGATATAGATCGTGTCATGACTGACGACGACGCATACCTTGACTTTTATTGTCATGTTATCAAAGGTTAATCTGCGCGTCATCGTAGACGACACGAACTATAGACTAACATTAGATTATACATTTCCAGATTTCAATACTATTCACTACTAGTAAGTGTGTGTGTAATCCCATTAGCTGTAAAGTGTTGACATGTAAAATACTTATATTTTATCAATAAATATTTGATTGATTGATTGATTGATTGTAAGTCATCAGAAATAACATGAAATTTTTACTTATCACTATTTCTTGATAAATATACATCCCCACGCAGATGCTAATTTAAATAAGGCATTAACTTTCCTTTAAACATTATTTCAGAGCGGCGCGGGTTATGCGAGGAGTAGGAAAACACACAGCCGAAATGCTAGCAGAGCTAACCAAGCAGGGTTTAAACCCGAAAAACCTAACAATCCTCGGCCTTAGCCTAGGCGGACAGACAATGAGCTTCATAGCCAAGAGTTACCAAGAGATCACCGGAAAAAACATTTCCCTTCTCATCGGATTGGATCCTGCTGGACCATGTTATAGACAGTTGGGCCCTAAGTACAGATTAGACCCTTCTGATGCTGATTTCGTAATGAGTATCGCAACAAATATAGATGGTCTTGGTATTGGTATTCCGGTTGGAACTGCGACATTCTACGTCAATGGAGGAGAGTACCAACCTGGCCACATTCCTTTATTACCTTGCGGCGTCTTCTGCAGCCACTTATGGGCTTTAATCCTTTGGATATCAGCTTTGTATAATCCAGGAATATTTGTGGGAGTTAAGTGTGAATCTGTGGACCAGGCTAGGAATGGTTTGTGTTATAATAACACCCCAGTAATAACGAATAATATGGATATGACCGTGGATGTAACTAAACCTGGTATTTATTATGTACCTACTACAAGTGGGCATCCCTATGGAGTAGGGATGAAAGGTTTGAAGATGTGGATGAAAGCTAGACGGTTAGAACGGTTAAAGTTACGCAAAGACAAATATTAATTTATCATTTTAAGCCGAAGAGGAGATTCTATGTTGACTGTTCTTTAACACTACATTTTTTTATGTATTTTACGGAAGAATTTAATGTTAATTAAAATATTATTAATGAAATATGTATTACCTTTATTATTACCTGAGCAGACTTCTTAGAAATTGCTAAGAACATATGTGTAGAAGTTGGCGCTTTCGCGGTTTTCATCCGCTCTGAACTGATAAACTTGAATGGCTGACCTGTTATTTCTGTATAGTTAATTGACCGCACAGGTTTTTATAGAGATGTGTACCCCTAGTGTAAATTTATTCGATGGCGTAACGTGACGTACGCGTTTGCGTTAGGTCTCATTTTGTATGGGATTTTGAGTTTTCAAAACGTTCCGCTTGGCGCGCTGTTTCTAAATCCCATACTAAATGAGACTTAACGCAAACGCGTACGTCACGTTACGAAATCGAATAAATTTACACTAGGGGCTCAAGTATATATAGCCTGTCCGATTTTGAAGATCAAGTTCGCCATGGCGTTCTTGATCTTAGAAAAACGGACAGACTATACCTGATTTAATTAAAGTAGGTCTTTTATTAGGTAACATATATAGTTTAGAAATCAACCAATTATAAATAAAAAATACTGTATTTTAAAATGTTTTTTGACCGACCTCATAATTTCTTGATACGTTCGAGTAAGGATAATGAGATGACGTATTTTTAGCTAAGATTCGGAAAGCATAATTTGGTAGTGGAACTCCTGATGAAGGCCTTAGTTATTACTCTCTATTTTATGTAATCAGTTCTTTTTTACAAGCTTAATTAACTTGCCCTTTTAGTTTTTTTTTATACTTCGTCAGTAGCAAACAAGCATACGGCCCGCCTGATGGTAAGCAGTCTCCGTAACCGATGTACGCCTGCAACTCCTAAGGAGTTACATGCGCGTTGCCGATCCCAAACCCCTCGTTGAGCTCTGGCAACCTTACCGGCAGGAACACAACACTACGAGTAGGGTCTAGTATTATTTACAAGAAAAGAGCGTACTCCCATCTTAAAGGCCAACGCACTTACAACCCCTCTGGTGATGCAGGTGTCCATGGGCGGCGGTAATCGCTTACCATCAGGTGATCCGTCTGCTCGTTTGCCTCCTCTACCATAAAAAAAAATTGGCTGCTGTTTTTTGTAAGGTGGAGGTACTTCCCCAGTTGGGCTCTGCTCTAGATCTGGAATGACATCCACTGGCTGTGCCCTACCACATAATGCACCTACCTCTCTTTTGGACGTAGTTTAAGATAGTGTGGGTCAAATTTTGGAAGCATAATTAGACCCACTTTCCGATTTCCAATTGAGCTGTATACATATGTGAATCGGATGACAATGCAATATTATGATGACATAAAGCTTATCTGATGATGGGGACAAGAGGTGGCCATGGGAACTCTGTGATAAAACAACAGAAACTAATTGTTTTTCGAGTTGTCTCACTCAATGAGTGTATTAGTTGCCCGTGGAATGACACACACACACACACACACACACACACACACACACACACACAGTCAGCGACAAAACCTTGTTCCTAATATGAAATATTTGCTAAAAACTTGTCAAAAGTCATTGTATGCACAAAGTATATTCTTATATCTTATACCTTTAAACGAGCAATTCTTAGATATATATATTTCTGTGATCTCGGAAACGGCTCTAACGATTTCGCTGAAATTTGGTATATGGGGGTTTTTGGGGGTATACAATCGATCTAGATTAGTCTTATGTTTGGGAAAACGCGTGTTTTCGAGTTTTCATGGGTTTTTTTCCGACGCAGAATATGGTCGCTAATTTCGTATTGCCGGCCAGTGTCCGTCTGGTCCAGCGGGTTAAGACGCGGACGGCTAGAAACGAGTGTTAATCCCGCCCGGTGACTAACTTTTGTTTTTTTTTTATTTGTTCAAGTTCATGGCAGGAAACCGCGCTGGATCGGGACAGGTGGCGTTCTCTCGTTTCGGAGGCCAAGATTATTTTTGGATCGCTGAGCCAAAGCAGTTAGTTAGTTAGTTATGTTCAAGTTTATATATAATTTTTTAATTTTTATTGTTTTAGACAAGTTTAATTTAGTAAAAAATGTAGTTAAGATTATCACCTATACACCACCATATTACAATAAATAGTTATAACCGAGCTAAGCTCGGTCGCCCAGGTACTTTTATTTTTATGGCAGCATGCCAAATCATGATCCATACTTTTTAGGTTGCGAGTCGAAACAATACTTTATACACTTAAGTTACAAAAGGTTCCAAGTGCCTTTACGCTCGTTAGACTTCCTAGTGTATATAACTTTGTCATCGACAGTTCAAGGTCGAAGTGACGCAACGAGCGCATGCCAATGCCAATGCGGATCATATCGGTCAAGGACGTTGACATGTCGGCCATGTTTAACCTTGGCAAAGTTTATTTATTTATTCGTATGGCATTTACAGAGTCGCTTAGTTATAAATTATAATACAATATCTAAGTTCTTCACCCATTGGGCAGCGTTTGCATTAGGTGAGTGAAGATCTAGGGCCTCCCCAACAAATTTCCGTATCGGCAAAATTCCGTATGTGTAATGTGGTGTATAGTCTGCACTGGCGCCCCGCAGTCGCATGCTGGTGAGTCTCGCCAGTCACACTTAAACAAGTAGTCCACACAGCGTCCATGTTCGGTGCGGAGTCTGTTTGTGTTTCTTGGCACGGTAATAATATAACAATATTTTGATATTTTACAAATGTACAAAAAAAACTAGCCATCATAAGTTGTGGCAAGAGTGGCAAAAGCATAGAAAAAACATTGTGAGCGTTTTTTTAGTCCACTTGTCTGTCTTTCAGTCTGTCAGAAGGCTATCTGAACAACCTTTATTGGTTGGTAGACAGTTGTCAGTGTGTTTTCTATTGCTGTTATAACATTAAATGATAGATATAAAATATGGTTCAAAATTAAGATGCTCCCATACGTTACTGGTATTTAACTATATACATATACAAGGTGCCCGCGAGGAAACGGAAAAAAATTAACTCTGTATCCCTGAGGTCAGAAGAAGGAAAAAATCTTATACAAATTGAAGTAAATTCCGCTTTATATATTTAAATAGTTTTTTTTTAATTGGTAATAACTCTGAAACTAGGCGAATTAAAAAAAGTTTATACCTATGACATTTTTGTCTCTAAATATGATCCGGAATATACTGTTAAAATCTTTCCGTTTTCTCGCGGACATCGTGTATATATATAAATAAATAAACCTCAAACTCGGTGTGTTTCTTACGGTGGAGACACTTAATGCCAACATTTAGATTGTTCCGTTTAAAGAGCTCCGCTCCGTATGAATATCCAATTTAAACTCAATTTTTTGCCTATCGTTGCTCTAAGCTTCAAAAGTTAGCTTTATTCATTACTATTCCAAATTTCAAATCGATAGCTTAAGTACTTCTCGAAATATTTAGCAATGTGAGAGACGAACAGACGGACGGACAGAGTCACACCATAAGGGTTCCTTTTATACCTTTTTGGTACGGAACCCTAAAAACAATAGAAATTGCAGTTTGCCCCCCCATTATGAGGGCGCCAAAGGCGCCCGGCTCTGGAACGCGTTCAGCGCGCCTCGTACGTCGGGTCCGACTTTTTTGCTATGAGGGCGCCGAAGAAGCCTGGCTTTGGACCGTGTGCAGCACGTACGTCGGGCAACACAATTCCATACCTACATACGAGTACTAACAGGGCAAGTTAAATAAAATCTTGTAAAAAAGGTTATCGTCACGCGAATTCTATATGGCCACAAATCTGGTGGGTAAGCTAACCGAATGATTTTGCGATGTTTAACAGGAAGCTATTGTTTTGTTAGTCTTGCTAAGTGTTTTTCTTATGTACCTACAGAGGAAATGCGTTCGTGGTAAACTTGAAAAATAAATATTTAAAATATATGTAGTGAATGTTGTTGCTCTTTTAATTCTCTCAAATAAATGTAAAAGAAAAAAAAATTATGACCTATTTAATCTAGATACACGTTTTTGTTTGAATTAATTTGAATTACCTTATTTATGTAATTTATCATACACAATTAAAGCTATATAATCATAAATCTAAGCTAAAATGAGCCTGAGGCATTGTTCCCAGAACACTGGCCGCGTTCCCCCTCTGCACAATGAGGCTAAGTTTTTGTGCAAAGAAGCGCCAGCTCGTAGGTCGCCAGACACCCAGAGTAGTTTGGTAGAAATTTCTTTATTGTCGCAAACAAATCACAGTCAGGCAGGGCAGCGAGTAAGGAGTTGATGGGCGCAAGGGAGTGCGTTTGCGCGCCGCGGCCAGCAGGGGCGGTCACCTCCGTCTACCGCAGTACGCATCTGGTGCAGCTAGTTTTAAAAAAATCCAAGAGGCCAATACTGTCTACTTTATATCTCAGAATATTGGTTATGAATTGGACTAGGCCCAGATTTCTACGTAGCTCCAGTGAAGTAGCTCCTAAGTGTCCCTGTAGAAATCTGGTCGGGTACATGAATGGGTAGTACAGTTGTATTATAAAGGCTACGAAGAAATTTCTTTTGCACTTGGTCCAGCATGAGGACATACCTATTCTCATGTGGATTCCATACTACTGCATTCGTTTCGAGTATACATGCGCGTGCGTGAAATGTTGGAGCAAAGGTGTGCCGTCTCTGATAAGCAACTGTATATTACAACGTGCACGCGTGCACGTCAACGCACGCGCATTCAGTGTGCACAGACCTTTAACCTTCTAACAGTTCCAACCTACACAACCAACTAACCTAGGTTTATTATGTTAGGTCATAAACGAGGAGCTAAACAAATATTTATATCTAATTGAAGGTTTTAACCACTTTACAGTCATTTATATTCATGTGATATTCTGATAAAATGTTTGATTAAAGATATCCAAGAACAAAACATCATATTATTATGGTTTCAGTTCCTAATTATTTTTAAGGTTGAACAAATGCCTTCATCATTTCATCATACATTTCAGTTTTGATGAAATATATGGATTCCTATTTTTAAACCAGTAGTTCTTTTTTAATATTGAGGAAAAATATTTTTCAATACCTTGTCGTTTTAAAAAAGTACATACATGCCGGGTGAAATCCCTAAACTGCAGTAACTACAAAAAAATCCATTTCGATGTAAATGCAAAAAAAAAAACAGTTTAAAAGTGATATATTTTCGAAGATGCAATAATAAGAATAAGTAGGGTCGGCAACGCGTATGTAACACCTCTGGAGTTGCAGGCGTCCATAGGCTACGGTGACTGCTTGCCATCAGGCGGGCCGTATGCTTGCTTGCCACCGTCGTGGTACAAAAAAAAGTACCTGCCTATTTAAAATGTAAAAAACACACAAACTAAAATAAAGTTAGGTTCAAGTTAGTATGTAAAATCGATCAAGAGCATATAAGGGATTACCTTTGCAATGCTTTGTTTTTTTTTTTACTAAGAAGAGAAGATTTTTTGCCATAACTCAAAAACGACTAAGCCGATTATGTACGCTATAATTTTTATTAAAAGTATTTATTAAGCTTTTCACTCTGTGTTCTTTGATTCTTTTCATATTTTTTAGACCCATGGTTCAAAAGTTAGAGGGGTGGAGGGAGGATAAATGTGGAAATTCGCCCAGAAGATTTGATTTATAATTTTGGGATATCATGTATTTTATGGTTATCTTTTATTGATAACCTATATCATCAACCTCATCCTTGAAGAAGCCATCCAAAAAATATAACCTTCCTAATTTGAAAAACAATTCAGCTGAAATCACCAGCTTCTATATATTGACGTACCACAAAGCTTGAAGACTTGCCTTTTCATCCAATATTTACACTACCAAGAAATACACTAAACTAATTTCCGTCACTTATTTACCAAGAACACATTGGTTGCATGGCATTGACAGCCCTAACTGATATGCTTAAACGGTGCATGAATCACCTGCAAATAATGAGGATTTCCTTTAAGAAGAGCTTATCAGCCAGCATTGTTTGCGGCCGTAGGGCTTTTTGAGTCATGAATCTTTATAAAAGGTCGGCCTGTGTCAAACGTTCGCTGATAAGCCCCTTGGCATTGCGGTTTTTAGCACGTTTTTAACCATTAAAAAAAATCTTAAACAGAAACAGCAACGATCGTAGCTATATTTCTAAATTAAAGAGATCCTAAGTGCCGCGGGATTTGTGAGAATAATTAAAAAGCAAAGTGATTGAAACTTCGTGTTAATGGACGAAACTTCCTCGAGAAACCTTTAGTTTCGTTGACATGGAAGGTTGTAGGTTTAATTGTGGTCACTAATTTTTGCATTTGTATTTTGCCTCGTAAGGCGTGATTTAATTTATAATTTAAGACGTAAAATATATATAAAAAAATATCTTGACTAGCCACACTAGCTAGATTACGTTTACACATATTCATCCTGGACTCCAGGCAGTATTTCTCAATTTCTTTGTATTAAAAATATAAAGTAAAAACCGATATTATGTAAAATTTCAAAGGAGACACAAATATTGCTTGGTTTATATATAATAGTTGTTACGCTTTGGGATAATGACGTCTTGGAATAATGGATCTAACCCGTGAGTTATTAACGACATACTTTGTAGTGTTTATGTTTGTTTCCGTGACAGCGGTGGAGTTTTCTAGAGAAGCCGAAGGTTACCCACTTGGATTGCTTCCCGAATGTAAGTACATATTAACCTTACAAGACTCAAAGTTTGTAGCTAAATAAAAAAAAAATATTTGGGGAGAAATTTTATACAGATTGAACCTAGCCCCAAACTAAGCAAATCGTGTATTTATTATCTACTAAGATTACTATGCGACCATATACGTACTTAGATACATAGATGACATGCATAATTTGGGAACAATGGTACATTGTAGGAGAGGCCGAAAAACCGCTCAAAGATGGACGAGTGAGTTAAATAATAAGAGTCCATCTTTAGCGTTTCCGACCGAGGTATTACATGTGCTTTTCAAGACTACTGCGAGGAAATAAGAAAACAGTTGCATAACTATAAGTACTTAATATAAATTAATATTTATATTGGCTTGAGGACAATTGTTGAAAAAAAGTGATATATTTTTGCCAGGAACATTAATTATATTCTGTTCACTAGTAGAACACATTTTTATTTTGTAGTCAAAACACAATTTACACTATCCAAATTAGTAAGAATTTCCGATCCCGCCTTTTTACTTTTTTTATCACTTTTACGAGGCGTTTTTCTGTTATTTGTTTCAAACTGACTCTAAACTAAGAAGTGTTTTTGCTAAAAAAAACCACAAAAAGCTACAAAAGTAAAACGCCTTAAGCGTGAACTTAAGGTTTTGATGTTTGTTTTTTTTGAGACAAGAAATTGGTCCTATAAATAACCTAATTTTATTTTTGGAAGATAAGTTGCGCCAAAAAACATCTTTTACCATCATCAATGACAGATGATGATAACAATGATCACCAATGACAGATGATGATAACAATGAAACATTGTAGCAGTGGTGGTTCAGGTGCTACGGCTATTGCCTACTTTCCAGCTTGGTTTTAGACCATCTATTGCCACAATTCCGAAAAGTGGCGTGAAAAATAAATATTCTCACAAAAATGCTACTTACTTTTTTCCAAATTTGCAAAACAAAAAAAATCTTTTTATTTTTGTTTTTCAAAAAAGCGAAACCTATAAACCTATAGAAACCTTTATTATGCTGAAGCGATCGACATCAAAATCAAAGTAATTTGTTAAGATTAAGTTAGTGGAAAACGTTTTCTCATACCGTTATTAACTAGGATCGCAAAGCTATATATTTATTTTACGCCTTACGGCACAACATTGTGATACAATGATGGTGTACGAGTATATGGGACCTGTACTAATGTACATATACCTATGTTAAACAAATAGATGCTTCTGAATTTTGACTTTTTGACTTTTGTTCAGTATTCCAAATCGTCTATTTTAAATGAGAATAGTTGTGTGTTATTGAAGACGCTACTATTCACTCATTTTTGCTTTAGAACAAAGATTATGTTTAATATTATATTTAATCCTAAATTTCTTTTCTAATTTTCACAAATTTTGAAATTTGACTTTAAAAGTCAACAAGCATTTTTAATTTAAAATATCAATGATATTTACATATGATGGAGATTCTTTATTTAGAACATTTTTTTTAAATTAAAAATTATCATAGTTACGATTCTATATATTCTACCTTATTAATTACAGGTCCAAACTCAGACAAACCCGCCGCCATTAAACCAAAAAGCCTAAACAAACTGTACATGACTGTGATGAACAAAGACCACAGACTAACAAGATCATACGATTATTACCACATAGGGAACCTAGCCAAGAACAAGGATATAGACTTTAGTAAGAAGACGTTACTATACTGTGGCGGTTACTTGGATTCTACTAGTTGGCCTTTTGGGAGTGTACTAGGGCAAGCATATAAGGATTCGGGATATAATGTGCTGCTGTTGGATACTTTGGAGTTTACCGCACGATCATATCCTCTGTAAGTAACTATGCAATGTTCATAACGTATAGTCTGACCTATCATTTTCATCCTAAAATGGCTAAATCTTCACGACGGAAATGATTGACCAGACCATATTCAATAGTTTATGACTAAACGTAATTTTAGCTCTTTCTGTATCCAAAAGGCAATCTGCAATTGTGATTTATGTTAGGTACGGATGGTGTTATGTACTTAAGTAATAGGATCTCGACGGGGCACTTCGGTCACAGAATCTAGAAAGCATAATTAATTATTGTACGTTGCTGAAATTATTATTTATATTTCAACAAAAAAAGATAACTAGAGAGCAAGAGTTGTAAATACTTGTGGCAAAAAGATTACGTTTTTAGTATCCCTTTTTTTTCAGAGCCTCGCGCGTACTACGACCAATCGGCAAGCACGTAGCCGAAATGCTGGTCAAGTTAACAGCACACGGCCTCGACCCAAAAAAGCTGGAGCTCATCGGTCTAAGCCTCGGCGCTCACACAATGAGCTTCATCGCCAAAAACTATCGGCTCTTAACCGGCCAAAATATCTCCTCACTCACTGCCCTGGATGCTGCCGGGCCTTGCTTTAGAAAAGCAGCACCAGACCAAAGACTGGACCCTTCCGATGCTGACTTTGTCCGTGCTGTAGTCACAAACATGGACGGTTTCGGCATGGAGCTCCCCGTCGGACATGTCGTGTTCTACGCCAACGGAGGAGAATACCAGCCAGGAGACATACCTTGGCTACCCTGTGACGTCATTTGCAGTCATATCAGAGGATACTTCCTGTGGCTATCAGCTTTACACAACCCTGGTACTTTCATCGGTGTGCGTTGCGATACGATGCAGCAGGTCAGAGATGGTGACTGCTACGATTTAAAACCAATGGTCACTAATACATTAGATTTATATACTGATAGAAGTAAACCAGGAATCTATTATCTTCAAACGAGTAACTGGTACCCGTATGCTATGGGAAAGAGAGGGTTAAAGAAAATCAAGCCGGGGACATACCGTCTTTCCACGTCTTTAAATGACATTTTTCAAGTGAAATAAGCTGATCTAATTAGAATAAACAATTTTTTTGTTAATGTAAGATATACCTATTACGCTTAAAAGCTGACGTGATGTGTTCTTTGAAAATAAAATGCCATAACTAATCAAAATAAATTATAAAAGTATCCAGAATTAGAGTAAACTAAGGTTGTACTCGTATTGGGTAACTTCGTGAAGGTATAAATTTTAAATAAGAAAATCACTTTATTGTAGGTATATCTTTTACTCTAATAATTTAAAGTTCATTATCATTATCTGGATCTACAACTTTTCATATAATATACATTTAAACAAATACAATCTACGCTATAAAAAAAACTGATGTCAGTTTACTATTATTCTGGATGCCACAATTAGATAAGTTTTAATTGCGTGATGTTAATTATAGTTACTTATTAAATAAATTGTATCTACTATCAGCCCGATTCGAGGAATGAAATACGATAACAATAAGTTCTGGTTTAGATAAGTTCTCATTTAGATATCGTGTATATACACGACCACCGACAGAAGCGGCTCGATTCGGGCAACCAATGTAACTTTGACGTTAGAAATATCGTAGATAGATCTTATTGGGATTACAGCGGAATCGGAATAAACGTCAATTTTGATATGTCGTTTAGTTATCAAACTTTTAAAGATCTTTCCAAGATATGAAACGTGTCTTAATCATTCTCCGAATCGGGCCGTATGTCTGCTTACTATGACTTGATTAATAGTTAATGAAAGATAAATGACATATTCATTTTTGAAATGTAATTTTTTTATTCTTTAAAAAATACCTACCTGACTATTTAGGTGCAAAAATAAAAATATGTCTAAACAACAAAACATTCAACATTGTTGACAGCTGTCATTGTCTTCAAACAGCTGTCAACTGTACATAAATAAACAAAAAAATACGGTGAAATTGTAATAACTAACCAACTTTAACCTTTCGAACATTATTATTTAGTTATGTTATGACAGTTAATTAAAGGTGACGTTTTAAATGAGGTTTTTAAACCCATCAAAAAAGAAAAATCAATTAATTCAAACGTCAAAACAAAGAAGTTTTGATTTGTTTTAAAAACTAGGTAGCCAATCATTTCTTCATATAAATAACATTTAAAAAAAAAATTTACTAAGTCAGAATAACGAAACCAAATTATATGGTATTGATATTCGTTACAAAAATACGTTTATTTATAATAAGAATAGATTTTTATTAACAATTTCATGAGATTTTCTTGTAAATGTAATAACACAAATAATAAAAATAAAAAGATACCTAGTTTCAACTTGGAAAATGAGGAAATTTGTCGACATCGTAATTATTTCGCTCGTTTCTGTGAGTGCTGTGGAATATTTAAGAGTTGATGAAGGCCTTACCGAAGGATTAATTCCAGACTGTAAGTTAAGTACTTAATCATGTTTTATTCACAATAACTTACTCGAAATAACTTAGCTATGCACTGTAACTTGAAAATAAATATCACGAAAACTAGGAAAAAGAAATTAGTTTTACAATTCCTGTTAGTTGCATTAAGAAACTAAAACATGTTTAATTATTTTATTTTATTATTGTTATTTCTACTAATTCCTTATTAAGTGTTAAGATGTTTAATCAAGTCATAGAAAATAGCCCCTTAATTGTAAAAAAAATCAACTTCTTGAAGATCCAGCGTCTTCGGTAATATGCTGCAGAAGCTATTTTTAGATTTATTTTAGTTTTATATTAGCTTTTATTTAGTCATATGTTAGTTTTAGTTTACTTAAAGTTTTTATTATTAATTCTAATAATTATATTATATAATACTTGTATTTACTTGAAGACCCAAGTTTTTGCACCTAAAATTTTCTAAAAAATACTATCTATATACCTATGTGTCACTTAGGCCCCGGTGCATCAAAACCAGCCATCGTACGGCCTTCAAGTCTAAAGAATCTCATCATTTCCGTGGTCGGAAAACAAGGAAACATAACAGGGTCATACAACTACTACCATATGCATAATCTAGCCAAGAATCCTGACATAGACTTTAGCAAGAAGACATTTATGTATGTTGGAGGGTATTTGGACTCGACGTCGTGGCAGACTGGACGATTTTTGGGGCAAGTGTATAAGAAGAATGGATATAATGCACTTGTGCTGGAAACATTAGAGTTTACAGCTACAATTTACCCTATGTAAGTATAAAGTATAAGCCTGTCGAAACGATAACACAAATCTACAGTTTTTTTACGCATACTGGAAATTCACACTGAAATATTCATCAGTCTTCCGGTTCAATTATGGAACCTTAAAAAGTAAAATAATGACTTAAATATGTGAAATAGTTGATTGTTAACCAAGGGATGAAAAGCACCCATTTCTGTCGAGGTAGTTAATAATCTGAGACTGTTAGTTACTCTACTTTTCATTTACAATGCGAGAAGGTCAGGCAACGAATGCTCAAAAAAGGGTATAGAGGGAAATGCTTGGAACAAAATTTTTGACTTCGTAACTTTGTTTTGACTAGTTAGGAGATGAAAATATCAAAAGTTCCCGGCCCTAGCCCTTGAGCCGGGAGGGGGGGGGGGGGGGGGAGGGGATTTGAAGATCATATTTTTTGGGTTTTTTAATATATCTTGGAAACTATGCGTCTTAGAGACAAGACTACTTGCACAAAAGAAAGCTGATTAAATTTGCTACCAGTATAATTCAGTCAAGTTTTTCGATATCTTGAATAATTTTCGAAATATCCTCTCTTGAAAGTATATTTGGGTCTCTCAATTGTTATCTTGATACCAGTGAAGCTGCTAGGCCATGTTTGGTAGGTATCGTTTTCGTATAGATCGGGGGTGCTGAATTCATTTATGGTATCACATTGACACCATTCCGAAGTAAAAAAAAAAATTCAAAATAGTACATTACGATACAAGTGCGAAAAATAGGAAATTCGAAACGAGTGGCGATAAATTAAAACACGACCGAAGGGAGTGTTTTAAATCGACACGAGTTGCGAATTACCTATTCGCACATGTATCGTACAACGTTTTACAGTACATATGGCCCTTTAAATGTTCGACACAGTAACGTAATATGCTACTTCTCGCACTAGTGCTATAAAGTAGCCCCATATGTACTGTAAAATACTTTTTTGTTTAAACTCCCCTTCACGCTTGAACCGCTGAATCGATTTCGTTGAAATTTGGTAAAGAGATATTTTAAGTCCCGGGACAGGACATAGCATAGTTTTTAAAACCAAAATCATCTTTTGAGGATGTGAAAAGTGGGGTGGTTTGTATGGGGAATCAATAATCGCTGAACCGATTTAGATAAAATTTGGTATGATCTACATCTTTGTTTTAGTTGAAAATGATATCCAACATGACTTCAAACCTAAAATTAGACAGTATTTACCTCAGAAATTCAGCTTCAGCAAAGAAACTGAATTCCCATCACACCCTATTTCATAACTTTAACGGACAATTTTTGAAATAAAAACTATCTTAATGCCTTTCTCCAGACTCAAAATCTCGATTTACCAAATTTATCATTTTCTAGACCAGAAACGTATCATTTTCTGCACACTTTTTAGAACAACGACCCGCTTCCAAAGCATGAAAAATGAAAATACAAATAAATTGCTTGTATACCGTACAATTGTATATATTAATTGTATATCAAGGATACATTATGCATTTAAATATATACATGTTTGTTTTTTTTGTCAATTTATGTAAAACGTGCCTGTTTCAGCGCTGTTCGCCACATGCACCCAATCGGTAAACACGTTGCAGAAATGTTGGTAACTCTAAAAGAGTATGGTCTCGACCCAAAAAAGTTGGAACTCGTTGGCATTAGCCTGGGTGGCCATACCATGGGCTTCATAGCCAAGAACTATCGACAAATGACCGGCCAGAATATCTCAACCCTGACTGCGTTAGATCCTGCTGGACCTTGCTTCAGGAATGTTCCACCGGATCAAAGACTCGATAAATCTGATGCTGACTTCGTTATGGGGGTCATCACAAACATGGATGGCTTAGGCATATCAATACGCATCGGACATGTGATATTTTACGTCAATGGAGGCGAATTCCAAAACGGCCATTATTGGTGGCTCCCCTGCGATTTCTCTTGCAGTCATGTAAGATCTTACTTCCTTTGGTGGTCAGCTTTGTTGTATCCTGGTTATTTTATAGGAATTCGTTGTGATTCTGTACAGAAAGCTAAGGATGGAGACTGCTTTGATGGAAAGCCTATCACAAATACAATGGATACTTATACTAATAGAAGCAACACAGGAATCTATTACCTGCGGACGTCCAATAGATGGCCGTTTGCTTTAGGAAAGAGAGGTCTGAAGAAGCCGAGAATAGAAATGTACATGCCGAGGTCTCAACAAATAGATATTCCTGATTTTTTTAAGTATATACACTCTTCCTTTTTGAAGTTATATAATTAAGTACAAATCGTATGGTCACATATACAAATGAGGAAATACCACTTTTTTTAAAGCAAATTTTGCTTTGAGAGTACAGAATAGGAGGTAAAGTGATTTTTTGCACGGAACTTGGGTCAGTGGACATAAAACGTATAAGTAAATTAAATGCCGTTAGATTCAATTTTAAATGTATATCATCCTATATCATGTATACAACTACATGTATATCATATATATAAAGGCCTTAGCCTTTAACATCTTGGCAACCTTATAGCACAAAGAAAGTCAGGGGCTGAAGCCAAAATAATAATAATGAAGAGGTCTTTTCGACTTAAAAGTGAAAGTATTAATATTTCTAAAATATCGATTAAAGTATTTTCATTCTGCTAGAAAATAAACATATTGTCTATTTATTAATGCTAAATTAATAATCAAGCCTCACACTCTTTTATTGAATGTTGTGAAGTATTTCGTCTGCTTGTTTATTTTGGACGTCAATTATTAATAGCTTAAAAAGCTAAACAAAATATAAATTTGGTAAAAATCTCTAATATTTATTATGTAATTTATCATAGACATTTTTAACAACAATATTTCTCTCAAAATGATAATACCGACCTTGTACTTTCTTCATTAAACGACTGCCCAATAAAGTAATGTATTGTTTTAATATAAATGTGTATTGTGTAATAAAGTGTTTATTAGTTACTTACTTATGTGCCTTAATATTTACTTGGAAATAAGGGCAAAGGGCGAAAATGTTAAAAGTGGCAAATTTTGCATCCGATTTGTGTTTAACCGATTCTTACTCACTGGCTAGGCCAAGTAAAGAGTTCAGCAGTAAATCTTATTGATTAGCTTAAAAATATTATGTGTTCCTTGTTTTACTTATAGTTTTAATTTTAATCTATCTTAGTCTAAATATTAACATACCTAGTTTTAACTATTCTAATTTCGAATTTGTACACTAACACCTATGGGGTCATGTGCTTGGAAATAAAGAATTTATTATTATAATTATTCATCTTTCTTCTAAGGTGATAAGGTTTTTAACCGACTTCAAGATTTCAAAAGGAGGAGGTTATCAATTCGGTTGGTATGTTTTTTAATGTTTGTTACTTCATAACTCCGTCATTTCTGAACCTATTTTAATTTTTTTTTTTGATTAAATAATTAATTAATATACATATTGGTCCCGTTTTTGTCAAAACTCAGTTCTGATGATGGAATCCATGAGGAATCGAGGGAACTATTTAAACGTGAAGAACATACATATAGTGATTTTTGTATTTCCATCAACAAATCAAGCATTTACATTTAAAAAGTTACATTTGATGAAGTGGAACTGCTGATGATGATCGGAATCGAACTCTTCAAAGACGCATATTTCACGTTCGGCGATTTGTCCTCTTCGCTGAGTTTGTGAAGAAAATTAGATTAAAGACAATTCTTTGTCAAGTTCGAGTTCTGACGATGGGGTCCATGAGGAATCGAGGGAACTCTTCAGATGTTAAAGGCATATATATATAGAGATCTTAGTATTTACATCATCAAATCAAACATTTACATTTGTAGAAGTGACATTTGATGAAGCGGAACTGCTGATGATGAACGGAATGGAACTCTTCAACGCCGCATAGTTCACGTTTGGCAATTTGTTCTCTTCGCATGTTTATGAAGCAGGTTTTCAAGGAACATTTTAGTCAAGTTTGAGTTCTGGTGATGGATTCCATGAGAAATTAAGGGTACTTCTCAACTCATTTAAGCAAACTTATAACAATTTTTATTGTTATTTCATGCATGGTGTGAAATAATTTATTTTAAATACAGTCGAATATCCTATTGCAAATCTGAAATGTGTCAAGGTGGGTGCAGTGACCAACCTCTTTTTTCTCCTTTTCTAGATAATTAGGCGTAGGACGCTGTCTTTTTATTTTCATTGTATGAAATCCAAAATCAACAATAATCTTTCTTTCACCGGTACAATATGGATGTAAAAGTAAAATATAAAACACATTTAAAAACAATACAAAACACATATATTCACATTTTTAAAAACCTAACCTAGGGTACCGCCAGCAGCGGGGAATTATTATTATTATTAACCACGGCAGTAAAATATTCTCGGATAGACAAATGTTACCGCCAACGATTGTTAGCACATTGCAAGTTATATTGAAAGTAACCTTTTTAAAATAAAACCATATGTATTCAATATATATTATATATATCAACAAGTAACGCTTTAGTTTTTATTGAAAAGAAAGATGATACGTACTAATTTTTTATAATTTGCTCTGCGTTCAAAAGTTTTTATAAGTAGGTAGGACAGGACGTAAGAAGTTTAAACATTTGTAAAATAAGATTATGGATCATTTTTTGTATGCATAGGTAAATTTATTGAGCAATGAACTGGTTAGGTATATATGAAAGATTCTGATGATTACCTGAACACGATTTATTAATTTCAAACATGGTGTCCTTAGGTCCAGGCTTGTCTAAAGCAGTCGTTATCAAACCAGAAACACTGAAAAAACTTTATATATCAGTATATGAAGACAATCGCAAACATCTAGGGTCATATGACTACTACCATAAATATGTCACATCAAACCGGGTTAGTGTAAGAGCGAGCGGCTCACAAATAGAAGCTCCCTGTTGCCAGTGTGGATGAGGATTGAGGCACTGGTATCAAGTAAGAAGAAGGCGCGCACAGCGCCTCATAAGACTCAGTGTGGTACCGCCGATCCGGCTAATTCTGGCTTGCGGATTGCTACACTGATTAAGGCGCTGTACGTATCGCGCTTGCATTATAGCGCGAGATGCTGAAGTGGTGGAGTATGTACACCAGAAGACCGGCTACACGCTGAGACTGTTCCAGCTTCGATGACGCCACTATGTGCACTTCAACTCTTTTGTGGTGCGCGTGCCACGACCGCTGCAGGGGACTAGGGTTTCTGCTCGAGAATTCTCGAGGCGGGAAATCTCGAGAAATTCGTCCTTCGCCGAGGCGGGAAAAATAACTAAATGCCTCGAGAGCTCGAGAAATAAATCTCTTGTTATAGTAAAAAGAAAACACGCGTATAACACGTGATGTGTCTATACTGTTTCTTTAGGTAGTTAAATAAATGTAAACTATTTAACCAACCAAATAATAAACTGCCTTGATCCGTCCCCTATCGTTCTGGCTTTAACAGATTTTCATATTATGTAACTTTTGAACTACTTCCCTCAAATGTCTAAAGAATTTAAGGTTCATTACTATGCTTCCTTCAGCATTAGAAAAAGGTAAACAGTCTTGTCGCGTCTTTTATAGAAACGCTTAAAAAAATAGTAACTATTAATTTTTAAGCAAAATAATGTGAATGTAAAGTGTAATATGATTTATAATTGTGACATATTTGCCTCGAATTATTTTTCAACTGTATTTTTCAATAAAAAGACACGTCCAGATTAGATCGCTTATCTTATTTCTAATGCTAGAAAGGCGAATTACAGGGCCATATAATAACAAATATTACAAACCTAATTTACTTTTGAGTAAGTATATTACATAGTAAACCTTCTGTAAGTTTGTCACATCGAGTAAAATTAATTCACTTGAATATTCTTGCCTAATAAAACACTATATTGTGGTTTGTTTACATTTTGTTAAATACCTAAAGAAAAACACTATAGCATATTACATCGCTGACGCGCACGCCTCCACCTATAGTTTTTATGTTTGTTGTTGAATTTTTGATTATTAAGTGCAATTTATGGTAATAAAAAATTATCATTTGTATGATTATTGATCTCAGCTACGACTCCTATGCATCTGATTTGTAATAAAGCAAAAAAATAAAAATAACATCATGTAATTTGAGACTTTCAAAATTTCTCGAGATACTCGAGAAATCCTGGTCGAGAAACTAGAAACCCTACAGGGGACTATCAATACGCCGACTTCTGGCCGAAGGGTGTCGTGTGTCGGAGGTTTCGGAGCAAACTGATATAATATATATACAAATTGTCATCAGGTTAAGTGTCATGTACCAATTAATACACCCACGGACACACACACGCACACACACACACACACACACACACACACACACACACACACACACACACACACACACACACACACACACACACACACACACACACACACACACACACACACACACACACACACACACACACACACACACACACACTTAGTAGCATACGTAAGTAGTAAGTAAGGTAATCTTATACAATAAGTGGGTTCATTTTATATAAAAGTAGTGGTTAAAAAAAAAAAAAACAAAAAACAAAATGTACTTACCATAACAGGAAGAGCGAGTTCTCCTGACACAGGTGTCTTCATACCTACTAGGAGGGCTCAACACTTGTAATAATTGTATACGTGATTTTTTTTTCACGAAATAAATTTTATTTTATTTTTATTTATTTTAAACTGCCGAATCCGCACAAGATCAGCCTATTCAACGGAGCCACGCCGTTTTCGCGCCTAAATAGTGTTTAGTTTTAATTTTATAAAATGTATATATGTATCGTAGTCTATAAGGTATTTGTAATATGGGCCTTGTTGCCATAATATGTTTTTAAAATAAATATATGAATATAAATAAATAAGTAAGCAAAGACAGCTTAGCAAAGAATCCTGGGATCGACTTTAGGAGAAAGACTGTTTTGTGAAACGGTGGATATTTAGACTCAAATGCTTGTGGTACCCCAAAATATGTGGGTATGGGTTATATAGCTTGTGGATACAATTTTTTATCTTTAGATGCGATTTAGGTACTATGTGTTTAGGTGTTATGTGTGGTAAGTATGTGAATAATGTGCCAACGAATAATATAAATAATGTCTACTGGTTGAATATATCTATATCATTCGATAGCCCAGTAATTATGCCATTCCATTTCGTTAATATCATATAGTTAATAAAAAAAATATAGCTAGTTAAAGTTCATTTACATAAGATCTACAGAAAAAATAACCAATGACTACAGCAGTAACCATGGATTTGATACCTATCGCATCCAATGTTAATACAATAGAAAGGTGACTTTATACAAATTTGCACCTGAAGGCACCTCGAGTAAAATAAGTGTTTGAGAGGGTTCAAATGTCAAATGTTTTATACCAAAGATAAATAAGTAATACGAAAAATTACAAACGTAACTATATTTTTTATTTATAAGAATCCTGTAAAATATATTAATTTAAAAATATTTTTAGAAAGGAGGGAATTGATTTCCGACTTCAAAATTCATACAGGACATATCAATTTTAATAGTTTTGTTGCAATTGTTTTTTTTTTGCTAAATTATATAATTGGTTGATATTATTAATGAATTAAATGTCTTATTTCTCTCTGATTTCATTCCTGTGTATATTTTTGTATAATTATACAATTATTTTCAATTTATGAAATAAATAATGAAAACCAGCGCTTATAGGATCCAGTAAAATATTATTCCTCATTTTTTGATAAAAACAAATAAAATGAATTAATGATAAAAGAATAAAATCCCACGTTTCCTAAAAACCATATTTTATGTCAAATATTATATGTACTCATCAATCGATCTACGTTTCTGTTCTTAAGGAATTCTGTACTCCATTGTGACATATAAATAATGAAATTCATAAATGCTTGTACTAAAACCTGTACCGAAACAAAACAAAATGTTATTGAGGTACCTACCATCCTAGAATGTAAAGTGGTATTAATAACAGATTTTAAAATAAGTTTTGTATAGTGTCACCATGTGAGCCGATTTCTATTTTGTTCTCATTTTTTTGTCAGATTTTGATAAAATTTGGTAAATAGATAAAGCTTCCTAATCAATACAATATACGTACGAAAGCGCCATGTCTTAAAAAAAGTTCCTCAGAGTTTTTGTATATCGACGGAATTCTTTTTTTGTCTTAAATTGGGATTTCGTATTTTGTACGCCCAGAATGAGACGCTCTTCAAACTTACCAAATGTTATCAAAATCTGATGAAAAAAATCTACAGCAAAATAAAAATCAACATAATATATTCAAGTGCATGGAAAACTTACGTAGCAAATACTCGTGAGATTGCTGAGATTATTATGTTAAAACTTACAAACACTGTGGTGTTTTGTGTTGTTTTTGTTAACGCAGTAGAATACAGCAGGAATGACGAAGGCTATCCTACGGGATTACTTTCAGAATGTAAGTTTTTATTCCATGAAATCGGTTTTATAGAGGTTTCCTAAATAGCAAACGAATAAACAAATTTTAGTTACCACATACAGGTAAGGTGATTATAAAAGTCACTGAGGTATTTCAGCTGAAAAATAAATTATAAATTGTTATTTTGTAAGCCAACAGTGTAAATCTTTCACTTGTTGTAATTGTTAAAATGTAGTCGAATATAATTAATCATAATTCTAACCTCAGGTCCCGGATCATGGAAACCAGCAATCATAAAACCAAAAACTTTGAAAAAACTCTATATGTCAGTTGTTGGCGAAAATCATGCAGGTTTTACAGGGCATTACAACTACTACGGGATGAACGAGCTGGCGAAGAATTCTGACATGGACTTTAAGAAGAAAACATGGCTTTATATCGGAGGATATATGGAAGCCAATGCGTGGAACACTGGACGAAATGTGGGCTATGACTACAAGGCTAGAGGATATAATGTGATTTCTCTGGAAACTATTGAGTTCACCGCAAGATATTATCCTCAGTACGTATCTAACTGGAAACAGAAAAGATTTTTTTTGAAATTTTTAACTATAACTTATTGTTTTCAGTGCAGTCCGGTTATCACGCGCTGTTGGTAAGCATGTTGCAGAAATGCTAGTCAAGTTAACAAACCATGGTCTCGACCCGAAAAAACTTGAGATTACTGGCATGAGCCTCGGAGCACACACTATGGGCTTCGCAGCTAAGCACTACAGATTAATGACTGGACAGAACATTTCGTTACTAACAGCACTAGATGGTGCTGGACCATGCTTCAGACATCGCGGGCCAGATGAGAGATTAGATAAATCTGACGCTGATTTCGTTGTCAGCGTTGTTACAACCATGGACATATCAGGCATATCTGCTCATTTCGCTCATGTAACTTTCTATGTGAATGGGGGAGCATACCAAATAGGTGATATAGCGTGGCTCCCCTGTGATGCTTTGTGTAGTCATTCTAGGGCATATTTTGTTTGGTGGGCTGCTGTGGTATATCCTGATGCTTTTATAGCTGTGCGATGTGATACTGTCCAGCAAGCTAGAGATGGTGACTGTTACGATTTGCAGCCAATGGTGACAAACGTAATGGGCCCAGTGACTAATAAGGACAAACCGGGAATTTATTATCTTCGTACAGCTAACAGATGGCCTTATGCTTTGGGAAGAAGAGGCTTGAAGAAAGCTTAAATTGCGATAAAGCTAATCATTAACATATAGTAAAACAGCAGAAGCTTAGAGAGTTGCAGATCTTCCACCTTATATCATAATCATCTTTCGCCTAAGAGAAATTTTGTGTTAACAATTTAATAAATATTGTTAAAATATAAATGTTGTATTCTTTCCTTGATCGAATAAAATGCATTTATTTATTACTTTCCCTTGTAAAATAAAAAATGCGTTTATTAAAAAAATAGTGAGTTATTTCATTCACGTTACGCGTATTAAAAATATTATTAAATCTAATTTTTAGTAGATAATGCTAGTTTAAGTAGGTGTCTATTTTTTTTTACTTGAGTAGAAAAACAATATGTCAAATATAATATGTATATGATACCTACTGTGGAAAGGTGACCTTAAATACAAGTTGTTAAACTACTATTTCATCTACTTTTCGGAAAGTTCACCTTTCATAGGCATTTCCGACCCTTGGGTGGATATACTTTTTTCTAACAATACACGTATGTTAGAGTTTTTCCTTCAAAGGACATAATTATTGTTTTCTGTACAAATGGAGGAACATAAAAATTATGGAAGGAGGAAAATAGAAATGAAATACTTAAGTAAATGTTTCAGTTAAATTTGTTAAGGTTCGTGCAGGGCTAGAAGGTTAAAGAACTAATATCCTCATACGTCAATATTCATAAAATAATGCTGACTATCTTGGACTGATTTTTTCAAGCGAATTTTTTTGGATGTTACTTCAGATGGTGTTTGAGATATACCTAATTAAGAAAACACAAAATAAAATGTAATGGTTGTTATCCCCTCAGGCAGCAAGAAGACGGGAGTAGGCCGCCTTTGATTGGTTTTCTGCATAGTAGTAAAATTCTACACAAACTTATTGTTTTCAGTGCTGCACGACTAGCCCGAGGCGTTGGTAAGCATGCAGCTGAAATGCTGGTCAAGCTGACGGAACATGGTCTTGACCCAAAAAAAACTATAAATTACAGGCATGAGTCTCGGCGCACACACTTTGAGCTTCATAGCCAAGAACTACAGACGGATCACCGGACGGAATATTTCCTCACTCGTCTCACTGGATCCTGCCGGCCCTTGCTTTCGCCATCTAGGACCAGACGAAAGATTAGACAAGTCTGACGCTGATTTCGTTACCACTGTTTTAACGACTATGGACTTATCAAGCATAAGCCTTTCTCCCATGTGACTTTCTATGTCAACGGCGGGGCGTACCAGCTCGGTCATTTTGATTGGTTCCCTTGCGACTCCATATGCAGTCATGCCAGGTCTTTTGCCATTTGGTGGGCAGCTGTAGTATACCCAGAAGCTTTCATAGCAGTACGATGTGATATAGTGGAGCAAGCCAGAGATGGTGATTGCTACGATATACAGCCAATGGTGACGAACACAATGAGCCCTTTTACTGACAGAAGCAAACCTGGCATTTATTATCTCCGTACGTCAAACAGGTGGCCTTTGCGTTGCGTTGGGAAAGAAAGGCCTTAAAAAGCCTACAGTTATCGATAAAACCAAGAAAATCGGCACACATGAAATTGATGTTCCTGATATTTTTAAGTACACATTCTCATATCTTTTAAGATCATATACTTAATTTAATTTACTCATAGGAATGAATGAGACTCCTTAAAAATCTTTAAATTTTTATGTGTAGAAATAATATTTGATATTTAATACTCTTAACCCTGAATTTTTTACAGAGATTTTTTCCGTACATTCATTTATGTATAATTTGTATGTAATAACGACTATGTCAAACAGTCAAGTACCTATGTATATATTAGTTTACGATAGTTATAAATTAACTCTTGTATATACAGTAAATATTTTTTAAATAAAATCACATTTTTAAATGCAAATGATTGAATAATGATTTGCGTATTTTAAAATATTTCAGAATGCATAAATTACCCGTAAAATTAAAATGTATAAGTATTTATATAATAAAGAAATAGTATGTAAATAATGAATATGAAACATTGGGTTCTAACAGAACGGCCTATAATAATACAATTTTTAGTAAAATGTTGACTGGCTCAATGTTTGATAAAATCTTAACACAAAACTAAATCCAAATATTCACGTTCCATATTTTTATTTTACTATTTTCTCAATTACCTTGATGGTTAATTTTCGATTTAACTCTACATAATTATTAAGTATATATTTTTAACTGTAGCACAACAAACTTATAAAGCGTTCTAGTTTTTTTTTCTTAAATTTTTAAATATGTTTAAATATAATAATTATGCTAAAAACTATTTTAGTTAAGTAGTTACTTTACTAGATACTACTTGCATGACTTTCCTAAAAAATGGGTTTAAACCAATGACACGATTTATTTACATTTTAAACGAAAAACCTACTTATGGACAAAAAATATCCTAAAAAATACCGATTTTCAGAAAACTTGCTAGTGCGGGTATGACAATGATGTCTAGGGTTTCTGCTTGAGAATTTTTGAGGCGAGAAATCTCGAGAAATTTGTCCTTCGGCGAGGCGGAAAAAAAAACTAAATGCCTCAAGAACTCGAGAAATAAATCTCTTGTTATAAGTAAAAAGAAAACATGCGTATAACACGTCATGTGTCTATAGTGTACTTCTTTAAGTAGGTAAATAAATATTAAGAAAATGTTTTTTTTTTACGTTTTCAGGTACTTAAACATTTATTAGTTAACCAACCAAATAAAAAAGTACCTTGATCCATCCCCTATCGTTCTGGCTTCAACAGATTTTCATGTTTTGTAACTTTTGAACTGCTACCCTCAGAAGTCTAAAGTATTAGTCTCGTTTCATTACTATGCTTCCTTTTTTAGCATTAGAAAAAATGTCTTGACTCTTGAATCTGTTTTTTATTGAAAAACGCTTTTGATAAATTCGTAACTTTTACTTATGAAAGCAAAATTATTTAAATAATCGTATATGATTTATAATTGTTACACATTTGCATCGACTTATTTTTTTAAAGTGATTTTTAATAAAAAGAAAAATCAAGATCGCGTATATTCTTCCTAATGTTAAAACAGAAACTATAGGGCCATGTAATAACAAATATTACAAAACAAAAACGCTATTGATAAATAAAATCATCTTGATATATTCCTATTGGCAAAATAGCACAATTTACGCTTTATGTTACGTTGAGTAATTATATTACGTAGTAAAATCTTCTTTAAAAACAACATCGTGTAAAACATCGTGAGGAAACCGGACGAATATATTGTTGGACGGAAATATTGTTTATGAATAAATAAATAATAAAATAAATAAAATAATAATAAAAGAATCCCAACAAGGCCTAGTTTACCCTCTGGGTTGGAAGGTCAGATGGCAGTCGCTTTCGTAAAAACTAGTGCCTACGCGAAATCTTGGGATTAGTTGTCAAGCGGACCCCAGGCTCCCATGAGCCGAGGCAAAATGCCGGGACAACGCGAGGAAGAAGAAGAGTAAAATCTTCTTTAAGTTTGTCAATTCGAGTTAAATTTATTGACTTGAATATTCTTGCCTAATAAAATACCATATTGTGGGTTGTTTACATTTTGAAAATACCTAAAAAACTACACGTTTCTTTTGTTTGTTTTTGAATTTTTGATTAAGTGCAATTTATGGTACCATATGTCTAGTTATTGATCTCACCTAACGACTCCTATGCGTCTGATTTATAATAAAACAAAAAATAATAATTACATGGTGTTTTTTGAAACTTTCAAAATTCCTTGTGATACTCGAGAAACTCGAGAAATCCTGGTCGAGAATTCCCGTGCCTCAAGAAAAAAAAAAGGTCGAGAAACCAGAATCCCTAATGATGTCGATAACTTTATCGATATACTTAATATGCATAGCAACGAAACATAGTTTTGGTAAACCTTTATTTAGGCATGTATGATAAGAAAATAAGATAAGAGTAAAATTATAGTAAATGCCGCTTTTAACCCTTTAAAGCGCAAAAAATAACCAAGCCTCCTTGACGCTCGATTGTCCTAATCATACTACCTGGAAAATGAAAGGAGTTAATGATGCAATACGATTAGAATATATAAATATGACGGATACATTGTTACATACTGTAATTACTGTATGCAAATTGTTCAGGAAATATTCTTATATCTTTGTGTAGCAATTCTATTGTCAGTGGTAATTCATTAAAAACAAAAACATACTTAAATTATAGGAAACTTAGAATAAAATGTAACTTCAAATTAAAACTTCCTACAAAACTACTAGTCAGTTACTAAATTAGCTATTTTTAAGTTAATTGTAACGCCACTAAAATTACCAAATTTTAAATATTGCTCACCAAAATTCTATCGATACGTCTTGATCTCCTCACTGTTTGTGTTTTGCCCTTAAATTATTAAAAATATGTGTAAAAAATTAATACACCTCAATATGTATATTGACTATCTAGTTTTGTACTTTTAACACGTTACTGCAGCAATGTATTCAAGGATAGAGAATTCCGACACATTTCGATATATTTAAAAAAAAACCTATAAAGTGATTATGTAATTTTATAGATCGTGTTTATGTACATACTTTGCAGTATGTCTGTTAGTTTCTGTAACTGCGGTGGATTTTACTCAATCCCTGAATGGATATCATAGTCCTGATGGATTCATTACATTCTGTAAGTAACTCCTTCACTGTGCTATGCCATGTCCAATATACCGAGTTTGAGTTAAACACCTTACTTTTTTAATAACAGATATTTCCTTGTACCTGCTGTTGCTATTTAATTATATGGTGGTGACGATAATGATACTGTTACTCAGTGCGTATACAATGTAGATACTTACTTGGCCACTTTGACCCTTAGGAACTATTAGGTAGGTAGGTAGTAGGTAGGTTGGGTAGTAACCCAATCTAAATGTAGAATATTTGTTCCTGATCGGGGGCTTAGCCAACATGACAACCGTTGGTAGAAAACTCCAATTGAAACTTAACTCTTCATAAGGCATAAGAGTGTCAGCAATATTGAACCCTATCAATTTGATATAGAGTTCAAAATCAGGTGGGAAATATATTCTAAAATATATTCTAAATTGAAATTTTTCTACTCAGTAGGCCTAACACATGATTGGCGCGACAGTATCTCGCGGCGAGACAGACTACCCGTTTTGAATGAATGAATGAATGAATATTTTTATTACATGTAACACATGGACACATATTTTCATTAGTAGAACTTACAAACTAAGGGGTTAGTAGGTACAACAAACACTAATTTAAAATAAAACAACACTGATGGGGGAATGCAATCCCTCACAGTGCGACAAGTAGGGACAGTCGACCCTATCCGCTATCATTCGTAGGATGCTGTTGGGACTGCCACGCACCCGGCGCACCAGGGATGCTGCGCGTGAACGCATGGTAGTATAAAAACAGTCCACGCGCGCCGTCACGAACATCCCTGATGCGCTACAGAAACGGGGCAGCCCCATCAGCACCCGGAACGCATTGTTGTACTGGACCCTAAGGGCCCCGTATGCCCGTTGCGTATACTGTGCCCACAAATTGCAAGTGTAGAGGGAAGTGCAAAATGCCCTAAACAGTGTGACTTTAACCTCTTTTGAGCACCTTGCAAATCTGCGGGCGATCATATTCGCCCGGACCGACAGGGCCCTTCGTTCCCTCTCCATATCCAGGTCGTCCTTGAGGTCGGTCGCGAGAACATGGCCTAGGTACTTAAAATGGTCCACTCTATCTATGGGGGTACCATTGAGGCAAATAGCAGGAATATCCATTGTCTTCTTGCGACCGCACTCAAACACCATGAACTGACTCTTGGTTGCGTTATATTTAAGACCATGATTTGAGACATACGTTTCGCAAATTCGCAACAGTTTACGCAGCCCACACACCGACGCGCTCAGCAGCACCATGTCGTCCGCATAGCTTATGTTGTTGACACAAACTCCATCCACATGACAGCCGACATGGGTTCTACTGAGCGCCTCGATTAGTCCATTAACATACAGGTTGAAGAGCGTAGGTGAAGTCAACCCCCCCTGTCTCACCCCGCACTCCAACCTGTACTCATCAGATAGCACGTCTGCCCATCTAACGCAGTTGACCTGGTTTCCATACCAATACTTAAATATTCTAATAGTTTCCTGCGGTACACTGGTATTCTCCAGCTTCTTCCACAGTATATCATAGGAAACCAGGTCAAAAGCCTTAGACAGGTCAAGGAAACAGGCCACCACCGGGGTTTTACTTTTGGCATAATACCTGACAGTGTGCTTAAGACATAGGATCGCAGACTCAGTAGATAAAGATTGTCGGAAACCTAGTTGGTTATCATGCAGTTTCACATGGCTATTTAACTGGGAGTTAAGCACACTATCAAGTATTTTTGCCATGACTGTTGCCAACGAAATGGGTCTGTAGTTACTCCTATCTGCCAGGTCTCCGGTCCTGTTTTTAACAATAGGTACGACGATCGTCCGCATTAGATTATCTGGCAGATAAGAATGCCTGATACACAAGGTATAAAACATTGCCAACACTCTCGATATGTGGGGATCAGCATGTTGGAGGTGCTCAACAGAGAGACCGTCGTATCCCGGGGATTTACCTCCAGACATTGATTTTATAATTTTAGCAATGTCCTTAGCAGTAAGGCTAGGACCCACACAGACAGTTTTATAAACTTTGAAGACAGTTTTATAAACCTTGTCATATTTTCCTTGTACTCACCAGGGAAACGTCCTTGGGCTCTCCGGCTATGAGCAAAATTATAGTTGACTTCTTTTTTAGGGTTCCGTACCTATATACTTAAAGGAAAAAACGGAAACCTTATAGGATCACTTTGTTGTCCATCCGTCCGTCTGTCTGTCTGTCAAGGCCCTTTTACTCATGAACGCGTGGAGGTATCAAGCTAGAATTTATATCAAATACTCAGGTCTACTGTCCCTTGGAGCTGTGAAAAATCAAAATTCTAAGCCAACGCAATCAAAAGATACAGCCGTTTATACCGCAAATTTCCGCAAACTTTCGACACTCGCAAGGGAATCAAAACCTACAGGGTACTTCCCGTGAACTAAGAATCTTGAAATTTGGTACGAAGCAACGTCATATAGCACATTTTTTTTTAAATGGAGTATAGGCAGGCGTTTGACCACGATCACACCTGATGGTAAGTGATGATGCGATCTATGGTGGAGCACGCTTACCTATGAGATACCTATTTACTCTAGCCTTGAAGAGATTCAGATTGTACTCATGCGGAAATACAGACTCGGGCAAAAATTGCGAAAGCCGTAATTTTTTAGTAACATCATATAATAAAAAATATTTTTAATAATTGATATGAACCGATTGTCGTGATGGGTGAACTTTTACTTATATACCTACAGGTTTGTACGGAACCCTCGGTGCGCGAGTCGGACTCGCACTTGGCCGGTTTTTTTACTTCGAAACCTGATTAGGTTAGGTAATCTACATTCTTCCATGAGTAGCAAACCTGTTTTTTCTGTATAATTAATCGATCTCACGTGTTTTAATCGAGGTAACCTGGTATAATTCGTGAGTAAACTAAAGTCTATCAAGCGATTTACGTCAGTAGAAAAAAGCGCCAAAATAAATAAAAAAGCGGCCAAGTGCGAGTCGGACTCGCCCATGAAGGGTTCCGTACCATTTATGACGTAATAAAAAAAACTACTTACTAGATCTCGTTCAAACCAATTTTCGGTGGAAGTTTGCATGGTAATGTATATCATATATTTTTTTTAGATTTTTCATTTTGTTATTTTAGAAGTTACAGGGGGGGGGGACACACATTTTACCACTTTGGAAGTGTCTCTCGCGCAAACTATTCAGTTTAGAAAAAATTATATTAGAAACCTAAATATCATTTTTGAAGACCTATCCATAGATACCCCACACATATGGGCTTGATGAAAAAAAAAATATTTTTATTTTTGACGTATTAAAAAAAAACTACTTACTAGATCTCGTTCAAACCAATTTTCGGTGGAAGTTTGCATGGTAATGTACATCATATATTTTTTTTAGGTTTATTATTCTCTTATTTTAGAAGTTACAGGGGGGGGGGACACATTTTATCACCTATGAAGTGTCTCTCGCGCAAACTATTCAGTTTAGAAAAAATGATATTAGAAACCTAAATATCATTTTTGAAGACCTACCCATAGATACCCCACACGTATGGGTTTGATGAAAAAAGATTTTTTTGAGTTTCAGTTCTAAGTATGGGGAACCCCCAAAATTTATTGTGTTTTTTTTTTCTATTTATGTGTGAAAATCTTAATGCGGTTCATAGAATACATCTACTTACGAAGTTTGAACAGTAAAGCTCTTATAGTTTCGGAAAAAAGTGGCTGTGGCATAATCGAACAGACAGACGGACATGACGAATCTATAAGGGTTCCGTTTTTTGCCATTTGGCTACGGAACCCTAAAAAAAGATCAAATATAGGGATCTCGGCCCCGAATACGATTTCGCACCTTTTGGCGTCGAGACCCTTGGCCCGTGGGGTCCGAACGCGTCTACACTATTCAAGGATTTAGCTAAAAATAATAGCAGACGCCACTGGTGATCGTAGAGCTGGCAGCTTCCTCGCACAGAGAATAAGTATTACGATACAACGAGGAAATGCTGCCAGCATCTACGGCACCATGCCGCAGGGGGATAGTTTTTAATTATCTATTTTAAGATTAGTTTTATTTATTTTTAGATTTAGATTTTAAGTTTTATAGGTTATAAAATAAAACATTTCTTAATTCAACAAATAGTACATTACGATACAAGTGCGAAAAATAGGAAATTCGAAACGAGTGGCGATAAATTAAAACACGACCGAAGGGAGTGTTTTAAATCGACACGAGTTGCGAATTACCTATTCGCACATGTATCGTACAACGTTTTACAGTACATATGGCCCTTTAAATGTTCGACACAGTAACGTAATATGCTACTTCTCGCACTAGTGCTATAAAGTAGCCCCATATGTACTGTAAAAAAATAAATATATCAAAATTAATAAATAAACAAGTCAATCAAGTCATCAATCAATCCTTAGTTCGTAATCAACATGACGCAGACTTTCTCGCCTGTTAACAAATGATGTAATTCGCAACAGGTTTTGACAACCTCAACCACTAACTATTTAAATTCACAAATACACGCCATAGCGGTTTATAGTTCCGGAATATCTTGTATTATTTATTGTACCTTCGTTTATTTGAACCTTTATACTCTGAGTTTACGAAAAATTTATAATACAGAAAAAACAAACGTCAAGTAATTTAAATATGATAATCACCTATGTCACAAAACCGACGTCACCAAGATTCGTACCCGGAACCGTTGAAATGATCGACGAGGTTGAAGTGCCCGAGGAGGAGTTTTTTCGAGAGTGCCGCAACACATTTCCGAATTCTGCAACTGTTTCATCAACATGTGGCAGGAATACTCAATAAAAACTAATTATTCGAAATAACTATGTCAGAACTCACTAAACAGATTGAAAATAATGATTGTGAAATAGATTACATTTGTATTACTGAAACTTTTATGAAACATGGATCTGAATGTATCTTGAAAATATCCAATGCCATTTAGCATTATTCTTTTCAAGAAAATACCAACGGCAAGGTGGTTGGTGTCTAAAGCTCGGTCTAGAATAAATACCACTAAGGGCTCCTCTACACGATGGCCCAGCGTAGGCCAGTCTAAGGGACGAAGCTATGCGGTGGAATGAAATAGCAATATCATTTGCTCCCTCTAACGCATAAATGCGTCCCTTGGACTGGCGTACGCTGGGCCCCATGCTACTTTGGATGTTTTGGTGTCGAATTAACTGATTTTAATTTAATAATAGTATGCATATATAGAATACCTGATCATAACATAGGGCTATTTATCTATAAGTTAAAACAATTGGTAAATAGTCTTGTACGTAAAAAGAATAAAAAAATGATATTTTGCGGAGATTGGAATATCGATGTTTAAAAAAAAATTAATCAAACAAAAGAACTAAGTTCTCTGGTAACGAAATTTGGATTGAACATTCATGTAAAGTCGCCAACCCGAAAAAAGTCATGTATTGATTTAATAGCCTCAAACTTGGATTTGTCAAATATACTAAAAGGTCGGCCGGACTCCAACGTTCGCTGATTACTTCTTTGGCATTGCAGTTTTTCGCAAGTTTATAACCAGTTAAAAAAATATTAAACCAAACCAGCCACGGTCGTAGTTATATTTCTAAATTAAAGTGATCCAATAAGTGCAGCGGGATTTGTGAGAATATTTAAAAAGCGAAGTGATTTAACTCCTCATATAAATGGTTATGTAAATATTTCTACGCCAAAGCATATGCCGGTAAAATATGCTGACCTCATACCATCTCCTAACGAACATTGTATGCATATTCTTGGAAATTAAGTATTGTATTGAATTGAAATTTTGTTTGTGAAGAAGTCGACTGAATTGTCATAAACAAAATTATATCAAACGTCCATGAGAATATTCAGACCGGGATCAAAAAGCCATTGGGGCCATTGGGGCCTACTCGCAGGATATGTTTTAATTTTGAATTTCTTTTTAGGGTTCCGTAGCCAAATGGCAAAAAACGGAACCCTTAAAGATTCGTCATATCCGTCTGTCTGTCCGATTATGGCACAGCCACTTTTTTCCGAAACTATAAGAGCTATACTGTTCAAACTTGGTAAGTAGATGTATTCTATGAACCGCATTAAGATGTTTACACAAAAATAGAAAAAAAAACAATAAATTTTGGGGGTTTCCCATACTTAGAACTGAAACTCAAAAAATCTTTTTTCATCAAACCCATACGTGTGGGGTATCTAGGGATAGGTCTTCAAAAATTATATTTAGGCTTCAAATATCATTTTTTTCTAAGCTGAATAGTTTGCGCGAGAGACACTTCTAAAGTGAAAAAATGTGTCCCCCCCCCCCCCCCGTAACTTCTAAAATAACAGAATGAAAAATCTAAAAAAAATATATGATATACATTTCCATGCAAACGTCCACCGAAAATTGGTTTGAACGAGATCTAGTAAGTAGTTTTTTTTTAATACATCATAAAATTAAAAAAAAACATCAAACCCATACGTGTGGGGTATCTATGGATAGGTCTTCAAAAATGATATTTAGGTTTCTAATATCGTTTTTTTCTAAACTGAATAGTTTGCGCGAGAGCCACTTCCAAAGTGAAAAAATGTGTCCCCCCCCCTGTAACTTCTAAAATAAAAGAATGAAAAATCTAAAACAAATATATGATATACATTACCATGCAAACTTCCACGGAAAATTTGTTTGAACCAGATCTAGTAAGTAGTTTTTTTAATACGTCATAAATGGTACGGAACCCTTCATGAGCGAGTCCGACTCGCACTTAGCCGCTTTTTTAAATTTGTTGACGTCCCACAACGCCCTCTTTATCCGATTTTAATATGGATATGACTGTTGCTGACAACTTGCAGAACTTTAAAATACACTCAACTAATCTTCGTCACTTATTTACCAAGAACACATGGTTTCATGGCATTGAGAGCCCTAGCTTAAACAGTGCATGAATCATTGCAAATAATGAGGATTTCCTTTAAGAGGATACGGGAGCTGGGATTTAAATATTTTAGGCTAATATATCCGTTTCACTTATGGAAGCGGCTCCTAAAACTTGTTACGCGAAATATCCTGTGTAAAAATCTCAAAAACGATGTTTCGTACTCGACTGTTTCCTCCTCCAAAATATAACCAAATGCAACGAAATTTTGAAATCTAACTGGTAATAAAATTATCTGTGTCGGACTGTTTTGCTTTTTAGGCTAATCGATGACAGGTTTGAATACCATGCTTCTCTTTGCGACCTAGTAACTTAGGCCGTTTTTGCGAATATTTGAAGTGCACTAGCGCCTTAAGAAACAAAAATATCAAAAAATCAAAACAGTCCGACAGAGATGTTAATAATAATAATCTGTGTTAAAAAAATCATTGCTCTAGCTTCAAAACCCACGGAGGAAACAGTCGAGTACGTTTGTATGGAGAAATGACCACTCCTGTTGCCTCTTAAGAAGCGCCTATCGGCCAGCATTGTTTACGGCCGTAGGGTTTTTTAACCACGCAGGACGTTTCTTTATAAAAGGTCAGCCGGACTCAAACGTTCGCTGATTAGTTCTTTGGCATTGCGGTTTTTAGCACGTTTATGACCAGTTAAAAAAAATCTTAAACCAAACCGGCCTAGTCGTAGTTATATTTCTAAATTAAAGTGATCCTATCACTGCAGCGGGATTTATGAGAATATTTAAAGTGTGAAGTGATTTAAAAATCTTATTATTATAGGAAACTCCCTCAAAGAACCTCTAGTTTCGTTGAGATGAAAGATTGCAGGTTCAATTCTGGGAACTAAATTTTGTAGTTATATTTTGCCTCGTAAAGCGTTATTTATGATATTTTACATAAAAAGCGATAGTAAAAAATCAAAGGAGACACAATCATTGTTTGATTTAAATATTATATTTGTTACACATAATGATGTATGGACGTCTTGTGAAAATGGATCTAACCCATGAAATGTTGAGGACATACTTTGTAGTGTTTATGTTCGTGTTCGTGACAGCGGCAGAATTTACTAAAGAAGTCGATCGTTACCCATTTGGAGTGGTTTCCGAATGTAAGTATCTATAAACCTTACAGTTGGTAACTAAATAAATTAATAAATATTTGGGGCCAACTGATCGACCTTGTCCCATACTAAGCAAAGCTTGTATCTACTGAGGGTACTAGGCGACGCTATAAGTACTTACCTACCTCAGATAGGTACATAGATGACATGCATAACTCAGGAGCAAAATAAATATTCATGATGAACATACAAATATGCCTTTACCGGGTTCCGAACGCGGGACGGCAACTAAGCCTAGTTGCCAGAAGGCTGTTTTATATTCTGCTACTTTACTCAGACGGTTCTTAGCGTATACACGCAATGATTTCTTAATAGGCCCCTTAGTTCGAGGCCAAGTCTAGTTTCAATGTATATGTATGTATGTATGGTCATAATGTATGTATGTGTGTGTTTAGTTATTTATTTAGGAAACCGGTCACGCATCCGTATTGTCTACTAACATCACGCCGTGAAACATTTGAGTTAATTAGAAGCCCTTAACCAAAATGATATATTTTTTTATTGAAAGTTATATTATTCAGTATTTTAAATCGTATATTTATAAGTCATCTATATATATAATTTAAAATAGAATAATTGTTTTGTATTATTCAGGACGCTACTGTTCACTCATTTTTGTTTTAATATTTATTTATTTATTTAAACTTTATTTTACAAATTTAGAAAATAAAGAAATTAGCAGTACAAATGGCGGACTTAACGCCTTAAGACATTCTCCACCAGTCAACCATCTCTACCAGGCTTACCAGATACAGTTAGTTTGGTGCAGGATTGCAAAAAGTGGGTAAGACAGAAGTCGTGATAGCTGTGATAATTTATACGTACGCAAATATACATTTGTTTTGCCACAGATAAAAGATTATGTTTAATATATTGAATCACAAACTTCATTTCTTCATTCTCTTACGTCACATAAGAAATCATTTTGAACCAAATTTCACTATGTATCTAAATTTTGTGTCCAAAAATTTCAAAATTGACTTTCAAAGTCAACACGCATTTTTATATTTAAATTTTGGTTATGATCGAGATATATTATTTATAAATGTTATATTCTAAATTATATGAAAAAGTAGAATTGCTTCATTGTTTTGATTCTATAAATTCTATCTCATTAACAGGTCCAAACCCAGACAAACCCGTCGCCATTAAACCAAAAAGCCTAAAGAAACTGTACATGACAGTGATGAACAAAGACCACAGACTAACAAGATCATACGATTATTACCACATAGGGAACCTAGCCAAGAACAAGGATATAGACTTTAGTAAGAAGACGTTACTATACTGTGGCGGTTACTTGGATTCTACTAGTTGGCCTCTAGGGAGTGAACTAGGGCAAGTATATAAGGATTCGGGATATAATGTGCTGCTGTTGGATACTTTGGAGTTTACTGCACGGTTATATCCACTGTGAGTATGCAATGCTAATAATGTCTTATACAGTTTGGTCTGTCATTTTCGTCATAAAAAGCTAAATCTATATGACTAGACTATACTTAATAACATCAGACAAACAGACGGTGTTCGTTTTTAGTACCTACTGCAGTAAAACAATCACTTTTGCAGAATACGTATAATTTGGATCTATATCGGAATGCCTAAAGTTTTTTGGCCTAAATTATCATTGCCTAACATTATTTGGCATAACCAACACTTGCCCTAATACTCGTATGGCCGAATTGTGGTTGCCCTATTCCACAATGGCTGATTTCGTTTTGGCCTAATTTGTTTTTCCCTAATGACACTTACCACAATCGTAACATTCCCAACACCGACAATTTTACAAGCGCCAACCATTAAGGCAGAATTCGCACCTCGTTTGCGAGTTCATTACTGCATATATGGAAAATAATATGATGACAACTGATAATTAGAGCAGTACCCATTAGGCCAAAACAGTTCGGGCATCACATTATAGTTCACACTATAATAGGGATTTCATATAATATGCAACAAACCATTAGGGATACTCACCATTAGGACAAAAATGCTTAGAAAACATAACATTTAGGTAAAACAATACATTATGCAAAATTATCATTGCGCCAAGTAACTGTTATGCCAAGTGATCATTAGTCCATAGCAGTTAGGCCAAGTGATTTTAGGCCAAACGTTGTTAGGCATTCAGAAGGACACCCGTATAATTTGCTACCTACGAGTACTTAATCTTCTTCTTCTTGTTGTGGCATGTCCTTATCTGACGTCGGCGGCCATCTCTCGGAACTTATTTCTATCCTGTGCTATTCTGCCTGCCACCTACTTAATAGGATTACAATGATTTTTTATACTTTTCAGAATCCTAGAAAGCATTATTAATTTATCGTACTTACTCGTACGTCGCGCGTCGTCCAAATGATAGTTAATTTCCGTAAACTTGCTTATCATTGCTTATCATGCCCAAAATTGACAAAACAGTCTACAGCGTGTTTGTTTGATTGATACGACCGCATAACCAAAGGGTAGTTAGTTTAAGCTTTAATAAACATACTTTAGGGTTTTATAAAAAACAGACGAATTTTATTTTTCCATACAACATAATTCAGCAAGCAATGTATCAATACTTTGTTTTAACTCAAAACGTCGCATTTAATGACATGACGTCATAAGTGACCATGATATTCGAGACATACATTGCCGCTCGAAAAAAATAGAAAAATAATTATGATCTGGTAGTTAAGACTAAATTAAAACAATCTATCAGAATGGTTTTATACCACTAAAACCTACGTCTAGTTTAAGTTTGCGGTTATATTAAAAATACGCACTCTATAACTAATTACTAATAAAAGGACAATCGCGACCATCGTTACGAGTAGCCAAAGACAAGAACTATTTTGTACCAAACCACCGTTTTAAAGCCATTCAATGGCAGGCTATGTTAAACAAGGATACGATATCGATTTTTTTAATTTTCCCCGACTAAAGAAAATAAAGCAAAACTGTCAGAAAAGTGCTTTTTTTATTTTGTCTCCAATGCTTTTCTTTAAATTTTGCAATAATTACCGGTTTATACTTCAGATAGAATTTTTTATTTTTCAGCGCCTCACAAGTAATACGACCAATCGGCAAGCACGTAGCCGAAATGCTGGTTAAGCTAACAGCACACGGCCTTGACCCAAAAAAGCTGGAGCTCATCGGTCTAAGCCTCGGCGCTCACACCATGAGCTTCATCGCCAAGAACTACCGTCAAATGACCGGCCAAAACATCTCCTCACTCACTGCCCTGGATGCTGCCGGGCCTTGCTTTAGACAGGCAGCACCAGACCAAAGACTGGACCCTTCCGACGCTGATTTCGTCCGTGCGGTTGTCACAAACATGGACGGTTTCGGCATAGACCTCCCTGTCGGACATGTTATGTTCTACGCCAACGGAGGAGATTACCAGACAGGAGACATATCTTGGCTACCCTGTGACATCGTTTGCAGTCATCTCAGAGGATACTTACTTTGGCTATCAGCTTTACACAACCCTGGTACTTTCATCGGTGTGCGTTGCGATACGATGCAGCAGGTCAGAGATGGTGACTGCTACGATTTAAAACCAATGGTCACTAATACATTAGATTTATATACTGATAGAAGTAAACCAGGAATCTATTATCTTCAGACGAGTAACTGGTACCCGTATGCTATGGGGAAGAGAGGGTTGAAGAAATAAAAGATGGGAATGTTTCATGTTTCGACATCCTTAAATGATGGTTCAAGTGAAATAAGTTGATTGAATGAGACTAAAACAAATATTGTATTAATGTAAGATATCACATTTAGGCGCTGACGTGATGTATTCTTTGAATATTAAATACTATAAGTAGGCAAATAAATCACAAAAGTATCCAGAAATATAGTAAACTAACGTTGTATTGGGTAAAATGAAAAAAGTTGTATTGGGTAAAAATAATATCACTTTATTGTATAACTCTTCTTTTTATATAATTCAAAGTTCATTTTAATTATCTGAATCCACAACTTCTCATATTATGTTCAAATAAAATCTACACAATAAACTAAAATTTTAAAATGCTGTCAGTAAGTAAGTAAAATATTCTTTATTGTGCACCATATATTTAAAATAGACAGGAAACGAAATACACTTAAAAGCTAGGTGTCAATTACTTTTAAATTGGATACTACACTTAGATAAGTTACAATCGTACAATTAAATATGTGATATTAATTATAGGGTGCCCTATTGATTTTCCGACAAACTGTAAGTACGCCGATTTTCGATTCGCCGACAACGATTCGCAGACGGGTTCTTTGGCCGAGTAACGATTGGCAAAATGTTATTATGAAATGTAAATATGCGTATTAATGTTCTGCGTATTGACTACTCGTACAAACGACTATTATGCCTAATGACATTCTGCCAATTGTTACTCGGCCAAAGAACCCGTCTGCGAATCGAAAATCGGCGTATTGTTTGTCGGAAAATCAATAGGGCACCGGTTATACAATTGACGAAATACCACTTTTTTTTAAAGCAAATTTTGCTTTGAAAGAACGTAAAAGGAGGTAATCTGATTATTTGCACGGACCTTGGGTCAGTGGATATAAAACGTAAGTAAATTAAATGCCGTTAGATGCAATTTTACATGTATATCGTCATAAGGCCTTTAACATCTTGACAGATGATTTATGCAGCGTTTGTATCATACAAATTGTATGTGAGGGACAACGTCTTTCTTGGCTGTATAAGCCAATGCGAGACCAGCATTTGCGACCACATTTGTGGCAGCTAAAGGAGGAAGCCATGTTGGCAACAAGTTTAGGTGGGATGCGCCTCTTCGCTCGTTTTCAGGCAAGGTCTAGGAACCACGCGTTGTCGTGAAGATCGCGACCTTTCGCGATGGAACTCCTCCATCTATCACGATCTGACGCGAGATCCTCTCAAATGTCCCTATCGATGTCAAAAGAAACCATGTCACGTTTCACGCAGTCTTCAAAACATGTATATAAATAAATAATAACAATATTATCCATATACATTTGTTTTTAGGGTTCCGTACCTCAACAGGAGAAAACAGAACCCTTATAGGATCACTCGTGCGTCTGTCTGTCTGTCCGTCTGTCACAGCCTAATGCAAATGCTCCGAAACTACTGGACCAATTTAATTGAAATTTGGTACACATATGTGACCTGTGACCCAAAGACGGACATGTAACTTAAATAAATGAATCTTAAACATAGGGGCCAATTTTGGGGGATAAACGAGAAAATTAAAAATATTTTTTTTGTAAAGTATATCGTATTATATGTCAAATAAATGAGCTTATTGTGATATATGTGTTTTATAATTTTAAAATAATTAGTTTTGAAGTTATTCAAGAAAATAAGCAAAAATTACCCCCCGCCCCCTTATTTCCGAAACTACTAGGTCTAAAAATTTGAAAAAATATGTAAATTAGTTCTTTATCTAAAGAAGACAGGAAAACCTATTAGAAATCTGTCAGTCAAGGGTAAGACGGGCTTAAGAAAAAAAACTTAAGTTACGAATTACACTAATTGCCGCTGTAAAGGTGTTACCGACTCTCGTGAAATTTTGTAAGTAGGTTTGATAGTTACATAGAACATCTCTGTTGTTTCGTTTTTTAGAAATTGTTAAATATAGCAATGATTGGCTCAAAGGACTTAAGCGCCTTTAACGTAACACTTAAGGCCATTGTGAGTTCGCGATGATGTGATGACCTAACGAAGTAAGTATCTATCTGGGGGCACGGCCGTGCCCCCGCCAAGACGAGACAAAGGGTTTATATTTTAGCCGACTACAGCAAAGCAAAAGCAGTATGTACATATTATGTATGTAATAGTTCGTAGTATGTACTTTTCTAATTCATTTACTTTACTAAACAAAAGTATTAAATAAAAATTAATAAAAAATAAAAAGCTTTTATTTCGGACCAGTATCTGTATTACAAACACCACAAATAATTAAAATATTGACATATTTACATTAAAAAAAAAAAAAAATTAATTAAAAAATGGCAGCAAATGATTGACTAATAAGACTAATTTTACCCTTTACATTATACAAGGTGTTGTTTTTGAAAATACGTTAATTTGTAGGGTGAATTCTTGAGCTTAAATTAAGTAACTTTCTCAAATAAACCAGTATTATAATTAACACTATTTTGGAGATAATCAGTGATTTATTTTTATCTGATAATACCCCTACGTGCGTGTACACTTTCCTTAGGGCCTTTTACATAATTATTAGTGTTAAGTATAATAAATAATAATAATAAATAAATAATTATTAATGTCATGTCATTGATAGGGGGTAGTTTTCTATTGTATAGAAGAATTAAATATAATGAACCCGGGTACGTCCTCAAACTACGTCCACAAGAGAGATATGGATGGGCATTGTGAATGTCGTTTAGCTTAGTGTGGTAGGGCACAGCACAACGGATGTCATTCCAGATCTAGAGCAGAGCCCAACTGGGGAAGTACCTCCACCTTACAGAAAACCGCAGCCAAATAACAGTACACCCTACTCATAGTGTTGTGTTCCTGCCGGTGAGTAGGGTTGCCAGAGCTCAATGAGGGGAGGGAGGGTTGTTAAGGTCGGCAACTCGCATGTAACTCCTCTGGAGTTGCAGGCGTACATAGGCTACGGAGACTGCTTAGCATCAGGCGGGCCGTATGCTTGTTTGCCACCGACGTAGTATAAAAATGTCCGTGTTACAGCAACCCTATTCATTACTTTTTGCGAAAATATAAATAAATAAATAAAAACAGTGTCTTTAAATGTACCTAACCAATCTAGCCATACCCCGAAGTTAACGGACTTAAAGAAAAACACCGAATAGAAACATTCACTCGTAATTTATCAAAGCTTCACAAACAGAGAATTTCACAACTTTGAAAACTTCTCTTCAGTATGCTGCTACTGAAACTACGAATTACTATCACAGAACTCATGGACAAATTTACATTATACACGGTGGATGTCTGTATTTTTCATCCTAATATTAACTGAAGTTGTTATAAATAAAAAAAGTGCACGATAAGATAAAATTAAATCGAAAGAGCTATAAAGAAACAGCTTGAAAATATCGCTTCTTGCTTTGTACCATAGTGTAAAAATAAAAGTAGTCTTTCCGATATTATATTTTTTTACTCCACGCGTCCTCCAATGCTGATCAAGGGAAACCAGATTGACCAGGTGGCGTTTGCTATCTAGGTAGTATTGTCGACCAGAGCGGAGGAAAGGAAGCCGACATTGAAACTCGGATAAACAAAGCCTGAGCCGCATTCAGCCAGCTTAAACCAGTGTAGGACTCCTCTACCCTGACTAGAAGAACTAAAGTGAGGGTCTTTAATTCAAATACGAAACCTGGTTTGTCCGCAAAGTTCTAATAACAACACTCCTAGTGTTTGTGAACAAATGCTTAAGGCAAATTTTACGGATCTTTTGGCCTAACTGGTTCACAAACGCTCACTTATGGAGAATAACCGGACAAGCACCTATACACATGGAAATCCAAACGCGCAAATGGCATCAATCCAAGGGCATATCCTCAGAAAACCTGACACCCACATTGCCAAAGCGGCCTTGACCTGGAAGATGCCCGGAAAATGGAAACATGGTCGCCCTAAATTTGCTTGGAGCCGTTCTATGGAGCAAGAGTTGGGTATATTGGGGATGGGGTAGGAGGAGGTTACCCAAGCTGCCCAAGACCGGAGTCAGTGGAAGAGAATGGATCGAGCCCGACAGCCTTGCTGGAGAGGGGGTAACGGATGGGTAGAGAAGAAGAAGACTCCTCGCGTGGGTGGGTAGGGTTACGTGAAACTCAATTGTTTAACAATAAACAAGGAAGTCATTGAGCCTGTGCTCATTGTAAGTTTCCAAGCTTATGGACATCGATGGAGTGTTGTCGATCCGAACAAGGCTTTAAGTAGGAACTTTGTGACGTGACATTCCTATACCATATTTAGGACCTTAATTTTTCGTGTTAATGATCTTTCAACACGTTTAACCGACGAAAACTGACGAAAATATGAATATTAAGTACAAAAGTCTTTGTTAGAGAGAATAGAACAAATAGTCCGTGTTAGAGAGATCGAAATTCAAAACATAATACGCCACCCAATAATAATTATGATGCTTTCTCATTAGTCCATGATTACAATGATTTACTAAAGGTAGCCGAGGTTTATAATGGTGTACTCGTATAAACACGTACAACCGAATTGAAGAATTCCTCCTTTTTAATCTCACCTCGAATTCCATAACGTCGGATGTGAATATCCGACCAAAATGGCTTTTCAATATAACGGTAATATTGAACACATTGTCTTTCTTATTAGTTGTCACTGGTATTTCTATCATTTTAGTTTCCGAAATAAAGAAGAAATCAAAAAATCTGATCTGATTAATGTTGCATGAATACCGCTTTTTTAGATATTTAGTATAAAAACAACTGAAATGTTTTCACTTCTCCAGAATAAAAGGTGCCTAACCTTGCATAATTAAAAAAAAATGCTCCAGATAGCTCACATAGTTCATGATTTATTGGTAAACAGTATTGTCAATTTTCTTTTGGCTCTCCTGAAAAGTTGACTTTTTCTACATCCGACCTTATCGAACCCGAGGCAAGAAATATTGATACCGGCCAAAACCTAAAAACCTAATACCTGATTACCTAAACTTGTCTACTTCTTTCTAAAAACTTTAGCATCTTGGCGTCTTTCGTTCCCCTTCAATTCCGCCATCTTGCGAACCGGAAATAAGGAGATTTAAAACTTTATTCTACTTTTTAACCAATCCTGTTTACGGATTTATGTGGCTCTAGTGCGCCGATATATCTTCTTGATTGAAAACCGATTTAGAGTTTGTAGCGACGGTTCGATTTAAATTGATATAAGTTCGTGTAGTTGTTTTTCTTTTACTGATGGGGATATTTTATGGTAACCGAATAGATTTGTCGCCTTTTAAAACCTCTTAATGTTGATTTTTACAAGATTTTATTTAACTTAGTATGTATGGGACAAATCTTGCAAGTTAAATTTGACCCACTTCCCGGTTTCCGTTGAAGCTGAAAATTTGCATACATATGTAAGTCGGGTGACAATGCAATATTATGGTACCATCAAGTTGATCTGATGACGGAGACAGGAGGTAGCCATGGGAACTCTTTGATAAAACAACGCAACCTAATTGTGTTTGGTGTTTTTAGAATTGTGGAAAAAAGTACAGTCAGCGATAAAAGCTTGTACCAAAAATTAAATTTTTGCCAAAAACTTATAAGAGTACCTTATCAAGTAGCTAAAAAGGAAGTCGATATGCTGCGACTCTGTCCGTCCGCCCATCTGTCTGTCTCATCGCTAAATATCTCGAAAACTACGCCATCGATTTGAAATTTGGAATAATTGTGTCGCCTTACTCCAAACTTGGATAAATCCAATCGTCCCCCTTAGGAAATATCTACCTTATTATTTTACCTTTTCTTAATACCAAAATCGCAAAATCTGACAGTTGAATTTTTCCGAGTTTGAAGTTAACGCAATTATGAACATGGCTTTAAATGTGTATTTTTTTATTGTACAACAAAGGCATTAAAGGTGTATTTTTATATATTCTATATTATATATTTTATATTCTAGGTAAAATGGGGTATCATTTGAAAAATATTAATTTGTAAGTACGTTATAAAACATGTTTTTACAGTGAATAAGAAATTGATTTATGGAGGAAAATATAAAATAAATACTCTTTACAGTGAAAAATAAATTCATTTATAGAGGAAAATATAAAATTAATACTCTTTACAGTGAAAAATAAATTAATTTATGGAGGAAAATATTGAAAAAAAAAAATACTTATAAGTTTAAAGGTACGTAAAACTCATGGTCAAGGTACTGGCAATTTCGTGTATTTAATTTTTTAATGGTTAATAAAATTCGTTTAAGACTTGGTTTCTTCAGAATCTTTTTAACGAGTTGTTAGCATCCAAAAGGGTCGATTTAATGTGGTCGATTGGGGTTGATTTGTTGAATACAATCTCATTTAAAGCTTTTCCATTCAAGTTAAGAAGTCTCATCAACAATAAAACGAAATCAATTAAGGCCCACCATTCAATGCGGGATTGACTTAAGGGGAAGGAGATCATACAAAACTCTCGATTTCTAGGTAATTTTCAGTCAAACATGAATGATTAAATGGTGGATTGTGGTGTGTCTGTCTGTCGGTATGTTCATGGCTAACTTAGCTCAGTGAAATTATTATGAATCTGTAATTTGGCATAATAGATTACAATTCATTAATATAAATCAGACTTTAATAGTTACATTAGATTTATGTTTCCTAAGCATGAATAAGTTTTTTGTCAAACATAAAATTTTTGGTGTAAGCTTTTATCGCTGACTGTACTTTTTTTCCACAGGCAAATAATACTTATTGAGAATTCTAACAAACTCAAACACAAATAGATTGCGTTGTTTTATCACAGAGTTCCTATGGCCACCCCCTGTCTCCCTCATCAGATGAGCTCGATGGTACCATGTATGCATATTTTCAGTTTGAGATGTGGGTCAAATACAACTTGCAAGATTTCATTACAGACAACGGGACAGGTGAAACTATTTAAAAGCTTGTAATAAATAGCAAACCATGCAAGATGTGAATATAGAAATCAAACGATTTAAATAGGACCACCTCTCCTCTTAAGTCGAGACCATCAAATCGACTTGGATCTGAGATTGAACGCGTGCCCAGAATACGCACCCGAAACCATTTTACATCAGAATGCGAACTCAACCCAATGACTCGGATAATAGCGTGGAGTGGATTCCGGAGCATTCTGGAGTGTTGTTAGAACGAAGTAAAAAATATATAAAATCCTGAAATATAGTTTGGCAAGCCATTTCCGTCAGTAGCAAAATGCGGAATTTAAAAAATGTTGGCGCGACGAGTTCTCCGCCCATAGAAAAATTTAATCTCGCGCCTCTTTCTACTGACAAAAGTTAGTAAAGCATAGCCACTTTTGGCTTTCCTATAGTTTAGTAAAAATTGAAAATTAATGCTATGAGTATAAGACCGAGCTATATTGTAGTTTCTTCAATAGCGGACACATTTAAGTAACTTAAATTATACTTTTTGTCATAGATCATTTCATACCAGATGAAGCAGATAAGACGGCTTAGGTCACCACATATATATGATGGTCGGCTGGTCGTATTAGTCTGCGTGACAACGTGACAATGACAGTATCCATCTCTTTCAATCGCGTGGTGTTGAAAAGTGACACTTATTTTATCAGGTCGTGCTTTTATCGTCTGTCATCATGGCTGTCCCTTTATAAATAAGTAAGGTGACGGATAACTCCATAAACGAAAAAAGTGCAAACATTATATTAATTGTCATTATTGTGGTGTTACTTAAGGGCCTTTTAAAGTGCCACATCGACCAAGCAGTGATCAATTGTGGCGGGCCTTTAAAGTTGATTACTAATGCCCGTTGAATTCAGGAAATTCCATATTCTTTAGGCCATAATATTCTGTACCTCATATGCAGTGCCGCCCTAAGTATATTATTCATCATGTTATTTGCTTTCAGCGAAGCATTACCCCCTTATTCATAAAAAAATACGAGCTTGAATTAGTTAAATTATGTTTTATCCCTTTCATATTTTATACATAAGTCAAAATGTCAGATAAGGACAAACGATTCATAGCTAATTATTCTCATGGCTTGCAATGCCTTTATGAATAACGCCATTAATAAACACTTCATAAAGCGTCTATGGATGGTAGTCTATAATTTTCATTTAGTCTACTGACTGACTTTGCCAACAACTTTTTCTCCAGTGACCGGTACAGTTTATAGAAAAAGTTATCTTCGTGTTCCGAATTTCTAGACAAGTACGAAAGTTTGGAAATTACTTCAGGCAAAGGCGTCTACTACACTTATAACTAACAATTTAAAATTTGAAACCCTTGACAATTTAGTCAATAGCGTCATCTAATAAATTAAAATATTTACGACTATAGTTCGTGTCATCCACGATGACGCGCAGATTTGTCAAAACTAACCTGTAATAACATGACAATATGAGTGAAGACATGCGTCTTTGTGAATGACACGATCTATATCGCTAGTTTGACGCAGATCCTTTGTCAGTTGTTTCATCCACTTGGGAGCCAGCATGCCACTGATAGACACATAACACCCTTCTTTTGCGTGAGGACAAAGAAAAATAAGGAGGTAAACATAGAGTACTCCATAGGTAAGATAAAGATATAGATAGTTTATTATTCAAGTAGGCATATTACAATGCGCTTATGAACGTCAAATAAAGCTACACCGGCTCTAACCCTACACCTCTGACCCGAGAAGATTTAAATCGCCGCTGAATTGGAGGAGGGTATCCCAATATGGACCGGCAAAAACTCGACAGGACACATCTTTTCAAAACATTACATCTTATAGTTAACATGCATTAAATAAGAAAAAAATACAATTTAGATTACTATAAAAATCATGCAATTACATACAGTAGCTACATTTCTAAAAAAAACTCGTGGTACATAGATAAAAACTCATTTATAATAAGTTTAAGCGAGCTTCGCGAAAACTTATTTGTAATAAAAAGCATTAAGTAGTAAACTTTTTTGGTACCTACTGTGAAATGGGTTTGGACAGGGCTACGCAGAGATGATGGGAGGTGAAGCAAGCGTGTCCTAGTGTGGAGATCTCATTCAACAAGACCAGATCACAGACCTCCAAGTAGATGAGAGGATGATATCAAAAAGATTGCGGGCCCATTCTGGAGGAAAGAAGCAGAAAATCAGGCTGCTTGGAGGCAGAGGCGGCGTTAGGCGTGGGCGACGTGGACCACTGCCTACGGCCTCGCGGCCCGAGGGGCCTCGCGCCTCAAATAAGTGCCTATATCTTGGACACACCGTAAAAAATTTCGTTATTTCTTGCGGCACCAGAGGGCCTCGCTAAAAGTACCTTGCCCACATAAAATTTTGGTCTTGCCCCGCCACTGCTTGGCGAAGATTTGGAGAGGCGTATGCCCAACAGTGGGCGCATGCTCGGTGAGAAATAAGTTTAACAGGAGTTCCAAACTTACGAATAAAAGGTAACTGAATGGCCACTTGAGGGTAAATAGTTAATAACCTGTGAGCAAAGCTGATGGTTGTTTCGTTTTACATATTTATAAATCTCTGATGCAATAATATTTAATTAGGGAAAAAATACGGCTTCACAAAATAATTTTATATGCCACTTAAATTATTTAAAACAACAACTGTTATGACCGTTATGAGATGATAACAATAAAACTAATTTTACGGTTTAAACTCACGTGTTTTTAGTCACTCGTGCGACATGTTTCTGAGAGCCTAGGTCTCCTCTCCTATACGTCTATATACAGTGTGTCCCTAGCCATTGGACAAAGCCGAAATGTACATATGCATTAGGGTATTTAGAACCAGTGTACAAAGTATCATAACAGCCGGTGTAGCGTTTTCGAAAAATTAACAAATAACCATTTTTAGGGTTCCGTAGTCAACTAGGAACCCTTATAGTTTCGCCATGTCCGTCTGTCTGTCCGAGGCTTTTCTCCGCGGTCGTTAGTGCTTGAAAGCTGAAATTTGGCATGGATATATAAATCAATAAAGCCGAGAAAGTCGTACAATAAAATCTAAAAATTTTTTTTTTTTTAGGGTACCTCCCGTACACGTAAAGTGGGGTTTTTTTTTTGCTTCAACCCTACTGTGTGGGATATCGTTGGAAAGGTCTCTCAAAACTAATAGGGGTCTTCAACAAACATTTTTTGATAAAGTGAATATATACGGAGATAAACGAAAGAAAAAAAAATGTGTCCCCCTCCTCTAACTTTTCCATTCCATACCATGAACCATAGGTCCAAAAAATATGAAAAAAATCTTGGAAGTAGAACTTAAAAAAGACATTAAATGAAAACTATAGCGGATATGATCAGTTTATAGCTGTTTTTGAGTTATCGCAAAAAGTTTCCGCTTCATAGTAAAAAGAGGTACATCCACAGTTCATCCCTTGGTTGTTCAATCTACTATACATTAAGCTCCAATTTAGCTTATTGTGACGGAGGAGTAACTACAGAACCCTACTCTGAGCATGGCCCGACATGCTCTTGACCGGTTTTTTTTTACTTTGGAGCAGCCTGTATGTATTAGTAGCTCCTTAGGTAATATCCTCAAAGAATAGTATGGAACCTTCTTCGACCTTATTGATTATCTTTTTTATTTATGACACTAATAAGCTTCTGACTTTTGAAAAATGTCATCAACAGGGGTCGGACAAAAAGTGCGGATGACGTAAAAATGACGTAATCTTGCACACAGGATGATGTTTGAGTTTGTATTTAAACTTCCGTGTGACATGTAGTAACAAAGTAGTATTAATGAAGTAACAAAATAAACGTAAATAAATCCATGGAATTAATAATACAGGTGGTAGGGTGATGTAGTGAATAAAATAAATTTCACGAAACTTGTTACCATAAGGTATAATTATTTGAAATTAGTTAGAACAAGTCTGTGGGATCCTCAGATAAATAGGTTTAATAGTCAAAAGTGGGAACAGTAGGTAAGATTAGCAGTATACGTGTTTGTCACGTACCTCCAAAAACGGAAAATTGCCACAATATTCGAGTAAAGATGCATGACATGACATTTTAGATCGTTTTCTTATACATTAGTAAGTATAAATTTTAGCTAAATATAATCGTGAAGATACAATAGCTAAACAGTAACGAAGTCAATTTATTGTTCATCTGATTGACAATGTGTCAGTCAAAAACGTACTTACTCATTTCAAGTGGCGATATCGTTTAATAAAGAGGTTGATAAATGATAAGTGATAATTGTTTATGAAAATCAAAAATACTATGTATTTGAAATCATCCTATAAGTGGTTTGACGTCATGCGCACTTTTTGTCCGACCCCTGATTATCAAATATTTCGAACAAATTGTCAAAAATACTGCCAAAGATTAACACAGTGTGTTTCTTTTTGTTGTCGATTATTGCAAATAACTTTTGTTCAACAATTTTTTTTTATCTTTTGTTCTAATTAAAAAAATATTAACGTCAGAGCATTCCTGAGAAGTAAACCTACGTGGGATTTCAGGGTTTGTCTAATGGCTAAGGTTACCCTGTATATAGTTGTCTAAGTACCCTCAAAACAAGCCTCAAGAGCTTACCGTGGGACTTAAGTAGTATAATATTTATTTATATCTTAATACTCCTCGGCCCAACGCTGCGACCCGATGGCAGTAAGTAAGTAAGTAAGTAAGTAATATTTTATTTGTGAAACACAGGTTATAATACAGATGACAGTGAAATGATATAGTACTCTGTGATCTACCATATAGGTGTACAAATATTTAGTCTTATAGCTAACTTATTATCTAGATAGCTTAGAACCTATTATATATTTACATTATAGCACATTAATTTGACATTCGGATACATTGAAATTGTCACATAAAATAAATTAATAGAAGGGATACTTTTGGTCACGGGCAAAGTTTTTGTCAGATAAAAATTCATTGATGGTATAGTATGTTCCTTTGATGAGCTCTGTCTTTAATATATTTTAAAACTTTTGGATCTCTAATACTTTAAGGCTTTCAGGTAGTGAATTGTATATTTTGGACGCCATTCCTAATATACTTTTCCTTAATAAAGCAGTTCGGCAGCTGGAGAATCCGCAAAAACGTCGAAGTCGAACAGATGGTAGCTGAGCCAAATATCATGGGTGTCACAAAGGCGCAAAGGCTGCGGTGGCTCGGTCATCTAGAGCGAATGGGAGCCGATCGGGCGGTGAAAAGAGCGTTTGTAGGAAAACATGAGGAAAACCGACAGCACGCCGCCCGGCCGGTCGACCTAGGTATCGATGGGCGGATGTGGTGGACACGGATCTGCGCGAGCTCCAGGTTGAAGACTAGCGAGAAACTGCAAAGGACCGGGATCAGTGGCGAGCAGTAGTGTTGGAGGCCGACACACTTTGGGTCGCTGCGCCAGAGGAGTAAGTAAGTAAGTTAATGCTACATTTTTCGTACCTAATCATGCCTCACATTAGTTGACTGACGCAAAAGTTCTCTAGGCGTTGCGAACCCACCCTGGATATGATCGTCAGTCAAAGGGATTTTATTACGTTCGTGACTTATTTTCCGCCCCCTGATCATGCTCTGGGGTGGAAATTATTGCACAAAAAGATCCATTATTTACTGTCAGTAAATTATATTACGTTCTTCGACATTTTGTCAAAGATTATTTTATGGTTCGGTGGATTTACATTTTTACTCAATATGCAAGGAATCATTTTTTTGAATAATATTATTCATAATAATTGTTGTGGGTAGAACTATAAAATAAAATCAGTTGTCATCCAACCGTCGTTTTCATACACAACATGGTGGCAGCGGTGGTGTTTTAAATTACGTTAAATCGAGTTTACGTTCGCGTTTGGTGCCTAAAAGTGCAACAAAGTTAGGTATTCAGTGTTTTGTTTAGTGATCATACGTAAAGTTAACATGGAACACGCGAGACCGCCGTCGGAGCTCAGTTTGGATGGCAGCCCCGTCAGCCGGGCTGACGCATGGCGGAAATGGAAAACGCAGTTTGTTTTGTTCCTAAAAGCATCTGGGGTGCATAAGGAAGAATCAGCTGTGCAGTCCAGTTTACTCATCAATTTGATAGGGCCGGACGGCTTTGATGTTTATCAAACACTCTCATTCGAAAGCGAATCTGACCGAGAAGACGTCAACGCGGTACTTAAAAAATTTGATGAGTACTTCGGAGTGAAGTCAAATCTAACATTAGCTAGATATAATTTTTTTACAAGGAGTCAGGAACAAGGAGAAACGTACGGCCAATATGTCGTGGCTCTGAAACTACTTAGCAAAAAATGCGAGTTCGGGTCTTTGGAAGATTCGCTTATTCGTGATCGTATAGTTTGCGGCATAAAAAATGGAATCGTGCGCGACCGCCTGTTGCGAGTCGAGGAATTAAGTTTAGATAAGGCGATTAAGATGTGCGAGGCCGATGAGGTGTCGGCCGACGGTAGCCGGTGCTTGGAGTCCCGCGGGGCGGGACCGGCGCGGGTGGACGCGGTGCGCGTCCGCCAGCACGGCGCGCGCGGGGGCCGCCGCGGCCGGGGCCGAGCCGCGGGCGCCTGGGGCGCCGCCACGCGCCAGCCAAGGGCGCAGCCTCGCGCCAGCGCCAGCGCCGGGCAGGATCAGCCGGGAGCGAGCTGTCATGGTTGTGGTATGCAGTGTCTGCCGGGTACGTGTCCCGCAATGAATGTGAAGTGTTATGTGTGTCAAAATTACGGTCATTATGCGAGGCAGTGTAACGCGCCACAAGGTATTAAAAAAATGTACGGCATCGAAGTACATGAAGAGGAATCGGACGGCTACGAGGACGATTGTGAGTTATTTTATGTTTCCGTGGTAGAAAATATTTCGCTTGTAGGACGGTCCGATGATGATGATGATGATCGCGTTTGGTATGAAACTTTGACCCGCGATGGCGGTGGTTCGGAGCTAGGGAATGCAAACCGGTTTTAACCGAAACCGAAAAAACCGGTTAAAACCGGTTTTTTGACGTAAACCCAAAACCGGGTTTTTGGAATTTGAAAAAACCGGTTTCGGTTTTTGTTCGGTTTTTTTATTTACCTAAGTTGCATGTTTTATTCATTATAAGGGTATAAATCGGTCCTAAACCGGCTGAATCGACATCAAATCAAATAATGTGGTGTTGTGTTTCATTTGTAACGCTAAATGAATTTTTACGATACAAAATACAAAAATACGAAAGATTTAAATAATATAAAGTACTGGCAGTGGCAGGACATCCGTGCTGGTGTACGAATTGGTATAAAAGGTCTTACTTATAATTTTATTATGCGATGCGCTGTAGAAAAATTCTACGTAATCAATTATATCAATGGCAGCTTTAGAGTCTTTTGTTGGTTCGGTGATAACGACTTACCGACAACCTTTTTTGTCTTAGGACCACCTTAACCTAACCAAAACAAAACTTATTAGTTTCAGAAACTATAAAACACCTGCTCTATGTTTGAACGTTGCAGAAAGTGGGATTTTGATTGAAGAAGTAAATAGTATATCTTTTCTTGGCATTACTATAGACACTTTTTTGAATTGGAAGGCGCATATATTACTAAAATAAATAAGATGATTTCTAGTCAGTGCTATGCCCTGTCAATAATTTCGGGAACTTGCTCTGAGGATGTTGCCAAAAAGTCATATTATGGAAATGTGTTTCCGCTGCTAACATACGGTGTTATCTTCTGGGGTAACTCGGTAGACATTCATAGTACAATTATTCTCCAAAAACGATGTTTGCGTACAATATTCCGCATGCATACTGAACAATCCTTACGTAATGTGTTTAGAGAAAAGCGATTTCTTACTCTTACTGGAATATACATTCTAGAACTTTGCCTCTTTATAAAAAATAATGACGCCTATTTTAGACAAAAATCCTCGCAGAGAGATAATCTCAGAGAGCAGTACAAATTTAATCTTGTATGTCCAAAATCAAATAACTCTATGTTTTACAGAAGTACATTCTATACTGCAATACGTGTTTTTAACGCCCTGCCAGTTGAAATAAAAATGTTAGAGGGGAATCGTTTTAAATTGAAGTTAAAAAACTGTTAGTTTGATAATACATAATAAGTTAGTCAGTAAACTAGTATAGTTAGTAGTTTTAAGATCACATATATTGTATGCTCGAAACGGGCAACTGTTGGTTCGATATCTCCTGTATATGACATCTTATGTACACAGTTAACAATGAATAAATACTTTACTTTACTCTCTTTCGCACTAATAGGAAAGGGTAGTTCAAACCCTAAAGAATGGAATTACTTGACTACCTGTGTTTGCCCAGTTTCTAATCGACAGAAGCTAACACCATCAGTTTCTAATCGACTTTTCGAGAAGAAACACGTGACGTGAATTGTTGTATTAGCTTATTTCATTTATTTCCTACTTTACAAATCCATAATAACTTAGCAAATATTTTATAAAGGAAGGTAGTGAAAAACTTAGAGCAAGATTTTGGATTGGGCGATTTGATTTAAGACAAATAACATTAAATTATAAATTGATATTGTCATATATTTAAGAAAAAAATAATTTAATAAAATTGTTTTGTTCCTATTCCTAGTTACAAATAACATTAAGTTATTTGACAATTCCCATACAATACAATAAAATAGTCAGATATTCTGTCTTTAATTTCGTGATAAAATCGTGTATATACTATACTAGCATTCGTTTTTACACGTGAAGCAATCTTTTCTTTATTCGATGGCGATGAATTTAAGAATTGTTGAATCTTAAAACCGAAACCGGTTTTAACCGGTTTCGTTTTTTTTTTGTGGTAAAACCGAAGAAAAAACCGGTTTTGAAAAACCTCCGGTTTTTGCATTCCCTATTCGGAGCGCTTTAAATTAGATTCGGGGGCGGACATTAGCGTACTGTCGTACAAGCGATTTTCTGCCTTAGGGTATAGTGATTCGATTATAGAAAACAAGCATGGTGTGAGATTACTTAACTATAGTGAGGAAAAAATTCCTATAAAAGGTATTTGTTATTTAAATTGGTGGCATAAAAATAAAAAATACTATGTTAAATTTGCTATAGCGAGTATTATATGTGAAAGCGTACTGGGCAGACGAGCATGTCGTGAAATGGGATTAATTAAACGGGTTCATGATGTTACATTGAATTATTATAGTGACTTATTTGAGGGTCTTGGATGTTTACCGGGTGAATATAGCATTATCATCGACCCGAGCGTACCCCCGGTAGTGAGCGCGCCGCGAAAAGTGCCGCTCGCGCTGCGCGATAAGTTGCTTGCCGAGTTGAATAGGATGACGGACTTGGGCGTGATAAGAAAAGTGACTCATCCTACTTTATGGGTTAATTCTATCGTTTTAGCGGCTAAAAAAAATGGAGATATTAGGATATGCCTAGACCCTCGTCCATTAAACTGTGCTATTCGCCGTGCTCACTTTCAACTACCAACAATTACAGAGTTAACTTCAAAATTACACGGAGCATGCTATTTTTCGGTGTTAGACGCAAATTCGGGATTTTGGGCAATAAAACTAGATGACGCCAGTGCTGACCTCTGCACATTCGGGACACCATTTGGACGATTCCAGTTTACTAGATTACCGTTTGGAATTAATTGTGCATCGGAAGTTTTCCACGCCAAGATGAAACAGTTGCTGGAGAATCTAGACGGGGTCGATTCTTTTATTGATGACATTATTTGCTGGGGTAGAACAAAAGAGGAGCACGACGAGCGGCTGATTGCATTATTAGAAAAAGCGCGGAGTATCAATTTAAAATTTAATAAATCTAAATGCAAAATAGGTGTTGAAGAGGTGACGTATCTTGGTCATGTGTTCAGCAAGAATGGTATGAAACCCGACTGCACTAAAGTTAAAGCGATTATTGAAATGCCGTCTCCCATGGACAAGAAATCATTAGAACGTTTTTTGGGGGCAACTAATTACTTGTTAAAATTTATACCAAGTTATTCAGAGCATACTAAACCGCTAACTAGTTTATTAAGAAAAGATACAGCTTGGATTTGGGACGCGGTGCATCAGAACGCGCTTGACAAACTAAAGAAACTGATCAGTGAAAGTCCGGTTTTAGCCTTATACGACGTGCAGCAGCCGGTAGTGCTGTCGGTTGACGCGAGCAGCATCGCGCTGGGCGCGGTTTTGCTGCAAGACGGGCGGCCCGTGGAGTATGCTTCGCGCATGCTCACTGATACACAAACCAGGTACGCTCAGGTTGAAAAAGAGATGTTAGCTATTTTATTTGCTTGCGAAAAGTTTCGCCAATACATTTATGGGAAGAGAAACGTGGTTGTGGAAACAGATCACAAACCACTTGAGAGTTTATTTAAAAAGCCATTAGAGTCCGTCCCAGTACGTTTGCAACGAATGTTATTACGCTTGCAGGGCCTAGATTTATTGGTCACGTATAAACCGGGAAAATATATGTACTTAGCAGACACTTTGTCTCGTGCATCTTTACCCGAAAAATACGATGAAACTGTAAGCAACGGAATAATGTAACAGGTAGATCTCTTAATGACTGGTGTAAATATGTCAAAAAATAAATTAAGAGTGGTTAAAGAGGAAACCTTGAAAGACAGTAGTTTGGTTACGTTGTTAAATTACATACACAAGGGCTGGCCGAATAATAAGTACGAAGTGGCTGAAAATGTGAAGTGTTACTGGTCAATGAAGGATGAATTGTTTGTGGTGGATGACATAATATTTAAAAACAGTTTAATTTTAATTCCGAGTTCGATGCGAGCTGAAATGCTCAAGGTCATCCACGATGGACATCTTGGCATTGATCGGTGTAAAAGACGCGCTAGACAAGTTTTGTTTTGGCCTGGAATTAATAAAGAAATTGAAATGTACGTAAAATGCTGCAAAATATGCCAAGATCACTTAAACGCGCCAAGCAGAGAGCCATTAATACCGTTTGAAGTGCCAAATTTGCCATGGTGTCAAGTTGGCACAGACATCTTTGAATATTTAAAAAAATATTATTTAATAATAATTGATTACTACTCGGGATTTGTTGAAGTTTCAAAATTAAATAATTTAACTAGCTCTGCAGTTATACAGGCTTTAAAAGAAAATTTTGCTAGACACGGAATTCCAGAAAAAGTAGTAAGTGATAATGGCACGCAGTATACCAGCAGAGATTTTAAGCGGTTTGCAGCAGATTGGGGCTTCGAACATATAACGACTTCGCCAAATTATGCGCAGGCGAACGGGAAAAGTGAGCGAGCGGTCCAAACTATAAAAAACATATTGAAAAAATCAATTCAAAGCAATACCGATATTCACTTAAATCTACTTAGTTTTCGGAACACACCACGGGAGAACTTGAGTTCCCCCGCCCAGATGCTAATGGGTCGTATGTTGAAATGTCGTTTGCCAGTTCATCCTGATCTGCTGCAGCCTAAACCAGTACCAGCCGATCAGCACGGCGTGATTGTTAGCAATCAACAAAAAAGTAAGCGGTACTACGATCAGAGGTGTAAGGCGTTACCAACTTTGAATAAAGGTGATAATGTTATTATACTAGACAGGAATTACAGAACGAGAGGGCAAATTGTATCAAAAAGTAATACACCTAGATCGTATATAGTGAAAAATAAAAGAGGAGTTTATAGACGAAATAGAAGACATCTCATAAAATGCTTGTCACATGTTAGTGACCAAGTCAGTGTTGATCGTAAAGATGAGGGTGATGCGGAACAGGAATTTTCACCAGACATGGACCGCTTTTCGTCTGCGGAGTCATCTGAGGAAACTGTTGTCGAGTCACATTCCCCTATGATAACAATCAGAAAACGACGTGGACAAATAACCGAGTAATCACGTTTTGTCCCGCATCACTCTATACATACATTCAAATGTATTTTGTTTGATATATTATATAAGGCATGCGTACACTTTATTAAGTTAATAAAACCCTATTTATTGGGGTATGTAAGGTCAAAAAATTTCATACAAGTTATGTATCTTAGTATTAGTTTGTAATCTTTAAAAGGGGAAGATGTTGTGGGTAGAACTATAAAATAAAATCAGTTGTCATCCAACCGTCGTTTTCATACACAACAATAATTATTGTTTTACGACCGGTCTGGCCTCGTGGGTAATGACCCTGCCTATGAAGCCGATGGTCCCGGGTTCAAATGCTGGTAAGGGCATTTATTCGTGTGATGAGCATGGATATTTGTTCCTGAGTCATGGGTGTTTTCTATGTATTTAAGTGTTTATAAATATTTATATATTATATATAACGTTGTCTAAGTACCCTCGACACAAGCCATATTGAGCTTACTGTGGGACTTAGTCAATTTGTGTAATAATGTCCTATAATATTTATTTATTTATATAATATTTATATTTATTGTAGTTATGAATAAGTAAGTAATTGTTTTTTTATCATTAATATATAATCTTTATTTAGATAATACATAATACATACGAGTACAAAGGTATTGCTATAACTAGCCTAATCTAAAATAGGCCATTGAGGCATTGCACCAAGGATGCTGGCGGCATTTTCTCGTTGTATCGAAATGCTGATACGTTGTGCAAGGAAGTCGCCAGTTCTTCGGTCACCAGTTACGTCAACCATTTCGCGATTTCTGCAAAACTAGTTGTTAATTTTTGTTATTACCATCAAAGTAAAGGCAACTAGGTTTATTTATATACAATGTGAGGTACTGATTTAATTTTTTACGATTTTACAAGATTTTCAAAACTGACATATACGCTATCGAGAACGTAATTTACTTTCTATAGATCTCGCTCGCACTTAAGAGGCTGTCAATACCTAAAGCGCGCACACTGTCTATTTCTATCGGAGTAAAAGAGATAGCACTGTCGCATGTTACTGGGCAGGCCCAGGCAAGGGAATAATAAGAAAAATATTTAAATAAAAAAAAAGTGGATTATTAGTGTAATATTTTACTCAACCACGGTTTAGATATAAATGTTTTGAAATTGTGATTTTAATTGCAGACCCATAAGTCAAAACAATAAAGACATAGGACCGTTTAATTGTGATTTTAAGACCAATCTTTGCAATTATTTTCTATCGAACCGATTTCGTTTAATCATGTATCGAGTACAACCACGGTCTTTGAAATATAATTAATATGAACATATATTTTTCTTACTTGACTAAAACAAATAGTCTTTCTTAAAAAACTGTTTAAGTAACATCAATTTCAAGGACATTGGGTGTTGACAGCCTCTTAATATATGCGAGTATATTAAGAGGTAAAGAGTAATATATGATAGTATATATACGTTCTCGATAACGTTTATGACTTTTTTTATACTACGCCGGTGGCAAACAAGCATACGGGCTGCCTGATGGTAAGCAGTCTCCGTAGCCTATGTACGCCTGCAACTCCAGAGGAGTTACATGCGCGTTGCCAACCCTAATCCTCCTCCCCTCTTTGAGCTCTGGCAACCTTACTCACCTTAAATCAGTGCCGAACTGGTCGTAGCCACACTGGTTTGTTAGTTAGTGTGGGTCAAATCTTAGAAGCTAAATTTGATCCACTCCCCGATTTCCAATTGAGATGAAAAGGCTATAGCCGTGTAAGGAAACAAAATGTCCCTGAAGTTATAAACCAATGAATACATCTTATGTATTGGTCATAATGCTAGTTATTAATCTACCAAATTTATCTCATAATTATTGAGTTTCCTTGAAATGTCATTCCAAAGTTTTTTTTACTTTACTTTTTAACTTTAGCTTTCTATCACTGAAGCACTAACGGTCACGGAGCAAAGTCGGACGGATAGACGGACGACGTGGCGAAATTATAAGGGTTTCTACTTGACTATGGAACCCTAAAAATGACAACAGATACAAGTTTCTACTTCTTTAAAATTAATATTAGTCCCCTTAACACGTAAGGCTTGCGAGTCAGCAATATTCAAAGATGATGAACTCCTAATGTCAGCACCTGAGCTCCTATCGACTCCCACACTCGTCCAATAATAACTACCATCATTTCTCTCTACATCCTATTTACTAATCTAACGCCTTGCTTTGTTAAACAAACACAACTTAAACAATACCCTAACTCGCCACAAACAAGGTTCAAAGTAAAATGGAGGAATTTAAAAGAAAGGGGCTAACTTGGTTGCCACCTGCACAGTACATCACAAGATTACTGCGAAATCCCTCACAAATTGGAGATTTGCTTGACACGAGAAAAAATTACACCAAAAGGGAGGTGATTAGGACTTTATGAGAACGTGGTACAGTCTAGTTTTGCTTGAATGGTTTGAGGAAGGTTTAAAATACTCGACTACCGTAGCTTTGAAGTAGATTTTTTATGTTATGTGAAGCAAGTTTTTTAGATGTTATTTTTAATGTAGACGGTACGGTTTTCGAGGATTTCGCTATTTTTATTTTATAAAGCAGAACTTTATCCATACTTATATTATAAATAATATACTTGGTTGACATAACTGGTGACCGAAGAGCTGGCGGCTTCCTCGCACAACGTATCAGTATTGCGATACAACGAGGAAATGCCGCCAGCATCCTTGGTACAATGCCTCAAGGGCCTATTTTAGATATAAGCTAGTTATAGTAATCATCTGTATATATCCATTATGTATATTGTTATCTCAATAAATCTTATACCTTTAAACGAGCAATTCTTGTATATTTCCGGGATCTCGGAAACGGCTCTAACGATTTTGCTGAAATTTGGTATATGGGGGTTTTTGGGGGTAAACAATCGATCTAGATTAGTCTTATGTTTGGGAAAACGCGTGTTTTCGAGTTTTAATGCGTTTTTCTTTCGATGCAGAATATGGTCGGTAATTTCGCGTTGGCGGCCACTGTCCGGACGGTCCAGCGGGTTAAGACGCGGACTGCTAAACGAGTGTTACGGGTTCGATTCTCGCCCGGTGACCAACTTTTGTTTTTTTTTATATGTTCAAGTTTATATATAATTTTTAAATTTTTATTGTTTTAGACAAGTTTAATTTAGTAAAAAAATGTAGTTGAGATTATCACCTATACACCACCATATTACAATAAATAGGTATAACCGAGCAAAGCTCGGTCGCCCAGGTACTATATTTTATTAAATGAGATTTTGGCATATACTTATAAAAGCAATTCTGCTATTTCTGCCTCACAAACAAACTGCTAAGTCTGCTATTGGTTGACTGGTAGAGAATGCCTTAAGGCATTAAGTCCGCCATTTGTACCTTCATGTATTGTGCAATAAAGATTAAATAAATAAGGCGATTTCAATTACAATTTGTCACGTAGAAAACAAGGATTAGGATTACGTCAGACGGAAGAAAAAACACAGTCACCTGGACAGTGGACCCGGGTATGTCCTTAAACTACGTCCAAAAGAGAGGTATGGGCACTGTGAACGTCATCTCGCTTTGTATGGTAGGGCACATCACAGCGGATCGGATGTCACTCCAGATCTAGAGCAGAGCCCAACTGGGGTTAGGGTCGACGACATGTAACTCCTCTGAGGTTCCAGGCGCACATAGGCTATGGAGACTGCTTACCATCAGGCGAGCCGTATGCTTGTTTGCCACCAACGTACTATAAAGAACAGTCATTTCTAGCAAATTTGTAGTAAGTTGCTGTAAATTAAAGATTGCATTGCTAATTCGCGGATTCTAGGTGCCCTAAATGGGGGGTTATGAAGCTTTTTTTTTCAGTAGTCCGTGCTTCCACTATGGGTTCACAACAAAGTGGAAGCACACATGGACGTGTGACTTTGTCATATAATTTTTCATGGGCACATTGAACGTGTTAAAGAAAGCACTACCTAATAAATCAAGCGCCTACAAAAATATCATAGCAAAGTGGCGGCGCGGTAATATAGAATAAGTAACCTACGGCGCTTACGATAACGGTTTAAGAATTTTGAGACCGATAAAACGCGATTGGTCAAGCCCAGACAACTATGCACTTACTTTTAAGTGACATAGTGTGTAAGTGCCATAATAAACTCATGTTTTTTTTGATACGTTTAACATTAATGGTGTTACTGCCATACTTTGTCAACGAGTTTATACATTTGCCAATAAATGAATACCTAAATTATAGAACATTATTACACAAATTGACTATGTGTGTTGACGGTACTTACAGTGCCGGATTAAGACATTTTGGTGCCCTAAGCATTTCTAGACCATGGTGCCCCCTCATCAAGATTACATTGAATTTTCTTGGTAAATTGAGTGACGTTTATTGCCGCATTACTGCTGAGAATAGAATTTTCAATCCGTCACATCATTTTATCACCGAAATTGACAGTACTGCAGCAGTAATGTTCCAACAGTAGGTTAGGTCAAGTGTAAGCAAATTCGAAGTCCGTGCTTCGCATAAGGGCGGAGGCCGAGCCGACCATTGTCCAATTGTAAGCGAAGACGTAAGACATAGGCCGTACTCCGCACAGGCAAAGGCCGAGCTTCAGTAGGGGCCACGGGTACCAACGGCCACAAAATCACAAATGTCTTAAATAGCAAATTATTGTTTACGAAAACGGGACTTAATTGGGTAAGTTTTAAAATTACCTCTGACCAGACGTTTCAAGGACGGCGTTGTCCCCATGGTCTCGGAGAAGACTGGGTAAAGTCGACATCATTATCTTGACGTTGGAGGTAATTTTAGAACTTAGTCAAACGCGATTAAGTCCCGTTTTCTTAAATAATAATGTGTCACAATTAGGCCAATACAATTTTTTCGAATTTGGACCTAAAAATACGTATAATCCGAGTTTGCTCCATTCCAGGAGGTGTGCATAAATGTTTCCTCTTTTTCAGTTTTTTGCTTGTAAATCGAAAACGGTACGGCCGACGGAAAGTTTGTTCTAATTAAAGTATTATTAAAATTTATATCTGAGGATTCGAAATGTAATTTAACTATGTTCTTGCAATAAAATATATTGATTGATTGATTGATTTAAGGTACCTTAATATGTATTCGTAGTAAATTGTAGAAAAAGGTCGACATTTTTTATTTTTGGTAAAATCATGTTAATAATCAGAAAACGCTTTCTTACCAGTGTCTGATCCACCAAGTGCTATTGTAATTGATAGTGGGTTCCTTCTACATCGAGTGGTTTGGCAATCCAAAGGAAAAAAATATCTCCTAAGGATCCCAAAATATGACACCTCCTGGGATCGAGCAAACTCGGATTACACGCATTTAGGACCAAATAAATGTATTAAAACAATTTCCAGCTTGCTGGGAATTAATTCCTCAAAACGCTATTTTTTGATCTAATTTGATTGGCCTTAAACGTAAAAATCAGTGTTTTTAAAGGAAAAGTCTAAGGCTAAACGCGCAGAGCGTTCGGTCGGCGCTTACGGATGAGGCCAAAGGTCGAGCTGGAAGAAAGCAAGGCTTGAATTTGAACAATGGCGAGGTATGAATAGCTGGACGTCCGGAGCGTCCGATCGCGGCGCGTTATCATATAATACAACCAATGGCGAGGTGTGAGCAAGGCAGCCCAGCTGAGAGAGAGGACAGCATGGATTTGGTTCCATGGCCAAGCGAAAGTGAGACAGTTTGCATAAAGTAGAAGGCCTGGCGTCGCATAAGACCTAACGCCGAACTGCAAAAGAGTGGCTTGAAATCACGGTCCTCCTACTGCTCGGCTTTGGCCTAACTCGAAAGCGCAACTTGATAATGCTTTTGTTTTTTGGCCTTCGCGGGGCCCTTTATAACACTTTGACAATTAGGTCGCAGGATCGCGGCTCTGCAGCAACTCGGCCTGGCCATCTGACACATCTGGTGTGCAAGAGAGCAAAATACGCTACAAAATCGGTAAACTACGTCGAGAAAATCGGTTGGCCACAAGCCCGACGGTAAGATTTTTTGGCCATGAGCTGTGATGGCCTCCGCGTAAGGTTGGAGATGTGCTTACGTGTTCTCACTCTCTTACGACCCTTCGTTATTATCAGATGGGTACTTGCACACATATCAAAAAGTTTCGTGTACATAAGTATTACACTACGACTGCGATGCTGATGCAGCCTGCGCGTTTTTTTTTTCCTTCGATTTTGGTGCCCCCCCTACACGTGGTGCCCTAAGCAAGTGCTTATTTTGCTTAATGGTTAATCCGGCACTGGGTACTTAGACAACGATATATACAATATATAACTATTTAAAAATACTTAAATACATAGAAAACACCCATGACTCAGACACAAATATCTCATGCACATCACATGAATAAATGCCCTTAGCACGATTTAAACCCGGAACCATCTGCTTCATAGGCAGGGTCACTACCCACTAGGCCAGACAGGTCGTCCAAATACACTAAGCAAGTATTAAATATATAAACTCAAAATGAAACCTTATCAATGGGTAAACAGGCGCCCATATGCAGGCCAGTCACACATCACGCAACCACACTTACCCGTGACGTTACCTACTTGTAAATATTTACATGACATATAGTAGATGTTACCCGTGGTATACTAAGAACTTACATACTCGTACTATACGACTACACGTTCTCTAATAAGATTAATAATATACTTTAAAAATGGACGGCAATAGAGAACGTTTCTGCTAAGCTTTTCACAAATAAAACACCAAATCGCATCTTCGTATTACCCTCAAATTACCGCTGTCTTTTAGTGTTGGTAAGGTTGGTCATGTTCTTCAAGTCTGTTATCGATAGATAGAGTACGTTTATGACCCGGCGCCAACTAATGGCACCGGCATGGTAAGGGATCTTTCGGTATATTTCCGACGCGTTCTTAGGCATGCCGTGCCGTTAATGGGCGTCGCGTCTGCTAGCCTAGTCTGCGTCGACTATAACAAAACAAAGTGTGGGAGTCACTTTATAAATGTCATATTTTCAAAGAAATGTAACTTTTGTGATGACATAAGTATTATCAAATGCCAATCAGAGTTAACTTAGTCTGACTCTTAACTTTTGAAAATAGGATTTTAGTGTTGGTAGTAGAAACAGATACACGAGAAATATGTGTAAATATTTCTATTTCTTCCCCGTATAATAGGGTGCAAAACAAAGGATCAAAAATCTGGCCCATTACGAAAAACAGCTCTTTAACAACGAGGCGTGTAACAGCAAATGTGTCACATGCGCGTTGCTGATCCTTTAAAAACCTTTAGGCTAGGTTCACGGTGTCTATGCAAGAAAGCCGTGTAAGCGATTTTGTAAGTTGCCATACAAATTTTGCTGTCACTTACTTATTCTGTCGGTATTCGATAAAATCCCGTATACGGTATACGGGAAAAATTAACGCCGTGTGAACCTAGTTTTTCGAAGTACCTTTCCCACCTGTCCCAAGTTGCAATATGGGTATGGAGCTAAAAATGAACGCTTCATTCCACCATGACGCGTCCATTTTTTTTTTAATAATGCTGAAAGAAAATCAAATCTGCCACGCGGGTATGCGTTTGCTAGAATGACCTCCAACCGAAAAAAATGGCGAGAAATCGTGCGGCAACCAACATCTGCGCCTGATGTCAGTAGTTGACCACGACGCTCTGCAAAGAGTACAACGACAAAGAAGAAGAAGGTTAATCCATCGAAACACTCTGTAATGCGTAATTTTGTAAGTTTATTGTATAAAATTGTATCTGACGTGTACCTGTATTGTACCAATAAAGATTATCTTATCTTAGTGGCGAACTTATGAACTCGCACTAATCAATGTGTCTCCAGTATGAGGCTCCAGTATGAAGGCCAGTTATATTTACTCCGCAGACACACTTACCCGCATTGATCTCACGGATAAAAGTAAAGATCAAGTTATCGATAGGTATCGATAAAGTTTGTCAGCATCTCTCGGCGGTAAGTAGATTTGTTACGAGTCGCGGTTTCTGGATTATATTTTATTCCGTCCCGCTCGACTCGACAAATCATAATCTTTCACTTATACTGAGTAAAATGAAGAAAAAAAATCAAGAAAAGGACCCGTTTGTAAACAATAATATAATTTACTCAAAGAAAACTATTGAAATATACGAAATACTTTTTAATCAAAAATAAATGTACAATAAATCAAATTACATTGCTAAACGAAATGTCATGTGTCGAAGCCGAAGTCTAAATCGCAAAAGCCCCGGTCCCCGGCTCTGCAGCGGTATTTATGCAGGTGGAGGGGCGCCACCACCACCAAGTCGGCCGCGCAGCAGGTAGAATCTTGGCGTGAACTCGGGGTTGCCAACACGGCCGTTCTGCAATGTGTCAGCCCCTGACACCACCACGATCCATCCAGGGTCCTATAATGTGCGAAATTACATAGAATTAAAATGTGTTATATTTAAGTATATTGTTTTTTTTTTTTTCTCCCAGTAATTATTTCAACTGGTTTGCTCGACATGAGATTTACATGATAGAAGTCTTACTTTTTATCAAGTGTTGGCCACTTAGTACCAGACAATTAATATATATTAAATAAGTTCTGAATAATAATCACTCGCACTTATTTACTTCAAGAGACCGAGTTAAATTATATTCGAACCCATTCATTCTCATTATAAAGTCACTTGCACTTAACGAGCGAAAAGCTTCACTTAAGCGTTCCAAGTTCACCTCATAACAAGTCTTCTTTGTCTGTGGAACAACACATGATAAAAATTTGTTATCAAGAGCCAAAATCGCTAAAAAAAAACATATATTAGCACATATTTAGGTATGTGACAAAGCTTTTAATATAACATTAATACTAATTACGGGTTTTTTTATTATCTTTGCCAACACGAAATAATAACAAAAGACTTACATTTAATCTGAAGGCCAATCTCCTATTCGAATCCACGGCTTCATGTTTTCCGCCGCGGCTGTGCCCGAATAGAGCTTAGTACTTCGTTCCGAGCCTCGCATATCCGTCACCTCGTATCTGTCATTCCCTAGGACGCTCTTGACTTGAAATGGTCCCTTATAAGTTGACATCAGCTTTCTACTTTGACCATCGTTATTTTTGCTTTGATTTTTCAGCAAAATAAGATCACCCACCGAATACTTGCACGCTTGAACTCGTGATTCATCGAACCGCTTCTTCTGATATAATGCATCGGCTTTAATATTTTCATCGACCTTTTTACGCAAGTCAGAAACATCAGTTAATACCCCGTTATCAAGCTCGGATGTCAATAAATTATCGCTAGCTGTTCTTACGCGATATCCTAAGAACACTTCACTTGGTACTGCTTTGGTGGTTTTATGTATAGTGCTGTTGAGTCCCTGTTGTAATACTTTAACATATTGGTCCCAACGATCGTCATCCGTATTAGCGCCTAACGTCCTCATAGCATCTAAAATGGTTTTATTAAAACGCTCCGCCTGACCGTTTCCACGTGGCATTCCTGTAGCTACTGTATGACGCCGAATGTTATTACTATGGCAATATTGTGTAAACTCACTAGACGTAAACCCTGTACCCGCATCCGTGATCACGCGCCTTGGATATCCAAACGTTTTAGACATAAGTTCTAATTCTTTAATGACGTGAGCAGAGTTTGTTGTTTTCACGGCATAAATGAATACAAACTTTGTAAACGCGTCAACCATCACTAATAAATACCTATTTTTTTGTTTTGTCTCCACAAATGGACCTAAGTGATCCATATGTAATGTATGATACGGCTGAGCATGCTTAGGTAAAGGAAACAGTTCACCCTCTTTTGGCCCACCTTTGTTTTTGAAATACAAACAATTTATACAGTTTTTGATATATTTCTTAACTGTATATCTCACTCGTGGGAACCAATAAAGATGGTTGATGCGTTCGACAGTCTTGTCAACTGAAAAATGGCCCAGATCGTCATGCGTGCTTCTTAGGATTTGCCAGATACATTTTTTTGGCACCACCCATTTCCGACCTCGGGGCGTTCTTCGGTAGACTTTATTACCTAAAAGCTCATAATTATTAAAAATGTCCCTATTGTCTTCGGCTTGTCCTGACTCTAGTATCTTTTTGATTTTTACTAACTCAGGGTCTTGTAATTGAACAGACAGCATCCAGTCAGCTTCTGTTATTGAAAGAACGACCTCACATTCAGGTTTTTCACCGGATGGCACGGGGTTCCGACTCAACGCATCCACGTGTTGCATACGTGCACCTTCTCGATGTTGTATCTCAAATGAGTATTCTTGCGTTGATAACACCCATCGTGCAATCCGAGGAATGATTTCCTTTTTAGTGAGTGCATACCGAACCGCGTTACAATCTGTCACAATTTTGAACGGGGACCCTAACAGATATAGCCTAAATTTTTGTAGTGAAGCAACGATTGCAAGCAACTCTAATTCGAACGAGTGGTAACGTTTTTCGTCTTGTGTGGTCTGTCTACTGTAGTAATGGACGGGTTTTTCACCTTCTTCCGTTATTTGCATAAGGATTCCGGCGATACCCTCTCTACTCGCATCAGTATACAGTACGTGATCTTTTGACGGATCGAAAATCGTCAATACATTATTAGAAAGTAACTTCTCCTTTAACATCTGAAATGCGCGCTCGTGTGTGTCTTCCCACGCCCAAGTACTATCTTTTTTAAGCAACTTCGTTAGTGGTGATGAAATCATGGCACAATTTTTTATAAATTTGCGGAAGTAACTGATTAACCCCAAAAACTGACGTAATTGATGCACAGTCCTGGGCGTTGGAAAACACTTCACTGCCTCTAATTTGCTATCGTTTGGCATCACTTTATTCGGTTTGATCTTATACCCCAAAAATTCTATCTCTGATTTGAAAAAATGGCATTTCTTTAAATTTAGTGTTAAGCCATTGTCACGAAATATGTTAAGTACCTGCTCTAGCAATTTTATGTTTTCGTCTACCGTTCGGGTTACCAAATAAACGTCATCGAGATAAACGATCACGTTGCCAAAGCGCAGATTACCTAGCACCTTATTCATCATCTGCTGGAAGCAAGACGGTGCATTTACTAGGCCGAACGGGAGACGTAAAAAATTGTAGTGCCCATCCTCGGTAATAAACCCGCTTTTAGGTACTGAATCGGCACTTAGAGGTATTTGGTAATAGCCACTTTTCAGATCAAGACTCGTGAAACACTTGCTACCCTGAAGCCTATCTACCAGATCCTCGATGCGAGGCATAGGGTACTTATCGGTTACTGTCACTTTATTCAATGCGCGGTAATCCACGCATAGCCTTTTCTCCCCGTTTTTCTTATTAACGAGAAGTGCGGGCGAAGCGTAAGGGGAATCACTATTGCAAATGATTTCATTAGCTAGTAGTTCCTCAACCATATCCCGAATGATTTGTCTATCCGAAGGAGAGGACCTAAAAGGTCTACTTTGTACGGGACGCGGATCTGACACGGTTATTATCATTTCATGGTTCTTTACTTTGCCTAGTTCGCTTAAATTCCTTGCCACGCAATCACTGTACTTACTAAATAGACTAAGTAATTCAGCGTGATTCGAGTCTGCGTCAATTTCAGTTTCATTAATTATGTTACAAAACTCATCATATTGTTTTGCATAGTTAAATTGTAATACGTTGCCAATCCGTGAATACATTAAGTCAGGGTGCTCCGTCACATTTCGCCCTATTAAGATATCACATCCTTCTAAATCATCGATTATGTAAAAATTAACATTTTCCAAATGCACTGAATCGAGTTTTAAGCTTGCATTCAACATGTACTTAACCGGTTTTGTGGTACCTTTTTGAAACCCCTGTAAGAAAACAGGCGATGTGAGATGGTCGTATTTTAAGCTGTGTTTTTGGGCCAAAGATTCGGAAATAAGAGAACAACTAGCCCCTGGGTCTATAAATGCGTCATGGATAACGACATTGTCTAAAACAATCTGTTTGACAAACTTATCTCGGGCATTCGAGGATGACACGAATTTAACCTCTTGTTTATCTACCTTTGATTCAGTTTTTAACCCCTTTTTATGGAAACAGGCGGATTCAAGGTGGCCCCTTTTACTGCAAAAATCGCATTTCACATCGCACTGACTTCTTTTATGATTACCTCCGCAAGTAAAACATTTAATCACCCGTCGCGTTTGAGAATGTGTACCGCTTTCATCAACACTAACGGAATGTGACGACGCAGCCTGACCCACGGTTCCACTCGAAGGTATCTTGGTGGAAATATTAGGCACGGTAGACTGAGATTGACTCGACTTCGAAGGTATGTTAGAATTAGATTTTTTTATCTTATATGTACGACTATGCAAAAAGCTAGCTAATTGATCGCATGAGCCGAAGCTGTTTGTTTCGATATTTCCGTCTCCTATATTTCCTAGTATAATCGATATAACATCTTGATCCGAAAAGTTCAAACGCAAACGGTCGATTCTACACTTTTGGTCAAAATAAAATTCATACAAGGATTGATTTTCGCGTGGTTTTTGTTCTACCACCTCTTTTAATAACTCAAACATATTTCTCTGAATTCTAAAGCTCGCGGATAGCTTACTATGCCAATCGGCCCATCTCCACGACGGCCATTGTTTATCAGTACGCAACAGGGAATCATACCACACCTTGGCAGAGCCTTTAAGTTTATTTAATGCTTGATACCGGGTTATTTCGTCTGACCAATCAAACGTCTTTGCGTACGATTTAATAATACTAAGCCATGCGTCAATATCATCTTTAAGCGGGTCAAATTCGGGTATGATATTATTTAGGGTATTTGAATTTGTGTGACTCACTGTTTCGGATCCATTTCTTGCCTTTTGTGTCGAACGATTCCTCGCCTTACTTGTCGAGCGCGATGCCTTCTTGCGTCTGGGAGGCGGAGGTGACGGAGTTCTGGTGCTTTCGCTGTCGTAAGATGAGCTACTAGAACTGCTGGCAGCACGAGCACTTTTACGCTTACGGCTTCTTCGAGAATTACCCATACCGCGTGAATACTTTACCACTTCTGATGTAAACAATAATATAATTTACTCAAAGAAAACTATTGAAATATACGAAATACTTTTTAATCAAAAATAAATGTACAATAAATCAAATTACATTGCTAAACGAAATGTCATGTGTCGAAGCCGAAGTCTAAATCGCAAAAGCCCCGGTCCCCGGCTCTGCAGCGGTATTTATGCAGGTGGAGGGGCGCCACCACCACCAAGTCGGCCGCGCAGCAGGTAGAATCTTGGCGTGAACTCGGGGTTGCCAACACGTTCGTCATTCACAAATACTTTAGGCAAGTATTTCCCAAACTATGGATCGCAACCCATGGGTGGGTCGTGATCGTGAGCGAAGTTAGAGTGGGCCCTGGAACACATGACGATATTCCGACTGATCGGGTTAACAGCGGGTATTAATAATATTTTTTTATATGTATATTAGACCGTAATAATCAAAAGCATATAAAAAAAAATCACGATTTTTTATCAAAAAAAAGCCTACTACTCCATTCAAGAGTACCTCTGTGACATATTTTAACATCATCGTGTAATATTATTAAATATGAGACCGCTTTTGTTAACTTATATGTAAATGTATTGTGACTTGCATGACTTATGTATTAAGTAGTAGTAAGTACCTAGACAATAAGTTTGACTGTTTGTACGCCTAATGGCAAGACCATGGTGATCCTATATTATTATGTTCCATCATTGTATCTATCCGTGTTCTACAGATAATATATGAATTATGAACAGACATAGAAGTGTTTGTGGCAAAATAAAGTGATTGACATAATAAAATATCGACATGTCTGTTATCGATGTTACCTTGACGTTATAGATATTTTGTTAACATTGTATAAGATAGCTTCCGCGGAATACAAAACACGTTCTATATATTCTTTGATATATTGGTAGTTTTATATTAATTTTAGTACTGTATACTATGGTTTACGTTACTAACTATATGACATAGAAAAGTATGTACTAATTTGTAATTGATTTGCAGTCTTGAAATTTCTCGGTAATTTACAGCAAGTAGAAGTTAGATTTTTTAATTATTAATCGATGTTTCATTTTCTCAAACACTCGTTTGTGGCACAAAAACTTCTATGTCTGATCATGAATTATGCTCCGTATTTAAGAGGGGCAAGATGGGTCTCAAATTTGGCAGTTTATTTAGGTGGGTCGGAGCCCAGTCAACTTTGGGAGCCACTGCTTCAGGCTATGGAGGCTTGCAATGTATATTTTGTTTGGTGATTGTGACCATACACCTACATTGTTGTCTCATCTACAGCAAAGAGGTAATTAGGGTGAGACCAAGCTAACTCTGCAGCGCAATAATTTTTTTTTTTTTTTTTTTTTTTTTTTTTTTTTTTTTTTTTTTTTTTTTTTTTATTGAAACAGATTACACAGTATTACAGTGAGACACTAAGGCACTGTGGAATGCATACAATATAATTACTATCCAAAAACGTTAACGTAAAGTTGTGTTATACAATAACAAATAAACTTAAATACTAACCGAAGACGCGTGATCATCCATCGCCTCACATAACCTCTTACATTCGTCACATAGTATCTTCCAACTACTGGCAAAAACATCACAGTCAGGAGCTGATTTGACAAGTGCGTTTAGGTATTGTAAGGCGCGAACTAATGGTGAGTTCCTGTACGCCACAGTGCGCGCTTTAGGAACTGCCAGTAAGTCGCGCTTACGTGGCCTAAATTTGACAGTCTCTTTAAAAAAATATGGCAATGATTCTTAACTGTCACAAAGACATGTTGATGACAGGTAAGTGGGATAAATAAGATAAAACTTAATACTTGCACCATATTTAGAGAATATAATATTAGTTTATTTTTATTTTTTTACGATTTAGTTGAAATTTCGTACTTACCACCGACGTAGTATAAAAATAAAATAATAATAAGAATAATAATATTTACACGCAGACGTATACGCGGGCGAAAGCTAGATAATATTTATTGTTAATGGTATGGCACGCTTTTGGCTCGTTTGTGTTACCCAATTTCAAACGTACTTGTAAAAGTTTTTGTCAACAATGTCATTTTTGATTCAAGATTTTATTTGCTAACTGTACTTTTATTTCAACAGGCAACTAGTGCTCATCAAGACAATTCCAACAAACAAACACAATTAAGTTACGTTTTACCACAGAGTTCCTATGGCCACCTCTTTTTAGTCTTGTTACCGTCATCATTGCATTGCAATGTCATCCAATTTACATGTGTATGCAAATTCTCAGCATTATGGGAAACTAAGATATGGGTCGAATTTATAATAATAAAAAAATAACAAAAATACCTTCCAAGATTTGATTACAGACAACGGGACTGGTGAAACTAATTAAAAGCTTGTAAAAACTTATAAGCGTCTCTGGAAATCTGTGGCTTACAGCTGCTCGCATTTTTTTTATCACTTGTCACTATGTATGTCACGTTTTAACAACTTTAACAAGTATGTAAGTGCGAAAGAGACAGAGATAGTGACAAGTGATAAAAATCTGACCGTGCTACAACCGATGAACAAAGAATTTCCAAGCACAAGTCATAGTATAAGTACAAATTAAATTTAGTGTAAAACCATTGCGAAATATTAATACTGTGCGTTTCTGGGAGTTGTCAAACAGAATTATTTCCGAGCCCCGTAGGCAGCAAACAAGGGCTCATTATAACTATCCCTCATAACGCCACATTGAAGACAGGGACAGAAGGCTAGTTAGGGTTACTTTCGTATTCGGTATGAATGCCTTTGTACTGTAGATCTAGCGAGAACTAGAAAAACCCTGAATAGCAAGCAGCAAGCTACTCTTTATTTCTCTAACTCCCTGTCTGCCTGCCTGTCTGTCTGTCTGTCACAGGGTGTTGTTTAACGTAAGAGGTAGCCCTCTTCAATCTTCATGCTTATACCGATGAATTTTAAACCCAGGGAAGGACATAAGGATAGTTAGGACCTACTGTTCCTGTACATGTACTATCAGGGGAAAAGAATGCCAGCCATATTTCACGACGTGTAGGTAGCCGGGGGAAACGGATTAGCTTGAACCCTACTGTAAAAGCATAACTTGGATTGTATGGGGGCGTTTTTTTGGCTTTGGGTTCGTGTGACTCTTAAAGCGACGGTGTATTTACTAGATTTAGAGACACCTTTAGAAGGTATATACACCTGTGCGCATACATCATTGATCGGACCTACCTACAGCTAGTTGCAGAAAGTTTCAAAATAGTTGGAAAAGCTCTCGGGAAAAGAAATTTTATAGGAAATTAAGTAAACTTTCATTTTGATTGAATGAAAATTTGAGAAGCATCCGAAAATTTCAATGTGAAAATTTCGCAGTTTTGGAAACTTTACGACGACAGTAATCACGGGCCTACTGTTCCTGTACATGTACTGTCAGGGGTGAAGAATACCGGCCATATTTCACGACGTGTAGGTAGCCGGGGGAAACGGATTAGCTTGAACCCTACACTCGAGCGACTGTAAACGCACTTGCAATTTAAACTGTATCAATAGCATTTGCATTTAATGCAATATCTCGGTCGTTTTTTAGGCAATTTTTTATGGAGGTATGTCATTAATGTCATTATAAACGTCATATTTTTATGGGAATTTTTAGGGTTCCGTACCCAAAGGGTCAAACGGGACCCTATTACTGAGACTCCGCTGTCTGTCCGTCCGTCTGTCTGTCACCAGGCTATATCACATGAACCGTGATAGTTAGCCAGTTGAAATTTCTACAGATTATGTATTTCTGTTGCTGCTATAACAACAAATACTAAAAACATAATAAAATAAATATTTAAAGGGGCTCCCATACAAAAAAGTGATTTTTAGATAATTTTACGGAACCCTACGTGCGCGAGTCTGACTCGCACTGGCCGGTTCTTTTTATAAGGTGCCAATGCAATTTTGGAAACGTGGTAATTTTGAAAATGAGTATATCTACTCAGCTAGAAGTACACTTAGCCATTTGACACCGTAGATCCTAATATAATCAGCAAAATGCATTTTATGTTATATATCGGGATTTTTAAAGTGTTTTGCATTTTTTTATCTTCACTAATAAGTTAGTATAAGGTTTTTTAAGCAGTGACTGACTCAATATTTTTATTTGATAGGTGTCCTCTAAGAGTTGTCATCAAAATGAATTAGAGTAGAGATCTGTACTCAGTTTGAGGTCATGTTACGTTTAAGTACCATAACGCTGCTGGTTTTTTTGTACAGGTCTGGTTTGGTCAACATTGTTCGGTCTTCGGTATCGGTCTGATAATGTACTTTCGAATGTTTTACAACTGAATGAAAAAAACACCATTCATGATCCACCCAACGAAAAATCCAACGCCAATCCACTTTTCATGTCCGCACTTGCTTCGTAACTTTCGGCTTGTAATTGGTTTTTGTCGATCACTTGACACGCATTTAGAAAGACAGACGAGCTGAGCCCCGAGACACCCTAGCTAATGGGTCGCACTGGCGTGCAAGCAGGACTTTGTCATATACGTGCATAGCGTTGTCCCGCTCGTGCACTAGACCGGGATCCCTATCAGTCCGATATTATCCGCGTAATGGGAATTGGAAACAATGACTTATGTCTATAGTTAAAGCCGTCAGTTGCGACCTTTGGAAATATTGAGTTACGTTTATGGTTTAAGTGGAAAGTTGAGTATGGATGGGGTTGTCTGATGGTTAGGGGATTGCGGGTGACACAAACAGATTAGAACCTGGCAAATTACAACCTGAACCTTGGATTCTAACTAGAGTTCAGTTTCTTGATATGTTTGTATGTAACATATATGTATTCCTTTTGCACTCTCTAGTCTAAACAGCTTAATAAAATATAAAATCTTGAATATTTGTCGTACGCTTTTCTGACAGCATCCGAAAATAACCCAATCGGCAAATTAATCCTAAGAATAAAACAATTTTTTTATCAAACAGATACTTTTGCAAGAGATAAAAAAAAATTAATTATCGCTTTCAGGCAAAGTTCAAACTTGCGACCTTTTTTAACACTAGGATGAACAGGGGCCTTATTCGACATGCACAACTGTCAAATTTCGCGTCCACATCAAATCAACACTTGATTCTATCGCATGTTGATTGTATCAAGTGTTGATTCTATCAACTGTGGATATTATCATTTGGAACAATCAAAACTCATTCATAGAAAAAATAATCAAACTAAAATCAACTTTGTTTATTACTACTATACAGTTTGTAATGGCTCTGAACTCGAAGTGGATCGGTTTGATTTGATTGTCACCTGACTGTGGATTGCTAATGTCAAATTTTGACAAGTGTTGATTTTATTGCTAGACTTTATTGTCTATGGGCTTGGGCACCATCTTGGATTTTTTGACGTACGACAGGGAATACCCTTCCTTTCATACAATATATGGCATAGAGTAAGGCGTCTTTTTTTTTTAAAACATAACTTTACAAGAATCAGCGACATCTTGTATCCGATAGTATAAGTAATGCGCTATGAATAATGCGGCGGCGAGTAGTGAAACTATACCTGACAATGTCAATCAATTAAAAAGTGACCACACAGTTGATGGTCGATAAAGGCGATTATTAATTGAATTTTAACGACAATAAAGCACTATTGACATGCGATCTTTTTGTTGAACCCACACCTACACGTCGAATAATGCTCGCTCCACATATTCTCCTAGAAACGCTCAAAATTGTAAAAAAAATTGATGCAATTTACTCCGCACCCAGTCTCAAGTTGCTTCTAAACCACGTTAACGAACCAAGTTGTAACCTAACACATCTGTAAATATAAGGCATATGATTTAGAGATAAAGTCCGTTTTTTTTAAATTACGAGATGGTTCATGAATAACCTTTATTACTATAAAAATAATACTACATTTGTCAAAAAAAAATTCTGTATTGCGCTATTACATAATGCATAAAATTGATATAAAGATAGGTACCATAGTAGCTCGCTCACTTGGTCTATCAACAACTATTTTAATGCTCTTTGTACTCGTATACGCGACCCCATTGTATGTACAGTCGCCATCAGATATATCGGAACGCATGTATGAGATCTCAAATTATTAAGATAAGACCTACTGTCCTGTCTATATTACTTACCAAGACCTAAGTACCTATTATTTATATGTACCTACACAAAGAGAATTCCTATGTTAAAAGGAGATTAAATACATATTTTGTTATTCAACTACAAATAAAATAAAATTTATCTTTTTCAGTTAACACATTTTTTTACCGATTTCTTTAATAAAATAAAACATTAAAGTATTATGTGACTATATTTCATTGCCTTCGGTGTAGATTATTTACTGAGGTTCCAATTTCCTGTATCAGTTTGGTACCAGGAAATATAAAAACCTCACACCTCTTCAAAAACTTTGCTGGTAGTTCGACATCTGTAAGTTTAAATATAAAACATGATAAAAACACTTAAGTCAAAAACGTATACATAAAATATTTGCCCTATATTCTGGTCGCTCGGTAGGGTGCCCAGAAGGCTGGGTGCATTTCCGCGCTGGTTAACAATGCTGATCCTCTGGTCACCAGAAGCCTATATAAGGCGCTCTCATAGAGCCACGCTAGTGCCCTAGAGTTTCAAATTCAACCCCAAGTGCCACAAATATGTAGTTAAGGGTTTAAATTCTGGATCAAGAACATGGAATACTATTCGCTAGTAAGGCCATAGGTATTAGAAAAAAATAATAGTAGGAGACGGCCGTGGTCATGGTAGGTGGTACAGGTGGGCCAGGCAAGCTCTGAAATTATGCACCTATTTTACTATAACTTTGTTCACCTGTGTATATTTACTGTTTCCATGATAATAATTTTTAATATGTAGCCCGTGTAATCGGGCTGTATAATTGGTCTCATATTTTTTAACACAAAATCATAATTTTAATTCAATAATTAATGGTGTTTTACATATTAATCATTAATGTTTAATGTACCTATTTTGCAAAATTTTCTTGCATATAATAATATTGTTTACTTCAATTGACGTGTTTATTATTTTCGTTACTATGTCAACGTTAATACTTAAAAAATTATAACGTGAAGGTTGAGTCCGCAGTACAGTTACAGTTTACGTACATAGTGGCATTAGCACAGTCAGATTAGGACCAAACTCGAAATGTCTGAACAGTCATGAAATTTGGTATGTATATACGCCCCTTAAAGACCCCTTTTTCATGCCCACACCATTTGACATTTGGGGACCTCGAGGAACCGGAGCCATCTTGGAAAATGTGGACCATCCAGGAGAAATTCGCGTTTTACTCTAAATCTACGTTCTTTATTCAATAATCGTGTAAGGCAACATTCAAGCTTATAAAATTCTACATAAAATAGTTTTAGACATCTTTGCGAAAAAAAATGATCTTGCTGTAAAAAATACTTGCTAAACCCAGATTTAGCCCTTATACCCTTTCATGGGATATTCTCTTAATAGAAAACTTGGAACAATAAAAATTCCACTTTTAACTATACATTTGTACATAATCTACCCCAATATCAATATTTTACTTGACTGCAACTTAACCAGAAAGTAGGGTTATGGGTATAAGTACTGAGGATTCAGGACACCCTGTACCTTAGGATACTGGACGGATTTTTTAAATGACGTATTATTTAGCCCTAAACTTTTTTCTTCCGTTAATTTTAGTAACTTTGTATTGCATAGCACTTGTATACTAACTGTGGATCTACTGATGTCTGTTTTACTGTACTCCGCTCAATAGTTTAGGCGCTAGAAGAAAAAATATGATTTAATATTCGGAGTCCTCTCAAGGCGGCTGTATTGATTTTTCTTTAATAGAACAAGTAAAAGTAGGTTGTGAATGGCAAGAGAAATCTAACGATACGTCATTTAAAAAAATCCGTCCAGTATCCTAATACCTAGCTACTGGGTGTACTGAATCATCAGTACGTACACCCATAACCCTTCTTTCTGGTATAGTCACAGTAGAGTAAAATGTTAATATTGGGGTAGACCACGTACAAATGTATAGTTAAAAATAGAATTCATATTCCTCCGAGTTTCCTTTTAAGAGAATGTCCCCTGGAAGTGTATAAGCGTTAAACTTAGATTCAGCAAGTATTCTCTATAACAAGATGTATTGTTCTGCAAAGATATCGAGGACTTTTTTGTGTAGAATTTAATAAGTTTTAATGTTGACTGTTGTGTTGATGGTACACATTTTCCAAGTTGGCTCGGATTCCTCGAGATCCCCAAATGTTAAATGGTTTGGGCATGAAAAAGGGGCCTTTAATTTATATACATAATAAATTTCATGACTGTTACAGAGATATCGAGGTTGGTCCTAATCCGATTATGCTACATAGTGCGTCCGCAGCAAATTCGGTTCTCCATACAAATGTAGTTACGCTCTCATTTTAAAATGACTTGCTAGATTGCTCTGAAACTTTGTACTTACAATATGATATGGTATGTCTATGCCTATAATTAATTTAAAACATTAATGTGAAATGAGAGCCAGTTAAGTTCAATATTAAGAATATGAGTCGTTGTTGATTCGCCGACAACGGAATTGAGATCTATATGGGTCCCATGTTCTGTGCTGTGTAGAAAATCCTGAAATTATAAAGGATTTGTCTTGGCTAGTTTTTACGTATAGGCTACGTATCACCGAAACGTCACAAACACCACGAAGGTTCGGCTTGTACGGGCTCTCGTTTTTCCTATATTCTTACACGCTGCGGAGACCTGGACTATCCGAAAGACAGAGGAAAAGACGATAGACGCCCTAGAAATATGGTGCTGGAGGAAAATGCTGGGGATATCCTGGACCGAGTTTTAGACTAATGTCTCCATCCTTAAAGAACTCCGTATCAAGCAGCGCCTTTCGACTCTCGTAAAGACCCGCATACTCAGTTTTTTCGGTCACGTCTCGAGGAGGAACAACGACTCCATAGAGCGTCTAGTGGTGCAGGGTAGAGCAAACGGAAATAGACCGCGCAAAAGGCCACCTATGCGATGGACTGACCAAATCAAATCTGCCATGAAGGGTCCCCTGAACGCATTTGCCAGAATGGCCCCCAACCGCGAAAAATGGCGAGAAATCGTACGGCAAGCAACATCTGCGCCTGATATCAGCAGTTGACCACGACGCTCTGCAAAGAGTACAACGACAAAGAAGAAGAAGACGTATCATATTTGTCTAAAATTTGGTTTGTTGGTACACACACAAGGGATAGTCTCTAGCTAGGTACGGGGTGCCACACTCGTCAGCGCGACGGCGATATTTTTTACCTTTTACCTAAAAATCTCAAATTTGTGTACGGGCTCAGCTCCTGTTTCGTCTTAAGGCTGAATTTAACAGATTCTGACTCACAGGGGGCTTTGAGCATGCTGTTGCGTTCGTTTTCAAATTTTGAAAAAAAGAACTAGCCTAACAACACAATAAATGCTTGTTTTTCCGCATTCTTCACTATATCTCCCTGTCTCACTACTATCTGACCTTCTAACCCAGAGGGGAAAATATACCTTATTGGGGCTACTCCATCTTCCTCATGATAATTATACCTATATTTTACTTTACTGTAAAGCAATCGGTACATGTTACAAGATGCACATTGTTAAGAGCCGGGGTTAGAACCCACGACCATTGGTTTTAAAATGAAGCTTTGTATATAATTTGTATTTTTATAATAAATCTGTTTTCTTGTTGACATTTTGTGGTATTGTATTGCTTTATGTTAATTGTCAAGATAGTTCTTTCATCCTGGACAATTGTCACATGCGTCACATGTACGTTTTATGATAGATCTACATCGACGCAACTGCATGTCATTGTCAAAGAGCATATAATCACTACGTTTTAAGAGACGGGACTTCCATACTAGCGAGTGGAATCAGTTTGTTTCGCAAATCATTACCAAAATGTACGACAAAGAACCGTCAAAGAACCATAGTACCAACATAAGCGATTTAAATAGTGTAGTACGGTACACGCTTACGATTCTTATCGATATCGATAAAATGGGGAGGGTTGAAACATAGGCTCCTGTCTACAAATTTTGTACTCGAAATCAGGTTAGCATCGAGTCCACATTTAAGTTGTATGTTATATAGTGGATAGTTCTTAATTGGACTACTATCTGGTCGGGCTTAATGTGGACCCGAATTATTTTAATACAGTTTTTAAGTCGTGTTTTTTTATTTTATTAAATGCTTGATTTTCATAATTATGTGCACATACATGTTTGAATAAATGTAACTTTTCTATGGGAAAATGTATCAGGTCTTCGTTCCCAACAAATTTGGCCCACTGCATGCATCTGAAAACATACAGCCTTGGAAAAACATGACTTTATCTACAGTATCGATTTTTGCACTAAATAATAAAGAAATTACACGAAATACCCGAACAAAACATTGAAGCCTTCAAAACAAACAAAGCAATTAGGCTGACAGTAGACTTGATGTAAACTTGACAGAATAAATAGCACTGACGTTTTCTTTTTCTTCGTTGGCAATGATTTGCGAAACAAATTCCATACAAAACATTTTTCTTCCTAGTTGCGTCAGCCTGATCGGAATTTGGCAGCTAACTCCATCTTGCGTCCAGTAGAAGAATCAAAATCGTACAGGTAAAACTACTCTCTGCCTTAGGATCCCCTTTTAAATGTCATAAATCCAAACATGGCAGCCATACCCATCGACAAAAAAGTCTACCGTTGATCTAATTTCATTTGACATTTAACTAATACGTATTCGACACGCTTATATTTGACAACTAGAATCCTGACTAGAGCTGGGACTGCGTACCAAAAGTACGTCTCTGTTACTCGTACCAAAAGTACGTCTAAAATACCAGTTTTACGAGTATGACCCCCAATAGGCAGTTTACGTATTTGCCGTGCTTAGGCGTCTTACAAATAAGGATTATTTATACAAATATCGACTTATTATTTCGGTAAGGGTCGGAAATATGGTGACGTTTTGAGTGAAGGCTATGAATCTATTGTCATATTTTTGTTATATATTATTACATTATTTTTAGATACAACAGACACCCAGACGACCATCTGTTAACAAAATTTTATTTTACCTAAAGTAACGGTAAGAATGGAGGTACGAGGTGATAAAAGTTTCATATTTGTTTTATTTCAGAAATCAAAGTCCGTACTTTTAAATACTCGACAAGCTAAAAGTAGTCTATTACAAATAACCTGTTCCAAAAACTATTCCGGTACAACGCCCCGCCTCTAGTGTGGATATTGTTCACTGACAGGTGGTGATAATAGCAATTCGACAAGTCACAATATTTCTCACATCAAATGGAAATCAACACGAAACGTCACTTTTAGCATGTCGAATAAGGGCCCAGTATTCTTCGTGTTCGGTGCACTGAACACGAAGCAGTGGATTTTTCCAATTTTTCTTTTTATTGAATCCAAAGAATAAAAAAGCGCTGGCGGTAAGAGCGTGCGACTTGCAATCCGGAGGTCGCGGGTTCAAACCCCGGCTCGTACCAATAAGTTTTTCCAAACTTATGTACGAAATATCATTTGATATTTACCAGTCGCTTTTCGGTGAAGGAAAACATCGTGAGGAAACCGGACTAATCCCAACAAGGCCTAGTTTACCCTCAGGGTTTGAAGGTGAGATGGCAGTCGCTTTCGTAAAAAGTAGTGCCTACGCCAAATCTTGGGATTAGTTGTCAAGCGGACCCCAGGCTCCAATGAGCCGTGGCAAAATGCCGGGACAACGCGAGGAAGAAGAAGAAGATTGAATCCAAAGAATGCTGTTCATCCTAGTTTTTACAAAAGCGAGTTTATGCTTAGAGGAGAATTGATGACCTTGTTTGGATATCATGTATTATTTAGTCCAGTTCCCTCACGATTCCCTTCCCCTAAAAGGCATGAATTTTGCATTCTCATACTTCAAGTATTGTAAGATAACGCATTCGTCCGTGCATATGGGAGAAATGGCAACAAAGAGCTCCAAAGATATTGTCACCATCACAAACACGTTTTCACGAAACTCTAGCCTGTAAACAACCCCATTTCACTTGCGATTGTTAAATAAAAAACCATTCCCGCCATCGTAAGGCGGCAACATTATTGCATATGAGGACGCTGCAAAAACGAACAAGCAAGGGAATTCCGTGATCCTTCGGCGCGGTTATGCTGAAGACACACGGTCGCTAGACAACTTTGCTTTTCTTTTGGAAAAAAAAACAGAGAATAAGTAGGCTATTCACACTCGTCAGGAAATGTTGTTTTTCTTTCGTGAAATAATAAACAGAAAATAAGTTATTTTTTGTTACCTACGTCAACTTTTAACTAACATTTAAATATATTACGGTTACAGTTATAAAAAACCTGGATAAGTGCGAGTCGTACTCGCTTTCCAAGGGTTCCGTACAACATCAGGCAATTTTTAATAATGTTTTTTTTTTGGAAATGAAACGTTAGTTTAAATTTTATTGTATATCAATAAATCAAATGATCAGGAAAAACCCGAATAAGCGGGGGAATGTCGCGGTTCTTCGAAAGGGTTAATGCTGGAGAATCACTCTCGGTGGGTACCTAACACGTTTTCTTTTGCGAAATAAGAACTCAAAATCAGTAATTTGATGTAGGTATATCAACCACAGGTCTGCCCCTTTACATTTTTTCGAATTATTATAAGAGTTAAATTTGTATGCATTTGTTTTCTCCCCTAATTGTTATAATAATAAAAAAAATTGAAAGAAATGAAACGAAGGGGCATGGCTATGGTTAATATACATCAAATTGTTTAAAAATATTTTCTATAATGTCAATATCCAAAGAGGAAAATGGAGAATAAATCTGTATGGAAAACCAGACGTCCATTTTCCTCTTAAAACGAAAAAGTCTCGACGATAGTGTGGAGGCAGCAGCGAGAACGTCACAAATGCACAGAGTGTATGAGACACGTATATCGTAAAATATCTCCGCGCTCCGATGCGATGATCCAATTTTTAATAAACCAGAGAGAATGTAGACTGGGGTGGCAATGTCGTCGGAAAATGTAGGTACGTTGTCGAAGAATCTATAGTTTAGGAAGTTATCTATAGTTTTATTTAGGAAGGACATTTGTATACTAAGCTAGATTTACCGTGGGCCCAAAGAATCTGGAATTTCCTGGTTTCAACGGGCATTAGAAATGAACTTTAAAGGGTTGTCATAATAAATCACTGCCTGGTCGACGTGGCACTCAAAGGCCCACAAACTCCAATAATAATAATACCGTGGGTCCATGTATGGGAGATACAGTAACGATACTGCTGCCATATTCTGTGGTTTTGATCAGAAGGTACGTAATTGCCTTATTTTATGGTAATTACCGTAACAGTAACATGGCTCAATCGGTCTTTGAACCGGGTTCAAGAGCTCTGTGCAAAATTAAGTTCCATTTCGCCTAGAGCTTTTAGTATATTTCCAGAAATAGACGGCAACATCAATGTGGCACCGAAATTTACACTGAATAATTTCACGTCAAGTTCATGACTCCTGTAGATTAGAAACCTGACCCAAAATGCTTATAAATCAAATAAAAAATGTACTGGGCTTATTTATTTGAGTTAGTTTTGACTCAAATCAGGGGCATTACTACACAGAAAAAGAAAAGAAATAAAACTTCGGACGATAGATGCACTAGCAAGAAAGAGCAAGAAATTTCGCGCGGATCTTTTATCGAATTATCATTCACACACGTTTTTATCATGTCAACATTATCAAGTTAAGATTTTAATATCTGAAGACGGTCAGGACTATCCTGTGTGGCACATGACGCTAGGTCACAGTAAAAGTCCCCTCACCAGCCGCGTTATTGTTTACATTACGACCGTCTTCGTGCCTCACGTTTTCATATTTTTCGGCGGCACGCTTTGCTTTATTAGAACCAAGGCGTGATTCGGGCTAATACGAGAGTCAGGATAACCTTATAATCTTGAAGAAAGTTTGAATAATTTTAAATACCTACAAAAAGTTCCGTAAGACGGATATTATTTTTGGACCCGGGTACGTCCTTAAACTACGTCCACAAGAGAGGTATGGGCATTGTGAATCTCATCACGCTTTGTGTGGTAGGGCACAGTCAGTGGATGTCATTCTAGATCTAGAGCAGAGAAACCGCTACAGAACCGCCTTACAGAAAACCGCTGCCAAATATAACACTAGACCCTACTCATAGTGTTGTGTTCCTGCCGGTGAGTAAGGTTACCAGAGCTCAACGAGAGGGGTGGGGGTTTAGGGTCGGCAACGCGCATGTAACTCCTCTAGAGTTGCAGGCGTACATAGGCTACGGAGACTGCTTACCATCAGGCGGGCCGTATGCTTGTTTGCCACCGACGTAGGATAAAAAAAAATATAATTTTTCTTGCGTTGTCCCTGGGGTCCACTTGGCTACTTATCCCACGAATTGGCGTGTAGGCACAATTTTTTTCTCAGATTTTGATAATTTTTTGTAGATAGATAGAGTTCCCTATTCTGTAAAACATAAGCGGAATTTCACCGTATGTACTACAAAATCTTCCACTGAGTTGCGAGAACGTATGGAATTTTCGTAACTCAATGGGAATTATGTAACGGTTTTTGTCCCAAACTTTGATTTCATATTTATTTCGAGCAGAATGAGAAGCTCATCAAACCTACCTACCTAAGAATTTTAATCAAAATCTGACTAAAAATTAAACGATAAAAAAGTAAAAAAATTAGTATTATCGTAAATAAGATCCGAATAAATCATTGGTACAAGTTAGAGCTTGAACCCGCGGCCTCCGATGTGGAGTATGACAAATATGTACAAACACAAGAGCTTGCAGACGGTCTTAACTGATAGACAGTATTCTCCACATTGACCTACAAATATTGTCAGTATAAAATTAGCTAAATACTGTATTAAAACTTTTAAAACCGTAATTCGTTCCAGAGTAATTCGGCAGCGTTCGGGAGCGCTCGGGTGGTCCAACGCATCGGCGCGTGAGCAACCCGAAACAAATCACTTGGACACGGTAGGGCGGTGACGGTGTCCGAATATTAGAAACTGGACGAACTACGTTTCTGTTTAAAATGTTCCTAGATTCAAAGGTGCAGCGAGCTGCAAAATTGCATGAACACTGTGTAAAAGGATTTAATCATCAAGCCTGCTCATAAAATTTTATGACCTCCAGACATTCCAAAGGATTTTTGCCCAAGTTAAAACGGATACCTTCGCTAATGCTCGGTTAATAGTGGATTCCTGTTCACATTACTGGCTCAGAGAAAGCACTCAGAAAATAAAACTTGATACTTGTTTCTAGCTAATCGTTGATCGAGTACTGTAAATGTCATAAGGTATTCAAACTATAAGGAATTCTTAAAAACCTACGGTTGATTTGACGCTTAAGGGACCCACTGATTACCAGTTCGTCTTACCATATCGGCCTGTCAGTTATTCGCAAAAGCTGACAATCGCAAATAATTGACAGGCCGATATCTTTCGGCGAACTGGTAATCAGTGAGCCTCTTTATGAAATCAATAAATACGGTGACCACATCATAGCCTAGCACTTGTTTTGTTTTAAATTTGGAACGTAAAAGTTTAAAATGGATTGCGGAATATGTACAAAACATTCTACGGAGGGTCCCTAGAGAATATACCCGTACGTTTGAATGGACGTTTCTATAAACCAGTTGGGCACGGAACCCTAATCTGGCAGCTGTTCAGCCATGTTTCGACACCGCTTGACCAATCGCTGGCCCTTCTCATTGGGGCCAAATCGCGATACGCGTCGAGCGATCAATCAATTTTACACAAATTAATGGGAATTGTTGCTGCATGTTTAGGAGGAAATATTGGCGATAAATTTTTTATGAAAAAATTCAAGTTAATTCGATCACTGGTTTTTGAGCTTAGAGCTATTTTTAAACGCTAACCCATTTTATATCTATGATGTGCCCTTCTATGGGTGTCTCGTCTCATTTTTACCTGTAACCCTACACTCATTTCACAAAACCCCTCGGGAAGAAACATTACTACTGGGTACTAAATAATTAATTTATTAGTTCACTGACAATGTATTTTAATATCCAAAAACAAAGAAATAAACAAACATAATAAAACTTACTAAGAACTTAAACTAAAGATAAAAAATTTGGCCCAAAAAACGGGCAAGGTGCCTAGAAGGCTGGCCGTATTTCTCCGCTGTATGGCGATACTTATACGCTGCGCGATATATTGGCCAGCCCTATTAGATCAGTTAGATATATAAATTATAATGTTTGATCAGAGAGTGTATAAGGGAGAAGTAGAAGAGGGAGCTGGAAGGGGTAGACCTCGGCGGACTTTCTCTGATGAAATCGGGGAAATCCTGAAGAAAGGCCAAGTCAAGAGCACCCTAAACCGACGAGCGTGTATGAGGAATGTCATGAAAGTGAAGGAAGCGAAAGAGGTATGTCAGGATCGTAGCAAGTGGAAATCCGTGGTCTCTGCCTACCCCTCCGGGAAATAGGCGTGATTATTACACAAATTGACAAGTCCCACAGTAAGCTCAATAAGGCTTGTGTTGAGGGTACTTAGACAACGATATATATAATATATAAATATTTATAAATACTTAAATACATAGAAAACACCCATGACTCAGGAACAAATATCCATGCTCATCACACGAATAAATGCCCTTACCAGGATTTGAACCCGGGACCATCAGCTTCGTAGGCAGGGTCACTACCCACTAGGCCAAACCGGTTCAGTGTTACATTATATTTTTAGAATCGGCCTGCATATCAAATCAACTTCTTTAGACATCGGGAACTAACAAACTGTGTATAAACTTGCGAAAACAATTGAATAGGTAGTTAAAAATAACCGCAAATATATTTTATATATTATCCTATATTTATTAATATACCTTTAAACGAGCAATTCTTGCATATATGTTATATATTTTGGGAATCTCGGAAACGGCTCTATCGATTTCAATTAAATTTTCTATATGGGGGTTTTCGGTGGCGAAAAATCGATCGTGCTAGGTCTTATCCCTGGGAAAACGCGCATTTTTGAGTTTTTATATATTTTCCGAGCAAAGCTCGGTCTTCCAGATATTATTAAGGTACACTCAGCATCAAAAGTAGCGGATGAAACAACGTGCCAAAAGTATCTGATATTGCGGATACATTTTCTAAATGTAGATAAATCTCTAAAATTAACGTCCAAAAGTATATCTTTTACTGTCTAAATTGTTCTACATATAGAACTATCACTTTTTGTTAAGCTGTTACAGAATTGTAGATACTTTTGAAGCGTTGTTTGATCCGCTACTTTTGATGGTGACTGTACTTAATTAAACCACATGTGACTTTTTTGAGATTATTGGGAACTTTATTGCAAACTCACTCAAAACTTGAAGAACTAAACTCGTATTCAGACTATTAACTTGCTCTCAAACACAAGGGAACTTTGATACCATGTAGCCTGATTCTGATGTAGACTAGACATATGCATGTGTGGTACATTAACAGTGAAATTTAATTGTATACTTAACCAATTTTTTATACTAGAATTTTCATTGAGTGTAGTGATTAAAATCAAATTGACGAATATGAAAATTGAAACGGGACTACACAATTATATTAAATTTAAATAACATTCTTACTGATAGATCCTGGTACACAATAAATTCACTTCCCGTTTATAAGTATACTATGTAGGTGTGTCATGTATAATAGTTGCAACTGACAATTAAATATGCCTTATGTACAGTCAAGGTTATAAAATATCGGCTCAGACAAGGTGCTTAAAAATAAGTATACACGCCCTTATTACCTATACATTAAGGTACATATTTTTGGCCCAATGTCCGTATCGATATTTAATAACTTGACTGTACATTTCTAAGATCAACTATTTCTAAGGCGTACAGATGAATTGCATAGATGTGAAAAAAAACCTACATATACCGTACGAATGTATTATTTAAGTAGTACACTTAAATCGACCGGGACACACTTAAACCGTGATTACTATTTCACTATTTCAACGCAGTTACATGCATCTTGTTCACGGGTAACTGGAGATAGCGGGTGTAACTGTTATTGTATTATTTAGTAGTCTGTACATAAGTATGTAGGTATTTTAGAAATTGAAAATTTCATTAAACTAAATAAATGTGAGGAGATCCGGGATTTTTTACATGTCTACAACTCTACGCCTCAGATAAAAATGAACCGAGCTAAGACAGAAAATGATTCTGCAAAATTTCATTCCATCGAGCTTCCAGAATAACACCGCTAAGTTGAAAACTGCACCGCCAGTTCTCAAGCAGACATTGTCTTATTCTCTTCACTTCCTAGAATAGGCGATCCAGCAAGTCTGTCAAATTTCATACGTGGGATAGTTTTTAAGTACCTGGGCGACCGAGCTTTGCTCGGTTATAACTATTTATTGTAATAGGGTGGTGTATAGGTGATAATCTACATAAACTTAAAAAGTAAAATGTGAACTGACAATTATTATTATTTACAATCGATTTTAACCTTACAGCACTTGTCACAGAGTAACGCCATCTATTGTCAATTTCTCTTATAACATAGGTCATTTTTTTACTAAATTAAACTTGTCTAAAACAATAAAAATTAACAAAATGTATATAAACTTGAACATATAAAAAAAAACAAAAGTTAGTCACCGGGCGAGATTCGAACCCGTAACACTCGTTTAGCAGTCCGCGTCTTAACCCGCTGGACCAGACGGACAATGACCAGCAACACGAAATTAGCGACCATATTCTGCGACGAATGAAAAACGCATGAAAACTCGAAAACACGCGTTTTCCCAAACATAAGACTAATCTAGATAGATTCTACACCCCCAAAAACCCCCATATACCAAATTTCAGCGAAATCGTTAGAGCCGTTTCCGAGATCACAGAAATATATATATATATATATATACAAGAATTGCTCGTTTAAAGGTATAAGATATAGGGTAACAACGGTATAAACGTTATCCAGTACAAATATGTTGGCCGTCCTTGACTATTATACTGTTAATATAGGTACATAATATCTGGGGGACCGAATTTTGCTTGGAATACATATAAAAAGTAAATACTGCGCGTTTTCCGAGCGATAAGACCAAGCTAGGCAGATTTTTCGCCCTCAAAAACCCCCATATAGCAAATTTCATCAAAAATATTAGAACTGTTTTCGATTAACGTTATAAATAAAATGGGCTGTGCTCTGCGGAATTGTTTGACATGATGCCAACGGCCACTTTCTATCACCGCACCGCTCGCCGTCGGCAGGGTGTTCATCCTCACACCTTAGAAGCTAAATGGTCGCGTACTGCGCAGTTCCAGAGATATTTCCTCCCGCGGACGATCCGGCTGTGGAATGAGCTCCCTTTCGAGGTTTTCCCGAGGGTCTACAGTATGAGGTTCTTCAAAAAGTGTACAGGTTTTAAGAAAGTCGGCACATCTGGAGTTGCAGGCGTCCATAGGCTGCGGTGACTGCTTACCATCAGGCGGGCGTATGCTTGTTTGCCACCGTCGTGATATAAAAAAAACACAAGAATCACTCGTTTAAAGGTATTATAATATTATATAGCTTACGAGGTAGCGTAATAAACGCAGTATCGGAGAATGATACTTTGCGTGCAGAAATATTTGAAAAGGAAGTATAATATCGTCATTTATTTACTGAAATATATGAAAGTATATTCATTAGAGACTACAAGAGCTATTTAGAATTGGTGTTAATATCAGATACAATAGATATCAAGATCACGATACCCTGGATTGTTTGAGCGCTTAAGAGGATAAATCACCTAAAATATTTAAATCTCAGCTCCCGAGATTTAAATATTTTAGGTGAATACATCCCTCTCGCTAACGGAAGTGACTCCTAAAACTAAATGAGACTGCCATATGATTGAGAAGAAATAGTATGTGTACAAATTAATCACATTTTTTCGCTTCCGACCGGTCGAAACATAATCTTAACTGGACAAATAACAGTGTCGTTAAAACAAGTCAAACTTTTGAGTGGGCGTCACACCCCCGTATCTCAATTAAATATAGGTTAAAAGGCTCACAGTGTAAGTAATCTGGCTCATAAATATATTGCGCAGTCGCAGGACTCACAGAATGCGTCAGGGGCGGATTAAGAAGGCGCGGGGCCCTTAGCACAATAGCTCGCGGGGCCCCCTGGTTTGAAAAAAAAAAAAGATTAAGTGCAAGTCGGACTCGCATTCCGAGAATTCAGTACCATCACAACATTTTTAATATGTATTAATTTTTTTCGACTCGTTCTCTATTAGTTTTTAATTTTTTTTTAAAAATACAATGTCCGTCTGTCTGAGGGTTTGCTCCGTGATCGTTAGTGCTAGATAGCTGTAATTTGGCATGGATACATAAATCATGCATTGCGACAGAACAGTAAAATAAAAACTATAAAAAAATTTGGGTACCTCCCATACAAAATGTTTTTTCTTTGATTTTTTTTTCGGAAATAATCGCTCCGAAAGAAACAAAATGTGTCCCCCCCCCCCTCTAACTTTTGAACCATGGGCCCAAAAAATATGAAAAAAATCGTAAAACAAAAGCTTAATAAATACTTTTAATGAAAACTATAGCGAAAATGATCGGTTTAGTCACTTTTGGGTTATTGCTATAAATCTTCTCTTCTTACTAAAAAGACGAAAAAACGTACAAAGCGCTGCAAATGTCCCAATGCTTGTAATGTAATGTAAATTATACTAACTAATATCCCCGTTTGGCCTTTTTTGACTGAATGGTAACTACGAAATCGCATGGCCCGATATGCTCTTACCCGATTTTTCTTTATTATTACACCATGTTTGAGGTCTATACAGACCTCTTTAACCGTAAAACCGTTCATGAAATCTGTCGTTCAGTGTGCTCTATCTTACGAGTATGACCCGTAACAGGTAGACAGTCAAAATTTACCTAAATCAAGTTTGTACTTCTATTGCAGCTACAACAACCAATAATAAATAGAAAAAAAAATTAACGGAGCCCCTACTCAAGAAATGTTTTTTTTTATGCCTGTAGTTCGTGTCATCCACGAAGACGTGCCCCACTCCTCCTCCCAATCGCCTACAGTACGAGTTGTACTAGTTAATTAGTAGACATAACTACTACATAGCCAAAAAGTTGCAGATTTGTACTATAAGCGATTAGGAAGAAGAGCGGGGCGCGTCTTCGTGGATGACAGGAAGTATAGGTATATGAAGTCAATTCAAATCCGGTGTATTTTCCTTATTTATTTATTTTAAGGAATTTCGATTTATTTTAATTTTATTTTTTTATTTTGCCATTTTAAAAGAGCCTAATTTTAATGAAGTTGTATTATTTTATCACAGTTCCTTTCTTCTATATAGGTTTCCTCCTTACCTTCGGTTTCATCATCAGATCAGGTCGATAACATTGTATTGTCACCAATTTTTCCCTAGTATGCGAATTTTAAACAACAAATCTTGACAAATGGTCAAAAAAATAGTGCATATTTTGAAAACAACTTACGAGTATTGCAAATTAAATAAAAGCATGTAGGGTTACTGTTTAACAACATAAAAAAAATAGGTAAAAATAGGTGAAAAGTGAGTCGGACCTAAGAAGTGGGAATTAATTGCTAAGTAAGCCAAAAAACAAGGCCGAAGGCTGAGCCCCATGAGCTGAATATCCGGACCACCCGATTAAGTAGCGTTCCCGTGCGAAGCTGAAGGCCAGGCTGCAGGAAAGCAGAGCCTAGAATGAAACCAATGCCATAGTGTGAACGAGGCCGTAGGCCGAGCTCCGTACAAGGGCGGAGGCCCGGAGCATTCTATCGCGCCGCGCCACCATGCAAAGGCTGAATTGTAGGAGAACAAAGTTTGGAATTGAACCAATGTGATCTCGGCTCGCCTTCTGTTCGGCCGTAGTTCTTGCTCGAAAGTGCGACTTGCTGGGATGCTTTGGGTATCGGGCCCTATGTAGGGCTTTACATCCGGCCTACGCGAATGCAAATCCCTGCATAGGGGCCCCGCTGTTTCCTTTTTAAAACGGCTTTGCAGCAACTCGGCATATTTTGCCGTAGAGGAGCGCGTCCTTTGGCCTCCTACGGGCTCAAAGCTGTTCATCATTAGGCATTAGCTGTAAGATGCAATTTGTTAATTGAAATAATAAATAAATCATCCTTCCTTGCTTTTCACTATATTATATGTTTTTTAATACAGTAAGTATCTTCTTTTGTTCGTTTCCGGGCTCTGCTGTTTCCTGCAGCTTAGCCATGCACAAAAGTTTTGAGACACTCCGCACCTTCGGTTTTATGCTAAACTTTGCTCTTGGTCTTTGCGTAAGCCTAAAAATTCTTTAAATTTGGTATCGTCATAAAGAAAAATACACAGGATAATATAACAAATAATAATAATTGATCAATATTGTTACTGACTTACGAAAAAATACATTGTAAATAAAATGTGATAGTACAGGATCCGCGGAGTGCGAGTTCTACTTGAACTTGGCCGGTTCCGCGTGCCGAAATCACATGGTCAGGGTCGGAGCGCGGGGCCCCCCCTAGGCGCGGGGCCCTTAGCATATGCTTTTTCTGCTGTTCGGTTAATCCGCCACTGGAATGCGTAGTGAGTCATTCGTTACCTGACACCTTAGGAATCACCGGCCCACAACGGACACAGCTTCTGTAAAAGAAGATAATCCATTTGCAAAAAAAAAAACGGTTTTTAATCATATAAATAAACGCTCCGTATATAGGTAGCGAACGAAACCCAACTGTCACTGTCGTACTTATATCGAAGAGTGATGGAGAGAGATGACTACGCTACGCTACGGAGCGTTAACGATTGGCACGTTGGCTACGCGGGCAGTAACTACTAAATTTTATATCATAATTCATAAGGTAGACCCCACAAAACGGACGTATTATAAATAAAGATAAATCAATATTATAGGACAATTTTACACATATCACTCGCACAGCAAGCTCAGCAAGGCTTGTGTTGTGGGTACTTAGACGACGATATATATAGAATATATAATTATATTATAAATACTTATATATGTAGAAAACATCAATTACACAGGAATAAATATTTGGGATAATCACCCAAATAAATGCCCTTACCAGGATTCGAACCCGGAACTAGCTTAGGTCGCTACCGACTATAGTCTTTCTCAAACTCGGTTACTGGTTTGCGAGATTTGGCATTTTAGGTAAAAAAATATATTGGTTTGAGAAACACTATAGGTAGGCTAGAAGGCCGTATTATTAGCGAAGTATATTGTAAATTAATAAATAGCTGTTTGCACTTTTGCACGCGCAGATTTGTCAAATCTAACCTTTAATTACATGACATTACGATCCAAGGCACGCGTCTTCGTGAATAACACGATCTATAGGTGGACTTTTTTTTTGGAAATTTAAACTGTAATATCGTATATTATGAAACTAGTTGACATAACTGTATAAATAATTTTAAACAAATAAACTATAATTAACTAAACTAAAACTGCTATAAAACTAAAAATCTAAATCTAAAATGGGCCCCCGTGGCATGGTGCCGAAGATGCTGGCAGCATTTCCTCGCTGGATCGCTATGCTAGGTGGACTTGTTTATTTCTTTTTTAGTGTGCACCATCTTCTTTAACATAATCTGTGCGCCCATATTTTACCACATCCTTTCTTACAATATAATTGTCACAGATCTCGTTCCCGCGACATACGACAAACGACAAAGTGGCGTAATTAAACGCGTCGCGTTTTGTTTGCGACAGATGGGCGGAGTTATGCGACACAATACAGACAAACGAGGTTGTTTGGCCATTTATAAAACGTGTGCAGTTTATATCAATGTACGTTGTGTTAGTCACAGTCAGTGATTACATATGTTGGATTTAAAGGTCCCCAGCAAGCTCGGTTCTCCGTACAAACGTAGTTACGCTCTCATTTCAAACTGATCATGTCCGCTATAGTTTTCATTTAATGTCGTTCTTAAGCTCTACTTCCACGATTTTTTCCATATTTTTTGGACCTATGGTTCAAAAGTTAGAGGGGGGGGACAGATTTTTTTTTTCTTTCGGAGCGATTATCTCCGAATATATTTACTTTATCAAAAAATGTTTCTTGAAAACCCCTATTAGTTTTGAAAGACCTTTCCAACGATACCCCACACTCTAGGGTTGAAGCGAAAAAAAAATTTCACCCCCACGTTACGTGTAGGGGAGGTACCCTAAAAAAAATTAAATTTTTAGATTTTATTGTACGACTTTGTCGGCTTTATTGATTTATATATCCATGCCAAATTTCAGCTTTTTAGAACTAACGACCACGGAGCAAAACCTCGGACAGACAGACAGACAGACAGACGGACATGGCGAAACTATAAGGGCTCCTAGTTGACTACGGAACCCTAAAAAATACAGCGAACTTAAGTTATTCATACAAAACTTGTTTTTGACCTATTTCGTTTGTTTTATAAACTGAAGGTATATAAACTAATTACAATACTAGATACAGATAAAAAAAAAGATATACCTTATGTCATTGTATGTGCAAAGTTTCATTACAATCCAACAAGTAGTTTTAAAATGAGAACGAAACTCCGCTTGTATTTGAATGTAAAATTGATTTATTTAAAAAACAAACAGTCGTTTACAAACAATGTTACAAAAATATTTCTTAAATTATATATTGTATATAAATAGTAGTCTATAAAACAATAAAAAACATAATGTAGGTAAGTACTAGGTGCACAATTCGATTTGTGCACAATTCAGTCAAATTTATTTTATAAGAAATCTTCAACCCAAAGCTTAAGTTTAATAAATTCACACTTTTGTGTTATCGCCTCACCGCCTGCAAAGACGTTTAAAAGATTTTCGCCCTTAAGGTTCACCGCGAATGATGTCCCCGATTGTACTATGGGTAGTAGGCGATTATTTATATACGTATATATAGATAAATACATACTTAAATATACAAAGAAAACATCCATGACTCAGGAAAAAATGTCTGTGCTCATCACACAAACAAATGCCCTTACCGGGATTCGAACCCGGCACCATCGGCTTCATAAGCAGAGTCACTACCCACTAGGCCAGCCCGGTCGTCAATAATCGGTCGGTATAATGTTTGAGTTATTTAAATTTTCTTTTAGGCAATCAAAACTTTTAGTGACCAATCACAACTTTCTTAATAGCGGGAAAATTCTGTATTGGATAATGTGTGTATTTATGGAGATACTATAAATGTCAGTGATCCGTGTCAAACTGTAAGTCAAACATGTACGAATAGTTTCGTCTATAAGTACATATATATATTCCGTCGCTGATATCTTTCTTTGAAAAAAATAATCTGAACTAACTTAACAAAGCCCCAGAAAATAAATTATTCAACATTGTCAGTCACTCGCAAAATGTTTAACGTCGAGTCACGTTACGACACACGTGCTGCAAATGTCCTGTTTTATTCCGTATTTTATCTGTGGGTTTGCTTAATAAGTTACCTACTGTGTGGCTACCAGTTCGGCACTGACATAAACGCTGTCGAGATCGTAACTAACTTTCTATGCATCTCGCTCGTACTCGCATATAAGTGCGAGCGAGATGTATAGAAAGTAAATTACGTTCTCGATAGCGTATATGCCAGTTTTGACACTGTCAGTGACTCATGGTACGGGTACTGAGGGCCTCTCTGTCGCACTTGTAAGTTTCTACGTAAGTGTGACAGGGAGGCAAAACATCGGACGTGGTTCGCGGTAAGCCTTCTACTTTCTGGTTCTGCTGTATTTTATTTATTAATACAATATTTATTTATTTTAAACTTTATTGCACATACCAACCATTAACGGATAAAACATGTAGACAATTAAAGAAAGATAAGAAATACAATATACTTACGAAAAATTTGGGTTGTCAAAACTGTATATCTTAATCTTAACTGTATTAGGGAACTCTAACTTTACCGTTGGTGCCCATTCGCTAAAGTAAAACATCAAAGCAACAGTTTTACCAAGAAATATATATCCATATCCATTCAATTCATAATAAATAAAGTTGCGTAAAAATATTATTTTCACTAAAAGAAAATATATACAAAACTAACATTTATTTCAATGTATTTGCAATTAAAATATATTTTACTTTCCTCGTATTCGACGTAAAAAATGCCTTTCATTTCATCCGTTGGTTAACAATCTTCTATAACATTCACTTATGTAACGAAACAAAAATCTTCTATAACATGCATTATAGACTGTATAAGCCAAATCGAAAGACGTGAAGTAATAATTCATATTCATGATTTAATTTCGCGCTTCCTAAGATTTATATATTTTAAAGTACGTGTTATAAATTCAGGCTATCCCCGACTTTTTCGAGTTGAAATACTCTTGGTTAAAAATGAGGGTAACTTCTTACCGTTATCTACCCGTTTAACTTGAACCTTTTTATACATTCGCAAGGGTGGGTAAAAGATCAGTTTATCAGTGTAAATGTTTCTAAGATAAGGGTTGTAGGAACTGGATTAATTGCTTGACATTTTTTTTTATTATTAATTTAAAAATAGGGTTGAATTAAGAGTAATGAAAGATTGAGAGTAATGGAATTGGGTAGATAATAGTAGTTTATGTGACGACCGGGCTGGCCTAGTGGGTAGTGACCCTGCCTACGAAGCCGATGGTCCCGGGTTCAAATCCTGGTAAGGGCATTTATTCGTGTGATGAGCATGGATATTTGTTCCTGAGTCATGGGTGTTTTCTATGTATTTAAGTATTTATAAATATTTATATATTATATATATCGTTGTCTAAGTACCCTCAACACAAGCCTTATTGAGCTTACTATGGGACTTAGTCAATTTGTGTAATAATGTCCTATAATATTTATTTATTTATTATTTATTTATGTGACTGCTACATAATAAAAGGCATTACAATGCACGAGTGAAGTGAGTTTCTTAGAAGATAACACGAGTGTTTTAATACCTAATTATGTACAGTTACATACACTATTTTATCTACACACATATTATAAACTTTCTATGAAATATTCACTAACCCAAATTACAGCCTCCGTTAGGGCATCGTTGCCAAATCGTTGCTCTCTTGGCGGAACTCGCGGATATGTGGTGGCGTCACCGAAATATTTTTATCGCTTATTTTACACGAAATTTTTGCTATAGTTACCTTAAAAACAACAAAACATATTTATTTTATACTTAAAACGAATTAAAAGATAAAGTGTACGTCAAATGACGGTAAATAAAAACTTTTTTCACGCATGTAGTTTTTTTTTTTAATTCAGAGACAAATTAGAGTCGGGGGCCTATTTCCGTATCATTCGATACAAACTAACATGCGAGATATGTCAAAATTGTATGTAAGTAATTGACATTTCATTTCGAACAAAAAGGCATCTCGACTGATAATTAGAATAGTGGTCAAATCGAATTGCTTTTATTTCGGAGATGTTCCAAATTTGAATGCATAACCAAATAGATTTTGTTGTAGTTATGAAGCTATAACTTACATTTTTTTGTATACTACATCGGTGGCAAACAAGCATACGGCCCGCCTGATGGTAAGCAGTCTGCGTAGCGTATGCACGCCTGCAACTCCAGAGGAGTTACATGCGCGTTGCCGACCCTAAACCCCCCCCCCCTCATTGAGCTCTGGCAACCTTACTCACTGGCAGGCACAAAACACTATGAGTAGGGTCTAGTGCTATTTGGCTGCTGATTTCTGGAAGGTGGAGGTACTTCCCCAGTTGGGCTCTGCTCTAGATCTAGAATGACATCCACTGGCTGTGGCCTACCACACAAAGCGAGATGACATTCACAATGCCCATACCCGCTCTTTTGGACGTAGTTTAAGGACGTACCTGTCTACATTATCACAGATAAGAAATTTGTTGTAACAAAACAGTTTATCGTAATGTTGGCCATTATTTACGGATTTTGAAGGCATCATAGAAGGGTTTATGATATGTGTGTAGATAGAATACTAAAAATACCTAGAGCTGACCATATTAGATACATATAATCGCTAAAAAGCTATTATTAATCAATTTTTTTTTCATCTCTCATGCTTTAAAAGTGGGTAGTTGTCGTTCTACAAAGTGTGCATAAGATGATACGTATCTGCACTAGAGCATTTAAGTTTCCCGTTTATTAGTTTATATTACAAGAAGCAATTAAAATTTGATATTAAATGGATTAGTTGTACATTGACGATACTTTTACCTTATTTGTTAATTGAAAGTACCCTCAAGAAATACTATAGCAAAATGTATACTTAGTCATGTTTTTTTAAACACACATATATTTTTCTTTCTTCGTATTCCAAATTAAAAGTAAAGTGTTTAGCTCGGGTGAAAGGTACTCATTTCTGTCGAGGAGAGTAATGGTCATGCCTACGTATTGTAGTATCCAAACTACCTCGACAGAAATGAGGGCCTTTCGTACCTTGGTTAACAATCTGCTATTAATGTAGTAGGTAATCATTTCTTATGTGTTAATTGTATTATTTTTAAACGGTTATGTCGGCGAGTACATTTCCAATTATTTTCCATAGGATTCCTAAACATGACCTTTCAAAATTAATAAATATAGCTGTCTCGGCACCAACTACGAATTCGTAGCTTTTGGTGTCTAGATACTTGGTCCGTGGGGCAAATGTGCGCGTGGGCTCCACAGGGAGCTTGGAAAACGATTGAGGGAGGCAGACCCTCGCGCGGGCAGCTTTCTCGCGCAAAGACTTGCCATAGCGATACAGCGCGGAAATGCTGCCTGCGTGATTTGCTTCTGATTTGTGCCTGCAGGGTTATTTTTAGGTATTTATATTTTTTCTAGGTACGTTTAGTTTTAGTACTTTTATTTTATAAGTAGTCATAATTTAATTTTATTCAATTAATGTATATTATTATACCCTCTTTTCAATAAAGATTTTACCCACTTTCATGAAAACTCTCCAACAAAATCATAAATATCATCTCTCAAAGGGACTTGAACCCCTATTTAAGGAATCAAACAACCCTAAATAATCAATAAATCATCTAAACGTACTTAACTGGGTCCTGCATGAGGGCCGCGGGGTCACGATTGAAAAGCGTAAAAAAGCCGTAAAAGTCCGGGTCGTAAATAGATCAAATCTACGGAAGCATTCCTTTCCACCCCTGACGTGCTCAATAACTAACATAAAAATGGTAGAAGGGACATTGCTTTTGAAGCGGTAGGTATGGTGCTGTTTATCAGTGTTGGCCGAACGTTCATTAGAATTGACCATTAACCATTACAAATTGAACCGTACACCGTAACGGACGGTCACAATTTACGGTTAAATTTGTAATGGTCAATTGTCAATTCTAATTAACGTTCGGTCAACACTGCTGTTTAGTAGGGGATCTCAACCTTTTATGCCTTTGGTAATAAAATGATTTCATTAGACATTTAGATTATGCTAAAGTCAAACTGGGGCAAGCAAAGAACATAGGAACAATGGCCAGATACTACCCTAGGCTCCGCGATAAATAACTAAATATTATGGGAAAATCTTACACAAATCGACCTAGGCCCACAGTAAATTTAATAAGGCTTGTGTTGTGTGTTAGACGACGATAAATGTATATAGATAAACATTTATAACTCAGAAACAAATCGGTGATGAATACATAAATAAATGGCATTAATTTGGCATTGCTTCGAAGGCAGGGTCACTACCGACTTGGCTAGGAGGCCGTTACAATCCGCAATGGTAGATCCTATTTTATTTGCAAAAAAAAAAAACACTTTTAATCGATGGCAAGTGATAATTCTCAACCGATAGATTAAACCAGTAGGTTTTATACAAGCATTGCCCCTAGCCTAATATCACAACTCAACACTACTCTGGTAACCAAAACTTACTTCTTTTTGTCAAGTGTGTGTAAGAATTACACTCATATGGTACAATACTTAGATGGAAATGAGTAACGCAATGAGATGCTTCAAATTAGGTAAAAAAGAATGTCGCATCTACATTTTCATTCTATGTCCAAAGGAGCATACATACGATAACGGGCACCACGGACAGGATCCTCTTCAAATTGTACCTTTCTTATCTCAACCAGGACCTGATTCGGACATTAGATATCTTAACTTGATATCACTCGCACCAATAAGTACGAGATGCACTGCGAGTACGTTCACAGACTAAGTGTTGATTCATTTACCCTCTTATTCATAAACGTCTACTAAAGTCACGATGCCGCTGATCATCGTTTGTCCCTTTCCGACGTATTGGTATGATGGAAAGGGACCAACGATGATCAGTAACCTATTATTGTCTCATACAATAAAGTCTTTATAACTTACTTACTTCATAAGTTAGGTATTTGTGGTATTAATCCATATATTTGTTGTGTTCCTTGGATTGGAATTTTTTCTTCTATTTTTTTTCCTTTTTGGTATATCATTTAGCGGTGCGACATCGAAGAGATTTTGAAAAACCGTTTGTAACAGCTGTCCAGTCCTATAAAACAATCATCAGTAAACATTTTGGCCTAGGAAACTTTAGTATAGCTTCTAATTTTTCCGGATATGTCCTGAGTCGATAGACTCGTGTTTTATCTTTCGTCCATTGAAATAAAGAGTAGAAGTGTATGTGTAACTACCGGCAACATAAGCCTTATTGAGCCTACTTTGGGGCATAGTCGATTTATTTATAAAAGGAATTCCAACAGCTATAAACGATACATTTAATAGCAATACAGAGCCAATTACAGCAATTCACGGATACAAATAATTTGTGCAAGAATATCCTTTAATATTAACTATTGAAAAATATCAAATCCAGCTGCATTTTCTAAGTTCTGATCCCACTAGCGGCTCGTGAAAAATATTGCTATCGTGGAAATTGACTTTCGCATTTCACTAGCCTTTTAATGCTATTATTTATTTGAATATCTTTTAAGATAGTGTTTTGTTGCTGGGTTTTGCAAATGCATTCAGAATAATACTTTTTAAAACATCTTTAATACCGGGTTTATACTGAATTTATTTTGTTACCTTTAGGTTTTTTTATCTTATATTTTCATAGAGGTTTTTTTAATGATGACATTGGCACACTTTGTCATTGAAAATGCCACGCAGAGTTAGGTTGTGCGAATCTATCTCGTAACTTCACAGTCTTCCTGTTTGAGTCATCAGATTAAGTAATTAGCTAATTAGTTACATGTAGCTTATCTTACCTTATATTAATTTCTTAAAAAATACAAGCGTTGCTTAAAGTGTCTTAATAATTATGTGTTTTGTTTTGGGTCATTGGATGAGCTAGATTATTAAATAAGATTATAATCTACAAGTGGCAATTATGAAATATTTGACATATCTGACATCAAAATAATTTGTTGATAATAGTAATTATCTGTTATTTACCTATTAACTTATTTATCGTAATGATAGCAATATTGTATGTTTTATTCTCTATAGGTAAGTATTTAGATGATAATCATGAGAAAAAAGTTTTACAATGAAATATTTATTACTTACTACCTAAAAAGATTTTTCATTGAATTAAGAGGAAAAGGGACGGCTGTGTTTTATTATTATATAAATTAGGAGCGAAAAACATATTTCATATAAATGTTTAAATGCTCCCTAACTCTTATAATAATTAAAAATTCCAACATAGGGGCATAGCTGTGGTTGATATACAACAAATTGTGTAAAAAAAAAAAACAATTATGTTAATTTAAAAAATGAAGACTACTTTTGTATGAAAAGACGATTTCGTGCAGGTCTTCCAATTTCGTCTTAAGACAAGGTTATTGAGGATCTATGGCTTTGGGTGGATTTATATTGTGAAGTTAATTGAATTGAACTATTTATTTCAGGTATTATACCCATATAATATATGTAAGATTAGTTACAAATTTTTTTAAAGGCTATGTTAGCTTTCTAATTTAATTTTAATTCTTCTTACCTATCTCATAAGACCTCTCGTACAAAATTTTGTACATTTTCTACAATCTATTCTTAAGAGTCCGCTGCAAACTCGACCGAATTTCACTTTTGTGCACATCATGATGATTATTTTTAGACGGCTTAATAATTTTTTTGTTCGGATAATAAAATAAAAAAAACATATGAAAAGTTTTCTTAGTTTCTATTTCAAATGAATTGTTTTAATGTAAAGTAACATGTCTTAAAATTTCGGTAGCTAGTTTATTAGCACCTTATACACCGTGCTCGTGAGCATTGCGAGAGATTTTAACAGTATATTCCTGTGCATAGTGTGCATATATGAAGAATAAAATGTCCTATAAACTTTTTTGGAATTCGCCTAATTTCAGAGTTAAAGCCACTTAAAAAAACACCTTTTTATTTTTACTTAATGCAAAACGCCAATGCCACTATGGGACCTAGTCCAAATTTAATATCCTTATTTAGTTATTTATTTAGTTTTACAAATAGCGTTTACATTTTATACATACAAAAAATAGTTTTTTTTTATGAACTTCTGAAAAAAACCCAAAACTATTTTTTTTTGTCTCCGTTTGGCCTCAGAAATGCGTAGTACATGGGCACCTTGTATAGTAGTATAAAGGAAGTCTCACACTACAAGCCCAGAACTTTAAACACAATTACAATACGTAGTGCTTTCAGGCACTAACGTCGTTAGACTAGCGTCTGCCGCGGCTGCGCCCGTCTTGAGTGCTAATTAGTGCTTTGTTATCTTCGGTTCCGTGAACATTGAACCCTTTTGTCTATTACCAAGAGGTGGAACCGCGAGTCGAAAGTGCAATGTCAAAATTCGCAGTACTCAAGTGATTGTATGAGTTAAGTTGATCGGGTCGCCACTTTCCCGAATGAAGGTTGAGGTAGGCGATGGCTGAGATAATACGTGTCATACTCGTGAACGGGTGCTGTTTGTGGAGACTGGTCTGTTTAAGCTAACTCGGGCTATTATAATTAATACGTTTATTGTTAAGTAGGTATAATTACAGTTAGATACCTCATTCGGATTTCATATGCTTCTTTTCTCTTAAGAGGCTGTCAACATCCAATGTCCTTGAAATTGATGTTACTTAAACAGTTTTTTTAAGAAAGACTATTTGTTTTAGTCTTGTAAGAAAAATATATGTTCATATTAATTATATTTCAAAGACCGTGGTTGTACTCGATACATGATTGAACGAAATCGGCTCGATAGAAAATAATTGCAAAGATTGATCTTAAAATCACAATTAAACGGTTTTATGTCTTTATTGTTTTGACTTATGGGTCTGCAATTAAAATCACAATTTCAAAACATTTATATCTAAACCGTGGTTGAGTAAAATATTACACTAATAATCCACTTTTTTTTATTTAAATATTTTTCTTATTATTCCCTTGCCCAGGCCCAGTAACATGCGACAGTGCTATTTCATTTACTCCGATACAAATAGACAGTGTGCGCGCTTTAGGTATTGACAGCCTCTTAAGGGGGTCCCTAACGCAAATGACGTTCGATCTGAATCTTTTAGTTTTCTAACGTTTTTTGTAGCTTATCATATTAACAGCAACGGTTGTAAGCAGTATAGTATACCATATTTACTTTAAAGTTTACTGTGTTCGAGAAATTTGGCATCAAAGTTGGACAATTTTAGGCCAAAAAACTGGTTATTGGCCATAACTTTTGTATTAATTAGTGTAAAATTAAAATCTCTGACCAGTTAGAGACATCAAAGATGAACCCAAATGTGTAGATTTTGTACATGTAAAATCCTTCACAGCAGTCTAGTGACGAAAAAAATGTATAGACAATTTAAAAAAAAAAAAAAAATAAGTGTTCATTTCTTTCAAAATCCCACAGACCAGAATGGAGATAAAAGATTAAAGAACCGATAGCCGTTTGTCTTAGAATTCTATCTATAGTGCAAATGTAGGAGTAACGACTCAAAGCTAGTCAAAAATCGATGAAAACCGCGGGGAAGGGGAATATTTTAATTACTTATACATGATTTTGAGTCTTGGAGTGTGGCTACTGTCACATGGGCATAAGGGGAAAAAATTGTTCACTGCTTTGTTATACAATGGTTCTTGTAGTAACAAAACGGCCAAGCCCCATATTTTCACTGAGGTGTAGAGTTTGTGAAGTTAGGGTTTCTAGAGTTCGAAGCTTGGCTCAAGAGATCTGATAACTTTTAGACAATGCGAGCCTTACGGTTTCGTCTTGGCAACATTTTACATGAAAATGTTTTTGGTGGAATCTAATTTGTCTCATTACAATAACCATACATTAGGTAGATAAAATCTTTCATAAATAGTACTACGATAGGTACCACTCAAATACAGCAGAAACTGTAAATACAACGACATTCGTTATAATTATCTAAAACTGGATCTAGCTTGCATAATATGACTGATGCGCTAATTGGGAAAGAGTGCCAACGGAAGCCGAAAAAACTGCATTCGTATTAGATTTTTATCTAAACGGGAAACCTTCTAGACATCGCGAGCTTAGCATCTATATTCTCAATGTCACATTGTATTTTATTGCCCAACACATTTTTAATTTTCTTGTAGTCATAAGTTTAGAATATAACTTCGGATTCGTCGAATAGCTACCGTCTAAGCTAACCTACCACCGAGTTGAACCAAAAAAAGTGAGGGAGTGTCACTATAAAGGATCGCCGTTTCGCCGCGTATCCACTAGAGGCAGCCTCGAGTCGAGCGGCTGCCTCTTCCGAGGCCGCGCAAGTTGCCTCAACCTGAGGCACGCCGCGATCCGTCGCATATCGCAATTTCGTCGCCGCGAGCCGAGCCATACTTTGTCAGTTTTTTTGCCGTGCTCAAAGGCTTTACATTCAAGCTTTTGCGTGCTTTATATTGTCAACAATAAAAGCTTTTTTATTATTTATTTATTAAAGGAGCCTCATTCGCGCCGTGCATTTGATGGACACGGGTGTATCGGCTGAAGTCGCAATGGACTTCAGTTAAATCAATAAAATTATACGGATGTCATCGTGTTCTCTGGGATCCGTTAAATGAAATGACTATTGTTAAATCTTACTGACTAAAGAAGCAGCTACCTATCTGGTGCTGTCGCACTTTTGCTTTAAACTGGCTCGCACTGTGCGGAATTGTGCATCAAGCCTCAGCTTCGTCCGTAATATGCCGCGAGTCTATGCCTCAGAGCGAGCAGCCTCAGACTGAGGCTGTTTGCTTCAAGTCGAGGCTGCTCTAATGGATACCAGGGGCGGCGGGTCCATACAACTCGATTCCCACCGGCTTGCCTAAAATTTATTGCTACATAAACCAAACTTATATATCATCATTAAAATTAAAAATATATCCATAATGAAAACACTACGTATTACATTACCTTGGAATTGATAATACGATAATAGTATGGCAAAGGTGGTTATACACTAACTGCAAAAGCTCGCGCCCAAGGACACACCTTGCGCACGCCTCACTTTTATCATGAAAAAAAAGTACATAATGTTAAGGTGTTTTTTTGTTCCGAGTTGCCTAGCCAGAATTTTCACTCGCCGCTACTAATGGATACGCACCTGATTACTCACGCTACAACCACTTCAGTTTTCTATAGAAAGCATCGGGTATCATCTGTCATAGAAAAAGACCGTCGGAAGCTTCGGCCCGGACCCGGCTAGTTCCAGCATGAATCTGCTCTGCGACCGTAGCTCGATAGTAGATATATTTCCTTTAACACATTCACCGCTGTGCTACGGTCATAGCGCTACGTCGTAGCCGATAACATAGGTTTCCCGGTATATAGAGGAAATGCTTCGTAGAGGGAAAACGACAAAGTGTCGTGTTTAGCGCTGAATGGGTTAACCTGTTTCCAGAATGTTTATTATAATTAACTATTTCACAACAACAGCGGAATTCGTGAACAAATAGTCGTAAATCACGAAGCTTTGTCGTTAAAGTTAAATCCGACTTGGATCGACCAGTTGACCTGCTCTAAAACTGGGAACTCGGTATCTCAATTAAAATAAGCCAACTGGGTCAGAACTAATTCATTATAAATAGAAGTTTAATTTTACAGCTTTAAGGCATTGTAATGACCGCCAGCAATTATTCATTCTCCAGAAATTTATTCTAATTTTAGTTAATGATAAACAAATTGACAGCTGCAAACCCTACTTTACTATTCTCACCTTTCTTTGTATATATTCTAGAAATGAGCAGGTTTGATAGAAAATACCCCGAATTATATACTAAGCAATCGTACAATGCGCTACAAAAACATACTTTTACTACCAGCCTCGCGACTTAAGATGCTTTCAACTAGGCCTTTTGTAATGTCTATGAAACTATATAACAAAATGCTGAATGCATTTTAAGCAGAAATAACTGAAACACTATTTAATTTATCCGTTGCCGACCCTTACACTCCGCACCCTCGTTGAGCTCTGGCAACCTTACTCACTGGCAGGAAAACAACACTATGAGTCTTCTATTAAATTTTTCAAAAAAATATCTAGAAGTGTCATTACGGAAAAGACAACGATACCACAAAATATATCACGTACAATTTCCATCAAATTGATAGAATATCCAACAAATGCACTGAATCGAGCCCGAAGTGCATTAGGGACGCGTGCTGAATACGTGCCGTCTTGTACGTGTACAGATCTTTTCGCAGCAATAGATAGAGCAGATAAATTGAAACGACCCGCGCGCGCCAACCACCGATTTTCTCCAGGATTCTAGTCAGCGAAAGAATCGTAGACGCTGTTATCGGCATGACGCAAGCATCACTATTCTCGACAGAAATATACGTCTTATCCGTCACGTCCGTAGGTAAACTGTGTCGATCATAAATACGTATGTTATTGTCCCATCACTGCAGATGATCATCATCTCACGAGACCACATGATCTCAAGTCCAATATGATACCTATAACATATACCCTTTTATACGTATAACTAAAACGTTGCTAGTGAGTTCACAATTAAAATGAAGATAATGAAAAATTGTGCTGGGTTATGGGCTGTTTTATATCAATATGTATAAAAGTAATTTTAAGTATGAAGGTTTGCAGCTATATGCTGCACAGGGGCGCACAAGAATAATGATGATGTTAATTTATAATAAAAGTTTCATAGTCGTTTATTACTTACAATATCTGACTATCGAAACTTGTGCTTGTTTACATATATGAGCGATGAGCACATGTCATCTAAGTTTCATAATGCAGTATCTAGTGAATAGCTATCTATGTGGACCTACCGTGTCTCCGAACGTGAGTTTTATGAGAAAATGCGTTCGGAAACATTTCAATAGTCTGGGGGTGAGGTTTATAGCTGAATAACGTAGGCTGTCTGGCTATTGAAACTTTCTACCCGTTGGATATTTCAGTGAATAAAGTGTGTGTAAAGGCGGGATTCCACTCCAATTGAAATTATTTTAATTGAATAAAAATCTTAATCTTAATAATAATAATAATATTATTAAGCTTGGGCCCTGCCCCGCTGCTGGCGGCACCCTAGGTTAGGTTTTTTATAATGTGTTTATATATATTTTGTATTGTTTTGTAAGTGTTTTTATATTTTACTTTTATATTCATATTATAAATGACCTAGCCTAAGACCAAAAATAAATAAAGGGAATAATAATAATATAATCTTTTGAGAAATAAACATCTTAAACCTAACCTAACCTAAAAAAAGTCCAGAGGCAGACCAAAAAAGCGATGGCGGGATGACCTCGACGCTTTTTGCAGAGACTGGCGGGAACATACTTCAAACCGTGATGAGTGGCGGAAAAAAGGGGAGGCCTTTGCCCAGCAGTGGGACACAAAATAGGCTATGAAAAAAAAAAGTTGTTTGTATGTAAGTTTTTATAAAACCTATGAAAATGTGTTCATTAAAGCCTAAACTACACGTTGATAAGATAAGATTTATTTATTTCACAACATATGATTACAGTACCTACGAATTATATTCATGTCAAATTATAAGAATCTATATTGTGGTCGTCAAATCAATTTAAATAATAACAAGATAAAACACAAAATCATTAAATTTTTATACATAATATAACAAACGGACTATGCCGCAGGGGCCATTTTTAGATTTATTTTAGTTTTATTCTAGATTTAATTTAGTAATATTTTAGTTTTAATTTATATTGTGTTTTTACTTGCAGAATAAATTTTCTTTCAAACGTCAAAAAAAAAACAAACGGACTACTTATGAAAGGAAAAGGTGATTTTGTGAAAAAAGAACGTTCACATTAATTTGTTAAACCAACATAAGTCTGCAATGATTTTGATTGCACACACAGTGCAAGTGTTATTTTCAGCCAAATTTCAAATAAGTTTGACGTTTAAAATAACACTTGCTTGCTTGCTGTGAAAATCGTTGCAGACTTATCTTGGTCTAACACTATTAAACAGTGCATCTCGATCGCCCTCAGATATTGATACAAAGAGGTTAATATCAAATTATAATAATATTACAATAATCTGAACACAGCTCCTGATCGACAGCCGGATATTGCGTTCCCGTGCCGCGAGGGAACACTTGTGTATCGAAATTTTAATAATAATTATATTATAATGCAACAATGCGGAAATTAATAGTGCCGTTATTTAAACAATAAGTGGCGGGGCGTCCACTTGAAGGATTTAATAGCCGTAGTCGCCTTTAACCGAGCTTACCCCTCTGTCGAAATCCACGGCCAATGGTCATACGTATTGTATGGACTGACGTTTATCTAACATGGCTATTTATACGTTACATTTGACGTGACCCTCCCCCGCAAAAATCGGCAGACTGTTTTGTGCAGAAAATTACAGACAATGCGTTCCTAGTTGTTAAATCCTCCAAGGGCGTCCTCCGGTTTGCCCAATTGGAGCGAGGTTAGAATCTTAGAGTCTTATCTGAGTGAGATAGACACGGCGACTTTTTGCAGCTATTCAGTAGCGCGATAATCGCGATTCAGAATCGTGTTTACGTGTGCGAGAGTACAGTCAGCATCAAAAGTAGCGGATAAATAAATTATAAAAAGTTGTAACTCACCGAAATATTACAAGAATATAAATCAAACCAACATATATATTTCTGCAATTTATAGTACCTATTAAAAGGCTCATAGATTCTACCGGTGACCAGAGAGCTGGCAGCTTTCTCTCGCAGCGCATAAGTATTGCCATTCAGCGAGGGAATGCTGCCAGCATCTTTGGCACAATGCCGCGGGGGCCTTATTTAGATATATTTTAATTTAGATTAGTTTTTACCATTTTGTTTTATTATGTGCTGTATGTTTCCCAATAAATTTTACTAATTGTAAAAAAAAAAAAAAATTAAAACGTAAACTATTGTATACATCATATTCAGGTACCCTGATGTCAATAAAAATACTAACATATTAAAGAAGATAGGCTACTACCTACTACTATTTCTCGGTAGATATTTTCTTAATCAATGTTATTCTCTATACAGTTGAGGTACATACTTATCGATAATTGTCATATCGATATTGCATTCTACCAATCTCTCGTATTTGCCAGAAAAAGTTACCAACGAAAGCATCGGGACTATGGAAGGTAGAGGCAAGGAACAAAATCTCCTTAGGCAGAACTGTTGCAAAAGTGTCCAGCTGCCAATTATAAATAATAGTTCTAAATCTCTCCAGAGTAGCACTAGAGTAGCTAAGAACCTAGGCGTTATTGACGGAGTGAAGTGCGCTGTCTATGATTAGATTTTTTTCTTAAGTATTCTAGGTATTGTAGCGCCATCTATTTATGGTCTTTTGTTGGACAATTATTGGTATATGGAGTTTATGCTCCTTCCTTCTACCTTGCCTCTCTACCTTACACCGATTATGTAAGGTAGAGAGGTATCTTGTATCGTTACTGAATCGCTGCAAAAAGTCGCCGTGTGCTTCCCTCAGGTATTGAAGAAAACCTGTTCGACTTATCCAATAGATATGTAAGACGCGCTGATATGTGCGATCGCATCAGTGGCGATGGAACCAAAGCACAGACTACACAGACACCACATTAGGGGTCGTCCTAATACAACGCGACTACGCGATTATCGCAAGTGACAAGTGAAGCATGAACGTGCGATCAAACACATTGAATTCGAATAGGTGTCCTAATTGGTCGCGCGATTGTCAATTAGGACACCTATTCGAGTTCAATATGTTTGATCGCGCGGTCGCGTGAGTGAAATTCGCGCGAACTAATATGAAGCGTTCACCACACATAGGTACAAACATGTAAAATCCTACGATTCAAGCAGCACAAGTTGTATTCTACGCCATTCTAAAGTATCTTCAGCCGCGATAGCTGATGATGATTCGATTCTGGCCTTCACCATTAAAGGGCTTCTTCACTTTACCTTTAGTATATGACAAGGCTCGGAACCGGTTTTAAAAATACCGGTAAATACCGGCTTATGAGAACGCGACCGTTTTAAGAACTTTATTGTAACCTATAAAACCGATTTATTTGACGAGCGACGATACGGCCAGCCGGTATGGTGGTGTGCCTCAAAAACAAACAGTGATATTACACAGGAAGAAACCGGTTTTTATTGCTCTAAACCCGTTAATTAGACAATTCTCAGAAAAAGCGGTTTTAAAATAACGGTTTAATAATAATAAGGTTTGGCGCCAAGTACATGGTAACGGTTTGGAAATTTTACCGGTTTCCGAGCCTTGGTACATGATATTTAATTCAGTTCATAACTTAACTTTATATTAGCGTCATTTCACATAGTTTACATTACATTATTATTTGCCTAGGGATGTGGTCATGGTGGCTCAGATGACAGAGCGCTGGAGTATCGATGCAGAGGCCGTGAGTTCAAGTCTCACCCAAGACAGTAATTTTTACACTTTTAAATTTATTCTAAGCTTAATAGCATCGTTCGCAGACGTCTCTGCTTGTTAAAAAGTAATTTAGTTTACATTAGTTCGATTCACATAGTTCAAAACAAGGAGTAAAATAAGTTCTCGAAAAATACCATTTTACCATATTAATTGCCTGTGGTCCTCTTTTAAATCCTTTTGCCTACACACGAATAGGTATTTGTTAAGCTTAAACACAAATATTCATTAATAATTAATCACAAAAAGTACTAAGCATAAAACAACTAGGATTTGTTTGCAAACTTAACAAAAACTAGGGTCGCCCCCTCAAAGTTCATGTATCAGTATCAAATATCATTGCGTACTACTTACCAAACCATTTTCGTCAACCCTAATGTTTCCGTCCTAGTCACACGCGGTTGTTTAATAAAGGACAGGAGCTTGTTCGAAAAGAGATTTCGTTAAGGTTTTGAATAGGGTTGTCGCAGTTAATAATGGAGCGTATTCGAGGCATTTAATTAAGGGGTGCTGCCCTCTGGTGTCGGAATTGCAGATTCTTTGTCGCGGAATCCGATCGGATTGTTTTGCCTCGTTCGGGTTGAGTATAATGCACAAGGCACAGTAGGTTTGGTATCGGTAGAATGCCTCATAAAAAATACAATGTATTGTTTTAAAGTATGTAATATACTTTTTTGTACAATACGAGTAGGTAGGTACATAGCAGAGTAACTTTAGATAAGGGTATACAACATAAAGTGCCTTTTAAACCACCATTCATTCATTTATCTTCGTTTACAAGACTGCATAGTCTTGTACAATGCATTATATCTAGAATGCTATGGTAGCTTTGCATGAACCAGAGCCATTCTTTTATACGTATGGATAGATATCACATTTTTAAATCCAAAATATCCAGCTTTCGTTTTATTTTACTTTTTCTGTCCACCGGAGAACATAGGCCTCCCTTTATCTATGCCAATTTTGCGGTGAAGTTGTAAATTACAGGAAATCTGATATCTCTTTCCACTTCATCACTATAGTGAAACACACAAACAAAGGAAAGGGGGCAGCCGTTTTTAGCTAGCTAGCTAGTCCCCATTTTCTTCTATGAATATTGACATTCTGACAAATACTTTTACATAATTTGATGTATATTAACCATATACTACTATTTTTCGATTGTTTTTTATTGTTTTGCGGAAACAGTTTTCATACAAATTTGTAAATGCTCCTAACTCTTATAATAATAAAAATTCTGGATAGCTATGGTTGATATACAACAAATTGTCTCAAGATTTGAGATCTGTGTTTGTTTAAGAAATAATCTTTATCTAAACATCGATAAATGTTCCGTGATTACTTTTACGCGAAAACTTCGACCTATACAGTACAAATACACAATAGGACGACAGACACTTAAGAAAGTAAGCGAGGTGAAAGATCTGGGAGTGCATCTTGACAGCAAGATCCAGCTAGTAACTCATATTGATCAAATAATAGCTAAAGCGTACAGGATGCTTGGATTCATTATTCGCCAAAGCAAAGATTATAAAAACCCTAACACATTATTGCTCCTTTATAACGCATTCGTAAGGTCTAATCTGGGGTATGCATCCACCTCATGAGATCCATTCTATTCGGTACATAATAAACTCTTTAGAACGCATACAAAAGAAATTCATTCGTTTCCTTAAATATAAATTCAAAGATTATAATTGCGAACACCTTGAAAGTCTCCAGACACGAAGAGAAAAAAGGGATGTTACATATTTGTTTAAATTGATGAATAATATTATCGATTCCCAGCATCTCGTGGGGAAGGTGTCGTTCCGGTGTCCTAGCTCTCGAACTAGATCCACTAATCTGTTATGTATTCCTTTTAGTGGTAAAAGATATGTTAAGAATAAGTTTCTAGTAAGAGCATGTAATATTTATAACAAATAATATACTTCTCTGGATATATTTCATTTGAATTTTCGTCAGTTTGTTTCTGCAATGAAAGCACCAGCTAAATGATCACTTAAAATCTACAACAGTTTTATATCTCTAACACGCAATTAGTAGTGCAAACAATATTTCTTTATTTGGTTAAGTTAAATAACATTAAACTGGAACTAAATAATTACCATTTGGAACTTACAGTCTACGCACATTTGTACATTTCTTTGCAATATGTGTTGAACCTATTTCTTCTCTATTATTTTCTCTTAATTGTGTTACACCTATGTATACTTTATATTTCATATCTAAGTAATCGCATGTTGTATTCTCAGAGCAAAATTGTATGTATTAACTTCCAGTGGAAACTGTTTTGGCTAATGTGTAAAAATACCTTTCTTAGGCTATAAGAATTATATTGTGCTGTTTGTTTCCGTAATCATTAAAAAAATATATCAGAATCAGAATTAGAATCAGAATCAGAATTGTTTATTGCACTCATGTTAGTGTACAGTTCTTTAAAACTATTTAATACAGTTCCACATGAACCCTGTAAGGGTATAGCAATATTCTTAAAACTAACTTATGAAATAACATGCATCATGGGCATAAGCCAATTAGAAAGGGCTGGTGTATGATATATTATATATATTTGTATGTCTTATTTGTGCCGGTGACGTTATTCGTCCATATTATCGTTAAAAAAAATCATTTAATGTGTTGTACGTTTTTTTTTACTAGATAAGTTTTTAATGAATTTTTAAAGTTACTAAAATTATTTATTTCTTTAATTTCATTTGGGATTTTATTATATATTTTTATGGCCATGCCAAAAGGGCCTTTGTGGATCATCTGTAGCGTAGAGTTTGGTGTGGCTAGTCTAGTTTTAGGTCGTAGGTGGGCCGCTCGCGAGTATTGAGGAAAGAGATTTCCATTATTCTTTACGAATAGACACACTTCCAGTATATACATGGAGATTAGGGTCAGGATTCTTAGTTTTACGAAGTATGGTTTGCAGCTTTCCAGTGGATGAATATTTACAAGGATTCTAATACAGTGTTTTTGTAATATAAAAAGATTGTTCACACTTGGACTATTTCCCCACAGTATAATTCCGTATTGTAACCAAGAGTGAGCATAGGCGTAGTATGCATTTGTGGCTATTTTTATGTCAGTACACTTTTTTAGATGATATAGTGCATAAATGAAGCTACTTAATTTGCCACTTATTTTATTTATGTGATCTTTCCAGTTAAGGGCTGAGTCAATGTTAATACCCAAAAATACAGTTGAACTTATTGATTCTATTTTATTATTGTTGTAAGAGTAATTGATGTTTAATGTTCGCTTTTGGAAAGGTTTAAATTGTATAATTTTCGTTTTTTCGAAGTTTACTTGTAAGTTGTGGTCACTAAGCCATGTTACAACTTCTTCTAATGTAGAGTTTAAATCGCTGTTCAGGGTTTGTTCGTTTTCGCACGATATAACAAAAGAAATATCGCCAGCAAACAAGGTACATGGGCTATTTATTATATTGGGTAAATCATTTATGTAGATAAGAAATAAAATACATCCAAGGACACTTCCCTGGGGTATCGATTGGTTTACTTTTGTTATTTGTGATTGGACATTTTGTATTGTATCAGTGTTGTAATTGTGATGTTCTATTTCGACATACTGGACGCGGTTTGTGAGGTATGAACAAAACCAGTCATGAGCATTTCCTCTTATACCTATATCTTTTAGTTTTTTTAATAGTATATTATACCTAACTCGGTTTAATAGTATATTATACCTAACTATATGTTCAATAATGTTAATATCCACGGAAGAAAAAGTTCAGCATGGGAATGCTGCAGGCATTATTGGGAAGTTTGAGCTAGGTACGATGCAGGGTGGGTTTTTTTAGGCTAAGTGTAGTTTTAGTGTTACCAATTTGGATTGTAGTAAAGTTTTTTTTTTGTATAATTTAAGGTTTTGATTTTAAAGTGTACTTCGTAGATATAAATGAGAGGAAAATGAGGACGACGTTTGTAGCAAAAGGCGGTTTCGTATTAATATACACGTATGTGTCGCCTCTAGAGTAATAAACATTAATATATAGAATGTCAACTTACCACCACCGCCACTACCAATCTGGTATAAAATAAGATTATAAACTAACCGATGTGGTAGAACTACATAAAATCTCGCATGAAAAATACTTGAGACTCGCCTACTGTCGGCGCTGTAAGTTTTGTGTAATTCAGTTCCTGGTACTATTTCAACTTCAACAGCGAAGTGTAGAATTACTAAAGGAATTAATTGACATAGGCTGCAACACGTACATGATATTCGTTCACGTACGTTCCCGGTCCGGTTGCTTTACAATGTATGTGTAGGTTTGTGGGTGTATAATAAGTAAAACGTTTTAGATTTTTATGTAGGTAATATGCATAGATTGAAGTGTTATCGATATCGATAACAAGGAATATCTTTTTAGGGTTCCGTACCCAAAGGATAAAACACGACCCTATTACTAAGACTCCGCTGTCCGTCTGTCACCAGGCTGTATCTCATGAACCGTGATAGCTAGACAGTTGAAATTTTCACAGATGATGTATTTTTGTTGCCGCTATAACAACAAATACTAAAAAATACGGAACCCTCGGTGGGCGAGTCCGACTCGCACTTGTCCGGTGTTTTAACATATTTTGTCAACATTCAAAAAATCTATGTCTACATAATTATTTTGGGGCTACCCTACAGCTCGGTACAATCTTTGTCGTACATATTATTCACAAAACTTAAAGAGCATTTATGTATTTTCTTAAACATCGCCTTAATATTAATGTCACCCACACTTCATCGTTAATAATTCTTTTCTTACCCTATTTATTCAAAACATAGACTATAGCAGTCTCGCTAGGGTTGTCACAAAATTTATATGTTTAATTATTTATTTAGGGGAGCTAAGCTGCGGCACGTGGCATCGTCTGTGCAGCGTCTGTTCTTTATTAACATAGCAGTAACTGTATTGTATTATTTTTAATATTGCTGTTTGATTGAGTTGTAAAGATTTATTATTCATCTTCATAAGGCTACCCATACAAAATATTCCTATTTTTAATTTGCACCTTGTTGTATAGCGAACTGGGATGATTTTCGTTTGTTTGGGAAAGCAATGGGAACACAAAAAAAAAGCTACTTTTTTTATTTTTATTGATAAAAATGTTTACATGACATTACAGTTGAACCAATGCGTCACGAAACTTAAACTAACTAATAATTATAAGTATTAACAATTATAAAACAATAATGGCACATTAACAAATTAAATTGGGACAGTTGAGCACCTAGCATCCATCGCCTCACAGAATCTCAAGCATTCACTATACACTGCCGCCCATCGCCAAGCAAATAGATCGCATTCAGGCGTCGATGCCAGGAGCGCATTGAGCAGTGAGAGGGCGCGGGCCAGCGGCGAGTTCCTGCGCGATACGGTGCGCGCCGGCGGTACGGCCAACAGGTCGCGTTGTCGTGGTCTGAGGGCCATTCTCGGGACGTCCGGAACAAACAGGCGCACGAGACCAGAAACAACTTCGGGACAGACTTTATAAAAATTAGTTTATGAAAGGTCCTAATAAGATTGAAACGGATACCTACATTTTAAATGAACATTATGCCTTACGAAGATACGAAAAGAGGACGTCATTTGTAAAGAATATCATTATTATTTGGAGCCCGTCATGTCTTACTGTTGGGCATAGGCCTCCCCCAATTTCTCCACAGATCTCTGTCTTTATCATTTGTCGCCATGCCTGTCACGTTCTAACAAGTAAGTTCGAAAGTGACGCATGACATGACAAGTAATAAAAATGCAATCATGGTGCCACCGCAGCGCTGTGTCTGGCCACTCCTTCAAGAAGGAGTCCAGTTCATTCTGTCATCGGCGGAGTCTGCCAGATCCACGACTCAAGTTTTCGGGCTCCCACTCTGTAATGATTTTGCCCCACAACTCATTCGGCATTCAGCAAACGTGACCCATTTTATCTTGGTCGCCTGCCGATCTTCGACTATTTGGGTTTCGGAGCGCGGCGAGGTGTTCCGGACTCGATCTACGTACCAATTTGACAACTAGTATTCTTAGCATAGCATATTAGGTGTCAAATTGGTGATCGAAAAGATTTCAAACTTGTTAAACCATAAATAAAATGTTTTAACAAGTTTGAAATATTTTCGTAATAGATACTTTAATTTAGGAATAGGTACTTTAATTTAGCGCCATTTAGTTGAATTGATAAAGCCAGGTAGACCTACTGGAACATTTCAATACCTGCCTATTTCTTTATTCTTAATATTTTGTACACACTTTTTACAAAGTTTCGAGCAAATACATACTATTAACTAATCAAGAGTTAAATGAATAACGGAGTACCAGGACAAATTATATTAGATCTGTAGTTCTCAAGTCATTGGGAGTTATATTAGGTACAAAGTATTTTAACTTTTAGATACTTACTTAAAGTTAGAGACCGCAAAAAAACATCAAAATTCTGGGTGACGCCACTTCTTAAGAAGGAACACATCTTAGGAAGGAACACAAAGATTAATTCTGCCAAAGGAAACCTTTGGTTCACAGAAAGCCGTATTTGACTTTTTTATACCGTGTACAAACGCAACTCTACTCCACACCTCGAAAACTTATAAGTAAATTAATTAAAACCAGAGAGAACATAGTTTCCCTCATAATTGGGTATCATTAAGAAATCTTGCTGCCAATCATTCACCATAAAACCGTCGTAGTCGTTCAATTCATTCACTCAATCTTTCTAATAAGGGCTCTGTCCATTGGGCATAGTGCGCTTTGTTGACTTGTCAAATTAAAGTGACAGTGAAATCAAGACCAGAGACTAAAGTATTTACTCTTCTTAGGACCCCAAGGTCATTTTAAAACAATTAAATACTCATAGTGTTGTGTTCCTGCCTGTAAGTAGGTTGCCAGACCTCAACAAGGGTGCGGAGTGTTAGGGTCGGCAACGCGCATGTATGTAACTATTCTAGACTTGCAGGCTGTTATAGGTTACGGAGACTGTTTACCATCAGGCAATATGCTTGTTTGCCACCGACGTAGTATAAAAAAAAACTGAAAATATACTTTTTTGAGTTTGCCAACAGGTGCAATATAGAAATACTTATTAATACGTAATAAGTTACAAAATGAGAATGTTTGAGTATTATGAAAATTGAACTGAAATTAGTAGAATAGAGAAAAGAAGCTTAAGTACCTAACTAGTGAGATCGGTACAATCGATAGTCTAATATAATTTTACAATTTTTACATAAGGTTCTATTTGAAGCGCTGGTGGCCAAGCGGTAAGAGCGTGCGACTTTCAATCCAGAGGTCGCGGGTTCAAACCCCGGCTCGTACCAAAGAGTTTTTCGGAACTTCTGTACGAAATATCATTTGATATTTACCAGTCGCTTTTCGGTAAAGGAAAACATCGTGAGGAAACCGGACTAATCTCAACAAGGCCTAGTTTTACCCTCTGGGTTGGAAGGTCAGATGGCAGTCGCTTTCGTAAAAATTAGTGCCTACGCCAAATCTCGGGATTAGTTGTCAAGCGGACCTCAGGCTCCCATGAGCCGTGGCAATGTGCTGGGACAACGCTAGGAAGAAGAAGAAGACGTAAGGTTCTATACGAAGCAAGTGAGTGAAATAAAGAATTATAAACGAATAACGAAAGAATCATGTTAAGATGTCTGTGTTGGCAGCCGTCAATAGCGAGAAGCGAATACGTAACGATGAACGAGGTAATTATTTACTAGAAAATATATCAAAACAGTTCCTTGAGCGTAAAAATTACTATTTTTCTTGCCCTACTGGAGTCAGACCACGCTAAGTTTTCATGTCAAGTGTTAATTCGTCAAGTATGCAGCTACTATGAATAATTGTAAATTGTATGAATTCTTACTGCCAAGTTCGTAATTAGTTAGCGAGATAAAAGTCTACTGTACTTGCAGCTGCCTATTACCGTGTTATTACTATAAATAAATAAATACTATTATAAATATTATGGGACATTCTTACACAGATTGACTAAGTCAATATAATATATATATTTCAGACAACGATATATATAATATACTTACTTACTTTACTTCTGTGGCGCAGCGACCCGAAGTGGATCTTGGCCTCCGACAACAAAGACCGCCATGCTTCTCTGTCCCGTCGACGGCGCCGAGTTCGCTGTCTTTATGCACTTCTTCTCTCCAGCGGTACCTAGGGCGTCCAGACGGTCTTCGGCCATTTGGAACTCCAGAGTACGCCGTCTAGACTGCACGATCCTCACCCATCCGGACTACGTGCCTGGCGGCTTTCGTTTCTCCAACGATATACAGATACATAGAAAACACCCAAGACTAAGGAACAAATATCTGTGCTCATCACACAAATAAATGCCCTTACCGGGATTCAAACCCAGGACCATCGGCTTCATAGGTATAGTCGCTAGGTCGCTACCCACTAGGCCAGACCAGTCGTCAAACGGTGTTATAGCATGTTACTTCAAATTCGTCGGTTATTGGTCGTAGGCCCTAACTTTTATTTAACCACTTTATTCAAGTTTGTTTTAACGCCAGTTGAATTTACAGCCGCCGTGATAACAGGACAGACAGACAAACAAACGCGTTAAATTTATCGTCTCATAAATATACATTATGTTTATGACGTGCGTATAGATAACCTCCCTTAGATTCCGCGTTATAAGTTCTAGGCGTATTCTGATTATAATAAACAAGCCACGAACTCATTTCGTGCTTGTTTATAAAGAGGAAATACTAGCTGATGGCCATCTCAGATTTGAGATGTTTAGGTAAATTCAGGCCACCATATATACTAATGAATATACGATACGATATTTAAAATTATAGTACAAAATGGTGGCCCATTATTGGCGATCTATAAGCTAGCAAACGATAATGATCACCGCCATCATAATAGTCTACTCTACTCTGAGGGAAGGAACTGTAGGAAAGCTCTGCTTATCCTCGTTGGGTGGACGGCGAAGACACACTCTTGCTTTTTTCGGTCAAACAAGTTCTGAGTTCGCGCATTTACTAGCATAAGTAGCAGTTAATCAGTTTCGTCTCCGATAACGATTGTCATTTAAGATAACAGGAAAGTGTGTGTGCTCTATCTAGTAAGTTAATCAGTGGGTACGGCAGAGGCTTCGATAGAAAGATATGTCAGCCAATGAATGAATGACTTGGAATGAGATTTTAGTTCAGTGAAAGCTGGGGATTTTATTGCGACTATTTTTATTTTACGCCAACAGGTGACTGCAGACACTGGTTTGTTGAAATTATAATGATGGAAAAATACGTTTGTCTATAAAGTTACAGTTGAATTTTGTGGGATCATGATAATATTAAGTAGATTATCTAATCTACTACATAGGTAAATACATTTTTGACATATTTGATTTTTGATTGAAGGCTTTTTCGTAGATTACGAAAAAGCCTTCGACAGTGTCGAGCATTGGGCCGTGTTTGACTCTCTCCATCGCTGCTCAATCGACAATCGCTACGTGGATGTGCTCCAGGAGCTATATAGCTCGGCAACAATGCAAGTCGGCTTCACAAACTCAGCAACCCAATATCCATCAAAAGGGGAGTGCGTCAAGGGGATACCATTTCACCCAAGCTTTTTACGGCGGTACTAGAAGACGTGATAAAACCGCTTGTATGGGATAGGACTGGGTATCGATATCCATGGTGTCTTCTTGTCGCGTCTCAGATTTGCCGATGACATTGTATTGTTCGCCGAGACCCTGGAAGATCTTCAAGGCATGGTTGAAAGCCTTTACCATGCTTTTTTGAAGATTGGTCTTAAGATGAATTTATGTAAGACTAAAGTTATGACGAACATCTCTGGTAAATGATTCCAACTGTTATGGTTGGGGACGAAGTACTGAAGGTGGTCGAGCAATACGTGTATCTTGGACATACATTATATCTTTTGACAAAACACACCAACAGAAGGAGATCTCCAGGAGGATCCAGCTGGGTTGGGCGGCATTCAATAAACTGGCGGACATTCTCAAACCCGTTAACATCCCACAATGCCTGAAAACACGCCTCTTTAACCAATGTGTCCTGCCCACCATGACCTACGGTGCCGAGACATGGACGCTCACTAAGGAGACTATGCATAAAATTCGTGGCATAGAGAACCATGGAGCGCGCCATGCTCGGCATCAAACTTCAAGACCGAGTGAGGAATGTCGGGATCCAACGTCGCACTAAGGCGCAAGACGTCGGACATGTCATTACCTGGCGTCCGTTAGCTTGTTGGGTGGACGACATTCGGAAGACTGCGGGTCACTTCTGGATGAGATTGGCTCAGGACCGGGATAAGTGGCGTACTAGAAGAGAGGCCTATGCTCAACAGTGGGCGATAAAAGGCTGATATGATGATGATGATGATTTTTGATTGGCTGGCCAAAGAAATAGAAATTCTTCAATTGGGTAATAATGCAACCTCAGATTCAGATTACATGCAATTGTCGGTCGAGGCGAAGCGACATTTCTTATAGGTATACGTAATATACTATTGAATAACATTATGCATGTTTAGGAACCAAACCAAACATATAATATCAAAATGTGTCACATACATGACATTCGTCATTAATTCATTACATGACATTCTTGTTAACTTTGTTATTATTGATATAATACCCACCACATTAAACCCATGACTTGCTGTTCCTTTTTCAACGCAAAAACGGAACACCGTTGACATTCGGAATTCGAAATCAAACGAACGCGCGCTAATCCCGCATTCCCGGTGTGTCGCCGGCCTTACATAAATAGACGCAAAAACGTTAATCCCCGCTTTCCTGTCGATTTCGCGTGTCACTGCGCAGGCATTCGAAACTTACGAATTGATCTCAATTTTATACTAAAGGGTGGCAATGTTGATATTGTGTATTATAAAAAAGCCTATTGATAAAGATGCGCGTCTTTCGGTCCGGAGGTCGTAGGGTCAAACCTCGGCTCGTACCAATGAAGTAATTCGGAAACTTGAACGAAATGACATTTGATATTTACCAGTCGCTTTTCGGTGAAAAACATCGTGGGGAATCTAAGATCAAATAGACACACAAATAGACACAAAAACGTTTATCCCCGCTTTCCTGTCGATTTCGCGTGTCACTATACACTTATACAGGCATTCGAAACTCACGAATTGATCACAATTTTATTCTCAAAGGTGGTAATGATGAGAACAAAACTATAAAAAGCCTAGCGCCCCTGCTTGTACTAATGAGGTTTTCGGAAATGTTGTACGATAAGTATGTTATTTCATACTTACTAGTCGCTTTTAGGTGAAGAACACCGTAAAGAATTCAAAATCAAAACACATCGGCTTTACCAAAATCGATGATAAAATGCTAATCCCCGTTTTCTTGTCGATTTTGCGTGTCACTGCGCAAGTATTCATAATTAAGAATTGATCTAAATTTCATTATTTGCATGATTATTTAAGAACCTACTTAAATGACAAAAAACACATACAGCGAAAGGCGATTAAAATCGTAATGAAAATGAAAATTTTCAAGGGTTGAAATGTTATAGGAATAATTTAGAAAAAAGATTATTTACCTATTGTTATGTCTCAAAAAAATTACGATGTTTATTACTGACCCGTACCAAAAAAAATCAGTGGTACAAATATAAGAGCCACATTATAATTAAGTCAAGTTCAAAGTCGACCTTTGACATTACAGTATAACATACATGCACAGGCCGTTATTTGTGATAACTTAAATACCTCAGTAATTCGTACCCAATACCAAAGGGCCTCAGTAAGACATCAAAGATCTCCATACAATGTAATAAATCTAGAGGGTCATCCAAGCTCTCAAGCGCTCTCTGATTTGACACCTGATTGTAGCACATTGACAGCCCAACTTGTACATTCTGTTCTACAACTCGTTTGCAATTGAAAAGCGCCTTTACTACTTGTGAAACAAAGTACACGTCTTATTTTATTAACTGCATTTTAGCATCGATTTCAGTGTATTGATGGACCAACGTACTAATGCAGTTCCTCAAATATATTTTGTGTTTTAACTGGTTGGAATAAAGTGGTAAGTTTTGTTAAATGGGTACATATAAGTGTGGCATCGGCGTCTTTAAGGTTGCGACTGATAGGTGCTTGAGCTTCGATGACGGATCCTCGTTAATTTTCGTCGCGGATTAGTATTAAGATTGCTATATTATATGCGTACTTACGAGTAGTATACATATTTTTCAGATATTCAAGAACATAAGACAAGTCAAGTGGTAGTCATTTGATCTTTTAAGTGGGAGTTAAGATAATGGAAATTTGATTTGGATTGTCATTGGTGGTATAGCTATAAGAGCTTCATCAAAACTTGGTGAAGTGAAATATTACAGTTAGTCTGTTTGGAAATAAAAGAGTCGTGGAATGTATTGGACCCCATACCTTCCACGACTTTTCTCTTTCCGCACAGACTCTATACCGTTTGCTTCTAAAGATACATGTCTGAATGTCCAGCCTGAAAGGACTAGCTTAAAAAGTTGAATAAAATAAACCGATATGTATGAATGAGCAAAAGTAGCAGAGCGTTCCCCTTTAGCCACTGCAAGTTTTAAATTACCCCTCAAACATTAAAGTATTCCATCAATCTACCACCCTCCAGGAATGTCAAAAACAACTAGTTCTTAGTGTTTTTACATGATACTTATTAACTTAACTATTCCATTTTGAACTGTTTTACAAACTTTATAGAGACTAGTTTAGAATGTCGTTAGTTTTGCAACGGTATCATAGATAATTTAGTTCCAAATTCAATTTAGGAAGGCGGGAAAAGTTATGCTTGGAATTTTTGAGATCATTCCAGACAACTTTAAGTAAATGTGTTTGACATTTGAAAATGTACTTTATTTTACTAGACGCTAGGTGGTTTTTTGATAGGGAAAGTGGTGTAAAGGGTGGTTATCTAAGATATCAGTGACCTCTTGTTTTTGTGCACCCCTTCTGTAAACATTGGGGTGAAGTTTGGATTGTGTACGAGCTTTTAGTTATCACTTTGCGTTTGTTATCGAGCTTGGCATGAATAGTTTAGTCTTCTTGAAAATGATTGTAAGAAAGTCAAGTAAAATTAGTTGATTGTTAACAACGTAATTATAGTTACGTATTAGAAAAATGCTGGTTAAAATTGATAATATTAAATCTCTATAAAAAGGTACGAATTGCACACACATGAAATTCCTTCATGTACCTACATTATTTCTCCATTTTGTCAAAATTTATTGAGGATATTTTTTTGTGCCATTTTAAACCTTTCCTTTTGAGGCAACCTAAATCTTTCTTAATATTTATGTAATTGAAATAAAAATTGTCTTCCAACACACAGAGAAAAGTAGGCCTTATTTGGTTTAACCTATTCTTCCCGCGATAATTTCCGTCATCGAAATTCGAATAATACCCAAATATCAAACGGAACTGATGTTTCTTCCTGTTCTACAGTTGGACGTAATTCTACAAACAAGAACCAACTCACGAAGTCTTCATTCAAAATGTTACTGCATGTTTTAACACGAAGGTTCTTTTTTCAAAATGTTTGTTTGTGCAGTTGGTTAGTTTCAAATCTTTCGGCTCTTCAATTCTCTCATTCTCTCTTTAATAATCTCGGTTTCTTTATTCCAAATCATTTTAGCCGATTCCCCAGGTAGTTTAAATCATAACGTGCATATCGGAGAGCATTGTGCGAGTCTATTTCGGTCAGTTCTCGTAAATGCACTAACAATAGGCCAGTCATTGCCCGACTGCCCGAATGCGTTGACTTGATTTATTGGAACGATTGGCGAAATTCGTCATATTTATTTGTCTGTTGAACTGCACGTTATTTGGTGTTGTCGATGCATTTATCCAAATAGCTCTAACGAGACTCATGTCTAATGTTATTATCTATATTGAGAATTACCTACTCTAAAAGTCCGACCCAATAAGCCGCCGACATATAGATAATGATAGTCTATAATTCAAATGATTTTTACTTCACATTGATAATATTCCAGGTCTTTGGGGAGCCTCAAAGTCTAGACATGGTACGAGAAAATATAGAACGTAGCGCAAATCAGGCTTTCTTCATGCGAAAAGTTTATTAATCGTAAAATAGTGGCAGTATGTTTGGCTTTGGCGCTACCGCATCGAATGTGTTAAAATAATCACTATAGAACTTAAATCACGTTCTTTCTGGATCATTAGATATCTTGAAGCATTGGCTTTACTGTAATACACGTAGTTTAGCAACGACACGCTAACCGTTTGGCACGCGGCGTGATTGGCCATTAGCGAGCTGCGTTGGCGCAGCGCCAAACTGCTCAACTGATACACCTGTGTTTTTATGTTCTTCAGTTCGGTGATACTACCTAATGGCTTCATGTTTGACCGCACGAACAACGGCTGCTTTGACCATCTACGGAACATTGCGCCGTATCATCACACCATACCTCCGCAGAGATGGCCCCGAGCCCTCCTACACCAGTAGCATCGGCAAGCACAACACAACACTTCTGACAGAGACTAACAGCTTGCCGCACATCTTAGTAAGTTAGATATAAAGTTGAATTGCAGTGCCCTACAGGGTTTCATAGCTGAACAAAATAAAATGTAACATTTTTTATTATTACCTATGGAAACAATAAAGATTTTTAGAGTAGTTGCACTTGCCGCATAGTTACAGTTTCCCTGGCTGACTTTATGATTTAGACATGATAATTATTACCATTGTTATTGTTAACAAATTTGTAATATGAGATCCCCAAGAGTGAATAAAGCTGCCAGGTCTGCGATGATCTTCCGATGAGACCATCAAGTGAGAAGAATAACTGCAGGTAACAAGCAACACGCCAAAAAAAACAATAAATTACATATATTATATAGTGGATAAGTCAGGTATATGTGGGTTTACACTGTTTGATATCTCATTAATTACCAAACTTTTTGTTGACTTAATAGTCCAAATTAACTTATAAACTAATAAAAAGTATAATAGTGCATCGTCTAAATGGCAATTAAGAAAAGATAAGGCCGCATATAATATAGCTGATGAGATGCGGGTGGACGCGCCCCAATGCTAGACACATTCATTCATTACTTCATTTACATTTTAATATTAGGGTGTGAATGCAAATTTAATTGCGTAAATTGGTGTCATTGTTTGAAGAAATGTACGCTGCATACATATTACAGGTATTCATGGCATTTATTATATGAGATTCAACGACCGGTCTGGCCCAGTGGGTAGTGACCCTGCCTATGAAGCCGATGGTCGCTGGGTAGATGGAAGCTGGGTTGGAAATGTTGGAATCCTGGTAAGAGCATGTTAGTATCCTCAACACTAGGTCTAGGTCAGTCTATATAAAATTGTCCTATAAGACAAGTTACATTTAAGTACTCCAGACGTGTAGTATGTACTTACCGCCTCTTTTGAACCTCTCATTTTAATTGTTTCACACAGTTTTAAATATAGTTTTAATATCTGATACTTATTTGATACCCTACATTCGCAGTGAAGACGTGATCAGCGAACCACGACCCATGTTTTGTTGTGTTTTGCTAAATGTGACTCAACTCCCGCAACAGATAATGCGAGCTGTCACATAATGTCAAAGTTGCTCGCGTCGATTCTGTTAATGTATATTCTATAAATTCGTTGTGTAAAGTTACTTCTTTACTTTCCAATTCGTTTGTGATGTGTCTAATGATGTGTCATTCTTTTAATATTTAGTGTAAATATTTCATTTCATTTCATTTCATTTATTTACCATAAATTGTATGTTTACATAAGATGGTACATTTTTAACATGTTGTTTGGTCTTTTTACCAGATCAGTGTAGCATAATTTAGAATAAATAATTTACAGTAATAACTACCTAGCATGCAATTAATTGTATCTTTCATATAATTTCATAAAGTACTCGTTAAATATTGTGTTACGCTTCGTGCTGCACACGGTCATGGCCCCAACGGAAGACCAGCGCTAGCCCAGCCAGGCTAGCACCGTGCTGAGTCGGGACCTTTTCGTGCCTTATATGTTATGTTATGTTACTTGTTGTTTTCCTCTTTTATCTTGCCACGAATAAACGCTCTCTACTCTACTCTACTCTCTACTATACTCACAGATAATGCTTGCGATTAATATTTTCCACAAACAAAACATTTAAGTCTAACAGTAATCAGAATGTAGACATTCCAAAACCATTCTCATGCGAAACTTGTTTAATCTTAACTCAAAGGCATTCCGTAGGCAGAAACCGGGGAACAAGCCAAACGCAGCTTAAAAAGCCATCTGTCTTCCCAATATCTTAACCCGGCAATCAAGGAATACTATTGAGTAAAGTCATTCAGTATGGCAAAGTTAGAATATATTTTTATGGAGCTTCAAATGTATACTTTATATTTTTAGCAGCATGGTTCATTTCAGAATTAAAATAATTGAAATAAGAGATTTTAGGAAAGGTGTGTGTGTGTTACAAGGAGTAGTTTGGTTGAAATCAATTCGACATCTGACGAAGATTTTTATAGTTTGAATCTTCTTGCTTGTAAGCTACTTATATGTATATATTAATACTAAATTCGAAAAAACTCAAACGTAGAGGCATATCTACGGTTAATATAATTCAAATTGTATAAAATATTTTCCAAAATATCAATATCTATTCGTCGGCAGCGAGTAAAGGTAGATTCTTCCATTTCTTCTTGGAGCAGCACCCTGGCCGGCGTTCCGCAAGGAGGTGTGCTGTCTCCTCTATTATTTTCCATCTTCATCAACTCCATTAAATATAAATAAATAAATAAATAAATATTATAGGACTTCATTACACAAATTGACTAAGTCCCACAGTAAGCTCAATAAGGCTTGTGTTGAGGGTACTTAGACAACGATATATATAATATATAAATATTTATAAATACTTAAATACATAGAAAACACCCATGACTCAGAAACAAATATCCATGCTCATCACACGAATACATGCCCTTACCAGGATTTGAACCCGGAACCCACTAGGCCAGACCGGTCGTCAAATATTCTACTATTATTAATATACTAATATTTCTTCTTCTTACCACCTCTATACCGACGACCTCCAAATTTACTCTCAATGCGTAATAAACGATCTACCTAAGAGTATCGGCTCCATAAATCGGGACTTGGAACACATTTCCAGTTGGAGCAAACGCTATGGGCTGAAAGTTAATCCGTGTAAGTCGCAAGCTATAATTTTAGGCAGCTCTCAACTCATTTCTCGTATTGACTTTCCTAACTTACCTTTCATATTGTTTGATGGTGTCCCGGTTCCATTATCGAGCCAGGTAAAAAATCTTGGAGTCATATTTGATCGCACACTGTCTTGGGTACCACAGATAAGTGAGATCAGTAGGAAGATGTTTGCTTCTCTGGGGTCACTTCGCAGGCTTCGTAGCTTCTTGCCGCTCGCTACCAGAATTGCGCTTGCTCAATCTCTTCTTCTACCTATATTGGATTATGCCGATATTTGCTATCTTGATCTTACAGAGGACCAGCTAAATAAACTTGAGCGCCTTCAAAACGTCTGTATAAGATTCATATTTGGATTACGCAAATATGACCACGTCTCTGAATTTCGTACCCAGCTCAAGTGGCTCCCTATTCGTCATCGCCGTAACTCTCATATTCTTGTACTTCTTTATAACATTCTTTTCAACTCCTCCACCCCTCTATATCTTAAAAAGCGTTTCAACTATCTTTCCTCGGTCCGCTGTGCGGAGATGCATCTCCTTGCTCCACCTCCTTCATCATCAAAATTTTATAGCAACTCTTTTTCTTTTCGTGCTGTTCGGCTGTGGAATGCTTTGCCATTAGACATTAGACGTGCTAAATCCCTTCCCGTTTTCAAAAATCTTTTGAAGACTCATTACCTTTCGCTGCCTTAACTTGCCTTTATTTATGATTGTATAATATATAATGCACGTATATATATATATATATATATATATATATGTATTTATTTTATTAGTATGTAGGTATGTATTATATTGTTTGCGTCTTCATTTTGTTGAATTATATATATATCGGCACTACCCGTTCAATGTTGTAAGTTTATATATAGTTTCCTGCTACCCAAAGGTTGTCTGGAAGAGATCGCTTCTTAGCGATAAGACCGCCTGTTGTTACCTAACTTTTACGTGTTTTTTCATTTCCTGTCTATTTTTAACTGTATGGTGCACAATAAAGAATATTTACTTACTTATCCAGAGAGGAAAATGGGGACAACGTTTGTATGGAGAAGCGCTTGTCCCCTTTCCTCTTAACGCTGCAGCAGTAATTTCATAACAGCCGCAGTTGCTATCTGAGAGGACAATTCAAATTTACATTGTGACATTAAAATGATATCCAAATGATGACAGTCGCTCGTGAATGTGGCTCGTACTTGTCCGTACATGTATACCTATTGGCGCGACCGAGACACTGGTTGACGTAACTGGTGGCCGAAGAGCTGGCGGCTTCCTCGCACAGCGTATCAGCATTGCGATACAACGAGGAAATGTTGTCAGCGTCCTTGGTACAATGCCTCAAAGGCCTATTACAGATTTAAGCTAGTTATACGGCCCGATTAGAAGAACACACGTTTAAGATCTTTGGAAAGATCGATAGCTAAACGACATGCTGTGATCCCAATAAGATCTGTCTACGATATTTCTAACGTCAAAGTGACATTGGTTGTCCGAATCGAGCTGCTTCTCTCAATTATACGACATACAAACGATATTTAAATGTGAAGTTATCTAAACCAGAACTTATTGCTATCGTATCTCATTCTTCGAATCGGGCAGATAGTCATACCTCCGTATATGTCCATTGTCTCTCCCTCTTTGCCTAGCCACGTCCCATTTCATTTGGGGTCGGCTTTTCTCGTCAATCTTCGGCATACTCTTCGGTTCTGAGTCATCACGCCATTGGCTTGGGCTCTCTTTAGATCATTGTTGATGACGAACATCCAAGTTTGAAGGGGTCTTCCGTGCTTCCTGGGACCGGTGTTTATACTGAGGACTTTTCTGGTTAGGTGATCCTCGGGTCTCCTCATTACGTGTCCATATCACCTAAGACGGGTTTTAGCGAGTTTGTCTTCATATATCCATTATGTATATTGTTATTGTAAATAAAAGATTTTACTATGTAAGTTTAAGTTTATATTGGTCTCTGAATGTCGCCTGTATACATCGATATCGTTCTTAACCGTAGACAATCTGAAGGAAATTTTACTCCGAGCGTAGTCACTAATAAGGAATGCTATAAAAACAGTGGCGTGTCATTCCTTGTCCAGGTTCCACTTGTGGAGATTTATGTGTTTCTTTTATCTATCGACTACTTCGAGCAACACCGGCTTCCGATATGTCGGAAGGGAGGAGCCCAAGCGATATCTCACTGTACAAATCGTTCTGCCATTTTTTGCGGGGGGAAACGTGCACACAGTAGCATTTTTCCCTCACTACATACAAAATCCAATCTGTAATGACGACACAAATACATACAAAATGACACACGTCAAAAACAAATCTTGCACACCTCAATCTCTTTTTGTGTACGGACGAGTCACAACATCCACCGCCATAGGTACAGTTGTACCAATGCTTCGGCAGAGGGAAAATAGTACGAATGCCGTCTCCCTTCCCGGCTCCCTTGCTCGAAGATCGACTATTATCGAGCTTTTATAGATAATATTAACTTACTTTTTTTCGTACCTCGATAAACGTAATATGAAACCTACATACATACATAGATGATGTTTGATGATGTTGATCTTAAATTATAACTTATTTTAATACCGGAATTGAAGAGGATAACAAAATATCGGAATTCCGGTATCGGTTTTTTTTAGTTTAATTTTTTAAATACGACGAATAGGTACTGTAAAAATCACGAAAATGAGAAAGGTTTATGGTACATGAATTTAATGTCATGTTCATCATTGCATCACATATACTATTTTTAAGTTTCACATGCCAAATGGTAGAATGTAGTATATAAGTGCGTGCGCTGTATTTGTAAAATTATTCATTAATTCATAAATTGTATAATTATGTGTACCAAAATATTAAAAACGGCCCATTTTCTGTGGGTATTTCACTGAATTTATTAATTTCAGAATTCCAGTATTGAGGATCAATATCGAATTTCAATCCCGGTATTGAAAACCATCCGATATTGGGGGCCCTATACGGTACCCGTCACAACAACGTATAAGTTTGTACCAATGTATGTGACAGTTATGTTAACGGCACCAGTGGCATGGGACATTTTAGAGGAAAATTGGAGTATTTTTGCTATTCCACCGACATCTGTAAAATTACTACCGCTTAATGCTTTAAATGTTGAATGTCCAATTCTTCCTGAATGTTTTCTATGTATTTAATGAAAGCTACTGCAATTGGTTTCAATATTATTAACCAATTAAAACTATGGTTTTTTGCTCCAGTCATGGGATGTATGGCGTCGTTAATTTTCAAACTAACAAATATCAATGAAAAATTAAACTTAAGCAGCTCTTTGGCTCTTGTTTATGGTAAAATATTGTCAGCGTTTAAAAACTGACGGTAAATACTTATTTTACAGGATTTGTCTATACCATCCCAGTACTGGTGCCTGTTCCAATATAGGGGTGTTTAGTATATAATTCAGTGAAAATAAGTAACTAAAAAAATGTCACATGTGCTGTCTCCGTGTCAATATAATTTTAGTCAGTGTTCACCACAACAACGCATGTGCGCCAATCTGCCTGCAGTTAATCCTTTTGCGAATAATCCGGGCGCTGTCGATGTCAGTTCCAATTCCAACAGGCAGGTTTACACGGTGGCAGATTTATGGCGAAGGCATCTTGGTGTTAATAGTGGGGTTCATTTTTGTACCGGTGCTTATTCCACAATATCGCATATGTGCGATAATCTAATCTACGACGAGAGATAATTGAGACTACAGTCTTTTACATATATGTAGGTAGTAGTCTTGGTGGTGATATTCTGTCCTTTGTGTCACAAAAATGAAACCATACACATTACTTTGCCCCATATTACTATGCCATAATCATACTACTATGTTCGTCATGTTGTATCTCTTTCTTGTATTAGCTTGTCTACGATGTGTAATTTATTTCGGTTTATGTTATATTTCTTTCCTTTTGTCTGTTACCTTCCGTGATTATTTCTCACTCGATGGTCTCATCGGAAGATCAGCGCTGGAAGTCGCCAGCAATATGCTAAGATGAGGCCATTTCGTGACACTTTATTCTCACTATGTTCTCTTTTATGTATGTCTATTACTGTTTGTGTGTTTATGAATAAAACAAATTCTATTCTTTTCTATTCTATTCTATTCCATAAGATAGAATATTGTGAAAAATACTGAAGTAAACTATATGCTGATATTTTAAAACTATGAAATATCAATAAAAACATAATTCTATTGCAAAGAAGCTTTTGCACCCAATTTATTTTGCGTAGAATCAATACATTAGTATTCTAGTTCAATGGTAAACTCCTTAAACCTTTTCACCCACTTAAGGGATTTTGTTAAAAACTTCCCTATGTCCTTTTCTTGGGAATTAATGTCTCCATACCAAATTTCACATAAATCGGTTCAGCAGTTAAGGCGTAGAGTTAACATACAGACAGAGTTACTTTCGTGTTAAAATTAGTATGGATTAAATAAACATGTAGCATTAAGCGCCATTACTCATGTCTCCTGTCACATATAGAACAGAAAAACTAGCTAAGCTACTTTTACAAAAAAAACCCGTATACGCGCTTTTCAACTAATTGCCATTATAATTGGATCCTCCATTAGTAACAACTATGCGTAATTGTAGGTCAGGCTTAAGCTGGTACAGCTGTAGATATGTAGTTAGCAAGCTTTGCGAGTTGAAGCCAAATGGTTAATATTATCACTCGTTATCCCTCAGCGAGTATTTGCCTCAAGCAAGCCATTATTTTTCACAATCTGTCCAGTATATTTAAGACTACTTGACCAACCCTTTCTTTTAATTAAGGAAACAAAATTGAAGAAAAAACTCAGACAAAACCGAAATGAACATTGGCAGTATTGGCACCCACAATACGGTTGCCATAAATTTAATAAACCTGATGTCTTGACTTTCGCTCGATAGAAATAAAATCAGGGTAGGTCTAAGTGAATCTTAAAATTTTGTAAACATTTTTGCACAAAAGCTAAAATATGAAAATTGCTTCGAACTGAAGTCATCGATTACTTTTTTTGTTATAACTCAAAAAAAACCTTAAAAGACATGGATGGATGGATTTCATTCAATACCCTGAAGGGAGGGTATTGAGAGGCTTCGGCTGTGACGGCTGTAGCGGGTCGCTCCCTACCGATGTGGGGAGAACAATCGTCGTTATTTTGGCGACAACCTTGCAGCTGTAGATCAGTCAGCTCTTCTCGAGCACACACAGCCACCTCGCTCACTCTTACGCTCAAAGAGACTGAGAGAAGAACCTAAACCTATGAAAATTGTGTACCTTATTTGAAATATTGAACTATAATTGGCTGTTTTTACGAAACTGGCAGCAAAGCTTGGGCCAAGAACTCTGTACGTGATGGTAACAATATATTAGCAATCCATATCAATTACTCTAGCGGCGCCAGCGCATCACGAGAGCGCATGCGTCAGAAAAACTCACCGCGGCTAATCGCAGACATTATCCCGGTAAGGTAGTGGGCAGAGTATCCTAACCGCCGCGCCGCCATACTAAGTTAAGGTACTTGCGTTAAAGAAGGGCCCGGTTCTCAAGCTGGCCTACTTTTTAATTTTCATACTTTTATAAATGTGAATGGATTCAAATTTCGCGTCCATGTGTTATATGGAGAATTATAGTTCATATTAAACATACAAAATAAACGATGGGCCTTCTTTGGCGCAGGTATCTGCCTAATGGTCCGAGAGCTGGTAGACATTTTGGAGTAGGTCCTTGAGGCAAGCTGAAAATTTGTCTGATACTCCTCCTATCATACCCTAGCTCGGCACAGCAGGGTAGCGGGCCTAAATCGACTCTTATATTTTTAAAGATTTTTTTTTTAGCCAATAAAATGTTCTTGGGGCAATCTGTAATTTTTACAAGTAAAAGTTAAGTATCTAAATAAAAATAATTATAAAAAAATAAACCAGAACATTTGGTCTGGTTTTGACCTAGCCAGGCGCGTACAAAATATTTATGATATTTTGTATTTTCTAGTTCACTAACCTTTTACATTCTGGTACATTCATTCACTTCATAGCGGTCACTGGTGGCAGCTATGAAGTCCGAAAGTGGTCACATGTTTTCATTCATAGTCTGTCTCTTTCGCATTAATGAAATGTCCATATACGTGATGGCTTCCTTTTTGCATACTTCAATTAACTTTAAGCGTAAGCGCCATTCTAGACCTGGGTGTTTAACAGAATTAAAACACAGAATGGATACTCGTAGAATTTATCGCTTTCACGATGTAGACTTTACTATTACTCGTACGAGTATCTGTACCCCTAGTGTAAATAAATTCGATTTTGAAACGTGACGTACGCGTTTGCGTTTAGTCTCATTTTGTATTGGATTTAGAAAGAGCGCGCCAAGCGGGACGTTTTGGAAACTTAAAATCCTATACAAAATGAGACTTAACGCAAACGTGTTCGTCACGTTATGATGTCGATAAAAATTACACTAGGGGTACAGAAGGCTGATTCGAAACTTATTTATATAAGTAATTTTGACACTTGCCTGTTGATCACAATCTTACTTATACAGGGTGAAATTGTTGTTTGACCATACGCTGAATATGAATATGTCAGTCATACTGTGCAACTTTTACTCTGGGGTCGACTACGAAATTGCAAAAATAAATTAGGTGTTCCAAAGAAAACATTGACATATGATTCACCAAAATGTATGAGACGGCAGATTTTTTTTTTTCGTGATTTCGTGGTTACTTCCATAGTTAACGTTGTTCAGTATGTCCTACATATCCACTCCTCAACGTAGGGTCAAACACAACAATTTCACTGTATAATATTGATACGAGCGAGATGCGGTACGACCCAAATCAATGTCAGATTTCTAAAGTCCGAATGCCCTTCCGTCATAAATCCTACGTAGATAAAATTTGCATAAACACGATCTAACAGTTAATAAATATCCTATAGTTTATAGCGATTATATGACCTTTCAAATGCCATAAACCTGATTAAACTCTCAAATAGGGTAAATAAATGGCGAAAACTGTAAAGTGATCTACTTGGAAAGCTTTCTTGATAAACATGACTGTGAAGCTTTCTTATTTAAATTGCTTTAGTTCACACGCCTTTGAGTTCACTAGCGTCTCCCGAGCGTCAGCGTCTAGTCAGCTCTATGGCTGCTGCTCGACGCATCGTTGGCGCAACTGCGCCGCGACGCCATTTTCCATAGCGCTGACTAGTCGCCAACGCTCAAAAGACGCTAGTTTTTTTTTTGTCGTGAAAGAGGTGTATTTTCAGATCGTTTTATCAATTTCTATTTTAGGTGAGTTTTAGATACCATACTTAGATGTAGGTAGGGTCATGTAGGGTAAAAATGAAACTTGGGTAAAAATAAGACAGTAAGAACATAAGACATATTTCATAAAAAATACGTTCAAAACTTTATAGAATAAAAGAATATACGTAAATAAACGTACAACTTAATCCATGACTTATGATAAATAAATAAAAATAACAATAATAATTATTATATGACATTATTACACAAATCGACTAAGTCCCACAGTAAGCTCAATAAGGCTTTAAGGCTTGTGTTTTGGGTACTTAGACAACGATATAAGTATATAAATAAATAATAATAAATAATAAATATTATAGGACATTATTACACAAATTGACTAAGTCCCACAGTAAGCTCAATAAGGCTTGTGTTTTGGGTACTTAGACAACGATATATATAATATATAAATACTTAAATACATAGAAAACACCCATGACTCAGGAACAAATATTCGTGCTCATCACACAAATAAATGCCCTTACCAGGATTTTAACCCGGGTCCATCAGCTTCATAGGCAGAGTCACTACCCACTAGGCCAGACCGGTCGTCAAATAATATTTATTTTATTTTTATTTTTAATATAAGTTTATAACTGTAAGGTTTTCGGTACCGTCTTATTTTTACCCAAGTCAAATTTTTCCCCACTTGACCCTTCGTTATTTTCTGGGGTTATTTAAATAAAATTTAATTAAATTGACTTATTGTCCCATTTTAGGAGCGCACCAGTAATTTTTTTGAACACTGTATGCCAGTAGGACTAAGATGGTCGGCTCTTTATCTTTTGTCACCATGGCTGTCACGTTCTAGCAAGTATGTAAGTGCGAAAGTGACGGGCATAGTGACAAGCGATAAAAATGAAACCATGCTGCCACTGCTGGTGTATATTATAAAGACTAAATACATGTTGGTAAAATAAATTTTAGATAGTGTAAGTTGTACAATTAGTATTATCATAAGGTCATTGTTTCAGTAAATCTCGTGATCCTCAGGAGATGCTTTTGTTCAGCAGCTAATATAAACATTACATTTCGGCGTCATTGATGACATAAAAATAACCTTTAATAAATAATAAATCATGTCAGTAGTAATTTGCTCGAATATTTGAGTTCAGTATCAATTCATACAGCCTTTGGGGTTGACTTTTTCCGTAGTCTCTATCCAACGGTACTCTACGCAGGCGCCAAGGCAGTCGGGCGCAAAAACCAGCGCGTGCACATATGACGATATGTCTAAACTAGATACAAACCACCAGTTTCTAAAGGAGCTATCTTCTCATTAATATGTAGTTTATGATGGAATTTTACAAGAAAATATCGCTAAAGGTTTGGTTTACAAACGAATATAGTTAGTGGCCACGATGACGCGCAGATAAGGCTTGGAACCGGTTTATAAAATACCGGTAAAAACTGGTTAATTTTGATTTTACTCCGAACTTTTATATAAGAACGCTGACGATTTTAGAACTTTATTGTAACCTAAAATAACGTTTTTCGACGAACGACGAAACGGCCGGCCGGGTGGTGAGCCACTTAAAAATAGACACCGACATAGGAATAAACCGGTTTTTATTGCTCTAAACCGGTTAATTTGACAAGAATAGTTCTCATAAAAACCAGTTTAAAAATAACGGTTTTTCGAACGAAACCGAATTTAAAAGCTTTTGCGCCAAGTACGTGATAACGGTTTGGAAATTTAACCGGTTTCCGAACTTTACGCGCAGATTTGTCAAATCTGACCTTTAATAACATGACATTACGAGTTAAGGCACGCGTCTCCGTGAATGACACAACACAATCTATATTAACGAAATTCATATTTCTCATAGGTAATTTAATTTGGGTACCTTACTTACCATATTTTTCAAGTCGTTAAGGTGTCATTTTTGACCTATGTTAACGGCACCAATCATGGGATATTTAAGAGAAAATTATTAGTATTTTTTATATTTCACAGACATCTGTAAAATTTCTACCATTTTATGCTTTAAAAGTTGAATGTCCAATTACTCCTTTATGTTTTCTATGTATTTAATGAAAGCTACTGCAATTGGTTTCAATATTATTAACCAATTAAAGCTATGGTTTTTTGCTCCATTCATGGGATGTATGGCACCATTACTTTTCGAACTAACAAATATACTTAAATGAAAAAATAAACTTAAGCACCTCTTTAGCTCTTGTTTATGGTAAAATGTAGCTAGCGTTTAAAAACTGATGATAAATAATTGTTTCACTGGCTTTGTATATACCATCCCATTACTGGTGCCTGTTCCATTATAGGGGTGTTTACTATATAGATATAATTCTTAAGCTAGGCTTATGAGTTAATTTTGTATTAAGCAGGAACGTCTGCGATGCTATTATGCTTTAAATAAATTAAAGTCGAAAAATTTACGGTCTTGGGTGAGACTTCAATTCATGACCACTGGATTACTGGCCCAGTGATTCCATCAACGCTACTAAGACCTCATCCAACACAGCAAATATTTCCACCATAAGTATTGTTCTTTTAAGGAGATACCCTAGCGACATCTACTAAAAATTCCACTAATCAAATTTTTCCATATTTTACTTATTAGTCTAACTCATAACCCTAGCATGAGTTATGAGTATTTGGCACTTTATTCAAGTCGATACAATTCAGGCTTCCTACCAAGATTTTCCTTTACCGAAAAGTAACTAAGAAAATCTAAAATATTTAATAACCGACAATTTGATCATGATTCGCAATAAAATGTACAAGATTGTCAAGAAGGCAAAACCATCAAACAGAAGTCGAGAAGTCGAGTACCTAGATGGCCTGTTCAAATTAAAAAATACTTATGTGAAGTTATTATTTAAATAAAATATTATCTCGATCAGGTTTTACCTCTCATGAGAATAGCTTTCTTATTCTAATTCAAGAGGAAAAAAATTAAGGAATCACTTTCCTTTCTAAACTTTTTTCATTATTTCCTTCAACATTTCACGCGGAAAGCTACGAAAAGAGACTATTTTAACCACCAACTGCTTGGTTATTCTGGCGACGCCGTCCTTCAGACGGTCGATTGGGGTCCAATCGAATTTACAACATAATTGTCAAGTGTCAGCCAATGAGTCACTCTTTGAACCTTTTGGACTTAGCACCGGACTTTGACTTCTGACGACCGGTCTGGCCTAGTGGGTAGTGACCCTGCCTATGAAGCCGATGGTCCCGGGTTCAAATCCTGGTAAGGGCATTTATTCGTGTGATGAGCATGGATATTTGTTCCTGAGTCATGGGTGTTTTTTATGTATTTAAGTATTTATAAATATTTATATATTATATATATCGTTGTCTAAGTGCCCTCAACACAAGCCTTATTGAGCTGACTGTGGGACTTAGTCAATTTGTGTAATAATGTCCTATAATAAAATAAAAAAAAATTGATACTTCCGAATCCAATACTGTAATATTTTTGAAAAACATTAACAAAACTTTAATTCGATGGCCATTATTGGTATGTGCAGATAGATATTCTTATTTTATATAGGTACTTGTATCGCATGTTTCTCATTAAAATCATAAAACACAAATTAAAAGCATAAAACCCCTATACAGTCATACTGTTAGACGTACAGTATTTCAGTACTTTAGTCTCGATGACTTCGAAAAGTAACAAGTAAAAAAAAACACTGATCATTAATTTTCCGTTAAGTATACAATATTCTTGTAGTAACGAAACGGCCAAGCCACATAGTTATTTTGACTATGGTATAGAGTTTGTGAAGTTAGGGCTTGTAGAGTTAGAAGCTTGGATATCATTTAACTCGTCATTCCAAAATAACACTCAATGGCTAGAAATAAGTAAACTAATCGTATCTAGAAATATACTCAGACAAAACAAGTATTAATCATGCGTTACATTGACATAAAAGAAGACTGAAAGTAAGTTGTTGCAACAAGGTTTTATTTTTTTCATATATTATACTGAGTAACATGATATTACATATTACCATTAACAGTAAAATAATCTTTTAAGTCCAAAGCGAATTTAGCTGGAACTCACGTTTACTTAACGGAAGTAATCCAGGCTAGGTGGGGCGCCACTCTGGTAAAAGTAGAATATCCGAAGCCGCACGGCAACGGATAATACGATCCTACGCCAATCTGAAAACGAACATAAAGAAAATGAAAAATTAGATAAAAATAAAAACAAATCAGTACATTACGTAAATACTACTAATACTACTACTACTAATTCACTTACTTATACACTAAAAACGAATCTAGCGATACCATTAGAGATAAAATGGATAAATCAAATCTGTTAGTTGTCGTAACGCAAAAGATGGGCATCTTGGCTTGACCCCTTGGAGATTTAATAATGAAAGGAATATAGACACGGTTATACAATTAAGTAGGAACGAGAAAATAAATATATACCAAAGTAGTAATGCCGCGGATATTCAGAACTAGAGGACCGCCGTCGTCCCCAATACACAGGCCACGTCCGCCATCGTTGCTCGTGCAGATTTTGTCCGTTGGCATGTAAGAGCCCACATTTCTGTAGCATTCACTGGTTTCGATGATTGGCAGGGACACAGCGGTTAAATGATAGGTTAAGGCTAGCTCGGCATCTACAAAACACAAATTTATTATGCAACACCTACTTACTCTTTTTTATCAATTGTTTCGTTTCCGTTACCCAAAGGTTATCTGGAAGAGATCGCTCTTTAGCGATAAGATTGTCTGTTGTCTGCCTCTATCATTAGTCAATTGTTTTTCTTTTCTTTGTTGCTGTTTCTTTTACTGAAGTGTGCCAATAAAGAATATTCTATATTATATCTATCCATCTATGCAAGAATAAATTGAAAGAAGTTGCATTACAATGTTATTAAAACTTAAACCATAAATAAGTAGGTATTTTTATAAAAATCTGTGATTTGCACACTTCTGTCGACTGAACTGTTTAGAAAATTACGAATTTACAAGTTGAAGAAAGTAAATTAACTGATAAATTATATTGAATAATGGACTACGTACCTTCATAAGGGAGACCGTATCCTGTAGCCAGCGCAACTTGACCAATCAAATCATTTGAAACATCGTCCAAAGAAAGCGCTATTGACTGATGGCATCTGTAAAAGACAAATCAATCCTCCAAACATTTACAAAATACAATGAAATAAATAAAGACTATTGATTTATTGAAATGGAGGCGAAAAGTGCACTCTGAGCTTCGAAGCAGTAGCTGAAGATGCAACGGGGATAAACGCTAAACTGAAAGCGAGAGAAGTTGTACATTGATTGATTTGAGAACTTACTTGAAAGAGTGACAGCATCAATACGAATAATAGCTATATCAGCTTCACCAACCCAATTATAAGGGTCCTTCCACCTTGGATGGATTGCAATGTCAGTGGTGAACCGCCTATCTCCGCCAGTGTAGATCTGGTTGGATCCATGCACTGTTTGTATAAAGTCGATGTGTTGATAGCTGTCTTCGTCGTAGCAGCGGGCAGCAGTGAGAACGCGGGTGGGCGAGATGAGACTGCCTCCGCAGAAGGACCAGTAGATGAAGAAGACTTTCATGAGGACTGCCACCTAATTATGCAATTACAGTTCAGTGCTGGTTAAAACAGTTTTGTACCTAATTGTTAAAGTAAGCTATCGAGCTAATACTTTAAAAAGGCAAACCATGTATTATAAGAATTAGGAGCGAAAAACACATTACATGCATTTTTTATGCTCGTAATTTTTGAATTTATTAAATATTAGAATAAAAATAAATGACCCCTTGGTGATATTCATAGCTGTGGTTGTAAATACATCAAATTGTGTCAAAATATTTTTATAATGTTAATATCCAGAGAGGAAAATGAGGACTACGTTGGTATGTCAAGGCGATTCCGCGGCGGTCATAGCTGCACTTTCGTCTTAAGAAAATTATGAGCCCACTATTGGGCTTACCATTTTTTGATCTTAAAAATGTATGGATATCTCAGAGCAAAAAAAGATTCGATTTTGGTTAAAAATAATTACTTGTCAAAATATTGAAAAAGCGATACTCTAAAATTCCTTAAGACAGACTTTGCATAAAAAACATGATATTACTTACATGGTAAGGAACTTGACTGATGTCCACTACATTTCCACCCGCAATCCTTTGACTTAAAGTATTTTCACCCCTTTCTTCAGCCAATTTAAATTGAGTGGCTAAGGGAATGCCTACTTTATCGTGGTAGCTCGATGCATCTTTAAGGGCGTGAGTCGCTGCGAGCACCAAAGCCACAAACACTGTTACCTTCATTATATTGAATGATATGTCTAACAAAGTCGATAGTTTTATATATCTGTTTTATCTTATCTTGCGTAGGCTGTGAATTTTTTGTGAAAAATGATTCCGTGTGTCGATGTTAATCATCATTTATTTAATTAAATAGATAAGTATTAGATATTTTTATATTACCTATAATTAGACTTCTGACTTCTTCTTCTTTAATAACGCTTCTATCTAATCCGGTTACTACTGAGAAATTCCAAGTTCCGTGTTGCTGATGACTGATAATAATCATTTTAATTACATGTGTCATAGTATCTACTACTTTGTCATGTATATTTACATTTTTTCGATAATTGACAATTTCTATTCAAACTGTTTCTTTATTCACTTAGCCAGAACGTTCAGATTTCAATGACTGACTTTACAAGTGAGTGATATTATTAATAAGCATTTAAGTTTTTATCTTGAATTTAAATCATTTTATCCATGTAGGCCTATTCTTTGTGAATAAAAAAACACAAGTTTTCCTGTTAAAAAAACAGTAGGAAGGATTTTGCTCCAAAAAAAAAATTGTTTTTACTCCAAATTAAGTATCTTATGGAGTCGCATAAGCTCTGTAGATAATTACCTTTCCTACTTAACCTAACTTATACGTTAAAACACTACCTCCACGATCCTGACAAATCCTCTTAACTCCAACTTGCACTAAATAAGGGCTCATTAAGTTAGCACCTCGCCGCGCCTCGTAATTGTGTTATCCGGGTATTGCCCGGGTGCTGAGTATATCCGTAAAGTACGTGTGTTTAAAACAGCCTATCAGAACTTTACAAATTGATTTTGACATGACATCGCATCTCGTCCGCATTAATACATAAAATAGGAACAGCATTCGAAATCTAGAAATGGGTTTAGGTACCGTTCAGATACAGACTGCGCCAGCATTACTGCAGCAGTATTGCAGCGCTACATTACTCCCGACTGCATTGCTGCCGCAAATGTCAAAATCAATGTTGACATCGATATGTAGGTTTGTTCAGCCTTTATTACTATTAAAAAGCATTCTGAGTGATATCAAAATAATGTCAGAACAAAACTAGACATAATACGGCCCGATTCAAAGAATGAGATACGATAACGATAAGTTCTGGTTTAGATATCGTTTTTATGTCGTAAAATTGACAGAAGCAGCTCGATACGGGCAAACAATGTCACTTTGACGCTAGAAATATCGTAGATAGATCTTATTGGGATCACAGCGGAATCGAAATAAACGTCAATTTTGACATGTCATTTAGTTATTGATGTTTTAAAGATCTTTCCAAGATCTTAAACGTGTCTTAATCATTCTTCGAATCGGGCTGTAATTATATAATTACAAATTATTACATTTAAACAAAAAATAAAAACATACCACTTCGAGAAAAACTCGAATTTGTGATTTATCGAACACCGGTCCGATAGCCCTTAATCAACTAAGCTTCAAAACGGTATTTCGGTCCATTTCTTGTCAAGACAATGCTAGGAGGATGATGATGATGATAACTAAGAACTACGGGCTCTAGTTATGTAATCCTGTCATAATAGCGGTCATAGTCCTGATGAGACTGGCAGTTATCTACATGGGAATTCAAAGGGTCCCAACTCTCAAATGACAGCGATCAGTCCATCCATCACTATCGATAAAAGGGTTGACCTGGATATACGTGGCCAGTCGGTGAGTTATGGTCATTGCAGGTTTTGTTGCTTTAACCTCATGAAACCAAGAACCACTTGCTTTATTTTAGAATTAGCAACCCTTAAGTTACTGAATAAACGTTCATAACAGAATGTGGAATATGTACAAAAAATTGCACACAATAACTAGTCATTTAGTTTTCTGTGACAGAAGTGTTACAGTCTGTTATTTTTCACACTTTATAGTTTTTTTTTAATATCTCGACGGCAGCACTTAAGCGCACGGATCGTCTGATCCTCCCCTTGGTGATATTTTGGTGAGGTTCTTGGCTACCCCCCCCCCCCCCCCCCCCCCCGCGCATAACCTCACGTGTATTATTATGATTTTTTTTCCGATCTAATTTTGAAATAAGCAGTATTGTATATAGTAAATCTTGTTTATTTTTCTATTTGCGGTATGAACGTGATGTATATTTATTATACGTGCTCCAAAATTTCGTAAAATTGGCTCGCTATTTTGAAGTACGAAGTGAAGATTTATGTTTTATGTTAACGAAATCGAGAAAAAGTATCTACTCATGTGGTAGACATTTTTTCTTAGTTTCGTTTACTGTAGAAAAATACACGTGAGGTCTCCTTATAATCCCCTCCCCCCACGTGATCTGTTGTGATGTTTTCGAGACCCCCCTTCTCCCCTATCGAACCTCGCGTGATTTGTGCACAAGCCCTAAAAGTAATTTCTGGTAGTATTTACTATATCTGTGACATATGAACAGCCAGTGCGTCCAGTTCCACATTTTAAGATATTTTTTCAAATTTCTATCACGACCTTTGAAAAACAAACGCACGATTCTTTATTGTAATGATTTGGTTAGGAACAAATACAGGCAGAACAAGGCAGGTAATTAGCGTTAGCACGATAGCAGTCAAAGCATTGATGAAATTGGCAGTATTCGGCATGAGAATGCGAAGGGTCCAAACTCTCAAATGATAGCAATCACCCCATTCCGTCAGATCCGTCATTCTATCGATGAGAGGGTTAGCCCGGATATAAAAGGGCAGTCAGTGAGTTATGGTCATTTTTTCACGGGTTTTATTGCCTCCTTTACTGGCAGTTTTTAGGCTTCTGTGAAATATACTAGTATAAGCTTTTCATGTTTATCGTCCGTCATTGTATCAATATAAATTTTCTTACTAAGATTTACAACTAGCCAGTTAAATACACTTTTTAATTTGCTTCACAATTATTATTGCAAACTATCAGTTATCACAATGGCACAATTAAAGATCAAAAAAAAAACCGCAACTTGACTTTAAACTGACTGATAACTACTTGTTGAAAAGTTAATTATTAACTAGCTTCTATCTAAAATAGGCCCTTGGGGCATTGTACCAAGGATGCTAGCGGGATTTCCTCGTTGTATCGCAATGATGCAACGTGCGAGGTTCGCGATTTCTGCAAAAAAAAATGTGCGTGCTGGGCCCCATGGACCTAGAGCTTCAACGTCAAATAATTATGAAATTATTCTACAAGTGTTATCGACTTTAATTGTAGGCCAATTTGATCAGAATATTGATATTATCAACTTGATGCGGATATCTCAAGTGGCGGGGTGACCCCACACGCTACCCTATCCGGAAGGGTAGAACCCCTGTAAGTGGACACCTGAGTTTGCCGTATTTATTGCAGTAATTATGTTTTTGCATAAACATGGCGGGACGTTATTGACTTTAGTTTTTTATGGGCAAATTAACGGAAGCAACCAATTGAAAATAAGTTTTTGGCAAAAATTTCATTTTTGGTACAAGCTTTTATCGCTGACTGTACTTTTCTTTCCACAGGCAACTAATACTTTTACATAAGTATGCAAAATTTCAGCTCAATCGGAAACCGCGAAGTGGATCAAATTTAACTTGCAAGATTTGATTACAAACAGACAACGGTCAGGTGAAAGTAAATAAAAGCTTCTAATAAATAAAAGCTTGTAAAAATTCCCTTTGTTCATTGGACACTTATAATGTCTGCATTTTTTATAACTTTATGGCGTCTTCTTCTTCCTCGCGTTGTCCCGGCATTTTGCCATGGATTAGTCTGGTTTCCTCGCGATATTTTCCTTCACCGAAAAGCGACTGGTAAACATCAAATGATATTTCGTACATAAGTTTTGAAAAACTCATTGGTACGAGGGGGTTTGAACCCGCGACCTCCGGATTGCAAGTCGCACGCTCTTACCGCTACGCCACCAGCGATTTTATACCTTTATGGCGTTTAAATAAAATATAAATAAATATAATAGGGCATTCCTACTCAGATTAACTAAGCTCCACAATACTCGTATGCTCAAAAAGGCTCGTGTTGTGGATATTCAAACAACGATATATAATAATATGTAAATAGTGTTAGTTTTCGCGAAAATATATTACCTACAGCCAAATACTAAATTTAACAATAAAAAAATCAATATCATAATCTGAAATTCTCATTCCGCCTTTGATGATCAGCTATTATAACTTTTAAATCACATCAAATCCAATTGTATTGGAAGTGTAATTTTTTTCAACGACTAAAAGACTTATCATCGCCATTTTAACCGATCAACGCTTCGTTAAGCAGTGTTATGCGCTTAATTGAAGTATCTAGTGGGTGTTACTGTGGTCCGAATGGATCTGTGGCCGATTATTTTTTGAAGATTTGATATGAATCGTGTCGATGTGAATAGTCATCAATTTATTTTTATTTGTATCAGACATTATCCATAGATTTATATTAGTTAGTAACAGACAAAACCTTATTTTCTACGTTAGCTACTTACATAATACTTAGTGTTTTAATATTGCTATATGTATACATTCCCTAGTTCGGTCACCTGTTAAGAATGGGAGAGGATCGGATGGCCAATAGGGCGTACTTGGGAAAACTGATTGATTGCCGCCCAGTAGGTCGGCCCAGATACCGCTGGAGAGGTAGTGTAGAAGCAGATCTGCGTTAGATTCAAGCGGATAATTGGCAGGAAATGGCACAGGATCGGGAAAAGTAGTGCGCTTTCGTTTCGAAGGCTAAGACCCTCTTCGGGTCGCTGAGCCATATTAGTTCGTTAGTTCATTTCTTGTAGGCATCGCATGCTTACCAATAAGTGCCAACGAGATGCCGAATGAGACGACTTTGATTGCTCGCGATTACTGGATTGGTATAGATTTGTTTTTGGAGGCAAACCAGCAAATGAATCGGTGCCAATTACCGTCACCCATGGACACCTGCAAGACAGAGAGGTTGCCAGTGCGAACCTTTTTGATAGGTTCGCTATTTTCTTGAAGGTTTCATTGTCATGACGGTCCGGAAATACCGCAGGCGGTTCATTTCACAGTTTAGCTGTGCGAGGGAGGAAGTTTCTGGTCAAACGCATAGCTGCCGACCATCTAAGTAGTGAAGATGGAAATGTTGTCTAGTAGCGATGGCGGAAAGAATTGGCCAGGACTAGTTGTCTCATTAAGCATCTCTTTCATAAGTGCGTAACATGAATAACAGATTGTTAAATCAGTTCATTGTACAGTTTAGCTGTACGAGGCAGGTAGTTTCTGGATAAACGCACGGTTGAGGACTGTCAGTCTGTCAACCATCTAAGTGAAAAGATGG